>NC_085140.1:172454493-172783499 GCF_024139115.2 Armigeres subalbatus
CGGCCAAATACTACGACCAACGACTTGTTTGACCAAATGACTTATTCAGCCAAATGACAAATTCGGCCAAATGGCCTATTAGGCCAAATGACCTATTCAGCTATATGACCTCTTCAGCCTGATGGTCTGTTCGACCAAACAACTTTCGACCTAGTGTCCTTCGGCCAAATGGCATTCTGACGAACGATATTCAGCCAAACGGCCCTTCCCCGTCTATTTTATCTCGTCGAGAAAAGTTTTAACCCGAAATTTTCCTAGATCAGACCGGGAATCGATCATTGTCACCACCAGCTTCATTAGTGTTTTATAGCCATAAAAGTAAAGCAAACAAAAGATTAGAGGGTGGTAGACTTGATCCCGGGGAGACTTGATCACCCCTGTTTTATGAGAACTAAAGTAGTTTTGTTCTAGCGTATTTTTAGTATAGATCCTCTAGACAAATGACCTTTATGTGGTGAGTTATTCTTTGGATTGACAACCTTATTTATACTGCAGGGCAGTTTGTATGTTTTGACCTTCCTAAAGATTTTTTATTGGCCACGCAAAATTTTAACAACTTTTCATAACAATGACCAAAGTCTTTCATTTTTTCACAGCAACAAGCCATAAATATGCTTTTTGATCTGTACTGATGAAAATGTTAGCAACCATCAGCAATACGTAACTGAACGAAGCAATGATGAAAAGGTTATTTGGCCGAATAGTTCATTTGGCCAATGATCCAGTCAACACAAAGTCGTATATGATGCTACATAATATGCTAAAGTAAAGGCCATATACGTACAAGTTGTATGGGGAAGTAGGTCTCCACTTTAGCATCTTATATGGCATCATATACGTTCTTGGGTAGGTTATTAGGCCGAATAGATCATTTGGCCTAATAGGTAATTTGTTCGAAAAGGTCATTTGGCCAAATAATAGGTCGTTCGGCCGTATGTGCCATTTGTCGTCTCACATCTCATAAGTGAAAAGAGAAGCGTCTCCCATCTCACTTTATACAATAAGTAGTGATAAGTGAAAAATGAGGGAAGAGAAGTGAGAAGTGAAATGTCTCACTATCTACTCCTCATTTCATACTTCTCACTGAGAAAAGTGAGTAGTGCGAAGTGAGTAGTGAGACAACAGACTTCTCACTGCTCACTTTTTACTGTGAGAAGTGAGAAATGAGAAGTGAGAAGTGAGCAGTGAAACGTTTCACTTCTCACTCCTCATTTCCCACTTTTCACTATGAAAAGTGAGAAGTGAGAAATGAGTAGTAAGACGTCTCACTTCTACTTCGCCCTACTCACTTTTCACAGTTAAAAGTGGAAAATAAGTAGTGAGAAGTGAAGAGAGGCGTTTCACTTTTTACACCTTATTTCTCACTTTTTAAATGACGTATTGGGCCAAATGACTTGTTCGGCCAAATACTCTGTTCGGTCGAATGACCTATCCAGCTAAATGATTTGTTCGGCCAAATAACCTATTCGACCAAATGTCCTATTCGGCAAAATGTCCTATTCAGTCAAATGTTCTATTCGGCCAAACGTCCTATTCGGCCAATTGTCCTATTTGGCCAAATTACCTGTTCGACCACATGACCTTTTCGGCCAAATGTCCTATTCGCTCATATGACCTATTCGACCAAATTACCTATTCGATCTATTAACGCGTTCGGCCAAATGAATTTCGGCCAGGTGGGTATCAGTCTAATGGTTTGTTCGGTCCAGTGGCATTCGGACAAATGGCTTCCGGCCGAATGGGTTTCGACCAAACGGCTTTTCCCCCAATGAACAATTACAAAATTATCCACAAAATAAACATATGTTTCCATATGAATTCATCTAATCCAGTTATGGATTCGGCTATGTTATGTGACCCTTTCCACGCGTCTTGCTGGAGAACTCACTGTATGTACCCGTATATCTCCGTCAGCTGATGGCTACGGTCATGAAAACCGCATGCCGGTACTGAGCCAAATCCGTGGATTCCTTCAATAAAGTATTATTTGTTTTTATATTCAGCGTTTTTCGGCATACCTACACATTGGTCAGTAGAGCTATACACGCGCAAATCGTGACAGGTAAATTTATGTCCGCTATTAACGCCCGCAAATCTCTTCGAATTGATTCAAGTCATTACATGTGCAACGATAATCGGTTAAGTGGATTGTCGCTCGCTGAGGGGATTTAAAGTTTTGGGGGTGGCTGAAAGGCACATATCGCGGGTCATACTGAGCACGAATTGTGGTAATGATGCCTTTGCAGGACATGACAAATTGTATTGTTTTACACCGTTTGGCTTAATAGGTTTTGGTTTCAATTATCCCCTTTAATGAATGCCAGCAAAACCTACGTAATGTCCTGTAAATAGGACAGCTCTTATTTTCATAAAATGTTATTGATATTTTATCTTTTAAGATTTGACGTTTAAAGGAAATCGATATCAATATATATAGGTATATATTAGAGTGGGGCGTAGTTGTATGAAAAAACGCAAACTTCGTCCGATCAAGTGAGATCAAGGTTTTTCTGAATCGTTTTGGGACCCCAATCAACCGTGCAAAATAAGGGCTCGATTGGTTACGACCTCGCATGCCGCATCGCGTTCCAAATTAACATGGAGATTGGTATGGGAAAACAAACTTTTTCACATTTTTGCTCTTAGCGGCTTCAATTTATCATAAATCACGTGACTCAATACGTTAGAATATAGTCTGGAAGATGTCGAAAGACTTTGCCGAAGAAGGTACGTAGCTGGAAGGTCCACAAAAAATGTTATTACGTTTCGAAAATTGATTGTTCAAACCATATGCAAGAAATCAATGTTTCTGCCAGCACTACCGGACGACCTACACACTTAATTATTTTCACCGGGCTCGGTAAATGGATTACCGATTTCTCAACAGCTGAGCTCTCGGTAGTCACCTCGGTAATCGAATTCAATTACCGAGCTCTCGGTTCAGCGGTTATGATACCGAACTGTCAAAAAATTCAGAGCAGATTTGTAATAGTTACTGAGCAGTCGGTAAAATAATACTGGTTGATCTGTAAACATATTACCGACTTCAGTAATGCATAGAACCGAGTAAAATGTAATGACATTTTCACTTTTATTATTAATAATAAGGAAAAAACACATGCAATTTCAGGTGTTCATATTTATTTTTTGAGTCAGAAAACTTATATATAGAGAATATTTTTTTACTGGCTATCTTCTTCCAATAGACCAATGCAAACTCTAACTTAACCTCACTTATTTTGACAGTTCACAGAGCTTGTTTACAAGGTGTTAGAAGAAAAATCGATGAAGGGAAAATTAAAATTTATACTTTTAGTTTAAATTTGCTGTGATCCGAATATTTAAGTATTATTCTTTGCATCCAGCATGAAATCAATCGTAAAAGACATCTGCGAATAATATGACGAAACAATTTTATCGGAAGCTGCGCCGGAGGCTAAGTCCCGGAGAAAAAGCTCTGTGAACTGTCAACCTACGTCATCATGCACTGGTCTATACTGCATCACTAGCACTGTTCCACTCACGCCCGGCATTCACAAATATAGCGGTAAGGAAATTCATTGCCGTTCAATGGTTCAATTATCTAGACAAATCGTAGAAAGTAATTTAAAGAAAAATCATATTTGTGTACAGTAATTTTATTGAATCTACATACCTGGCATCTTGTTCTAGATCCAGTCCCATAAGATTTTAGCGTATTAGTGGAACGTAGTAATGACGCGGCAGTAGCGACGATGTACGCTGATGAGATTTTTTCTCATTTGCCTAGAAATTTATAAAGAAACAATTATTTAGCGAACTAGTGCAAGTATCCTGGAACATGTTTGAACTAACCTGAATATTCGATAAGACCAGAATTTTCTCATCACCTTCGATACAAATTCGTAAAATGACATCAAACTCCATGAGGTTTCGATTTACAAATCAATATGGCGTCGAATGATGCGACATTTGGTTGAAAACTGATGACTCGGTACTTTTTTACCGAGGGCTCAGTAAAGCGTATTTAATTTTACTGAATCATTCGGTTTATTTTTTGACAAGTGCAGGGTATTTGCTTAGAACAGAGTTGCTCGGTAATATATACTACCGGAACTCAGTATTTTATATTTGCAACTGACACATCGGTAAAAATGTTTGCAGATATCAGTAAATACTTTTAAATTAACTGAGATCTCGTTTCAAATTTTATGTTACCGAATAAAATCAGTAAACAATATTACCGAGCTAAAATTCTCGCTTTAAGTGTGTATGGTTATCGAAGGGCAAAACCCATCTTCCTTCTTGTCGGATTTTTTTTTTTGTGAAATGATTGCGGATAGCTCCCATTAGCTCTAAATCCCTATATGATTAATTATTTTGAAATGACACTCAGTTAAATGATTGGTCTATGCACGTCGGTGGCACGACGCCATGTTTTTGTAGCCAACACCTCAGTGTAAAATTTATAATAGTATGTGTTTTGTTTACAAACATCACATTTGATTCTCATTAGGATACAGAACTGTCAGTGGGATACAGTCGCGCAATGTTGGCTGCAAAACAAACCTATTGTGTGAGATAAGGATGCCACCGGGCTGGGTCTATGTAGTTCGGCAGTGCTGGCAGAATAAACGATTTTTTGCATATGGTTTGAATAATCAGACTTCGAAGCGTTATAACTTTTTTTGTGGACGTTCCAGCAACGTGCCATCTTCAGCAAAGTTTTTCAGCATCCTTTGGGCTATACTTTAACGTAATGTGCCACTTGGTTTACGATGAACTGAAACCACTAGTTCGTTCTCCCATACTAATTTTCATACAAACTTCAAACGCGATGCGGAAAGCAACCAGGAAGCAACCAATCGGTCCCAAATTCTGCACAGTTGTTCAGGACTCAGAACGGCTTCGAAAAACCATTTGATTTGAAAAAAATGACCATGACGCCCCACTCTAGTATATATCAATATATCAATAATACAGTACACAGAATAATGAACCTGCCAAAGAAGATTTAAAAAATGTCTGAACAGAAAATGAATTGAAAGAGAGTACATATTTCTGTTTCAATTTAAAAACAGCTTGATGCTCCTAGCGGTACTGATGCCTTTCTTGTACAATAAAACACATTACAAAAAGATAAATATCGATTATTGGGAGAAACGTATGATTTATTCACATCATTGAGATTCAAGGCTGGATTTAACAGGAAGTGGCCCAGAATCGTAGAAGTCCCCAAATTTGTAAGCGACGAGCGAGAAAGGTTGGTTTCAGTATATGCGGATTTGTGGAGAACCGGATCCACCCCCCATCCTTTGGGCCAGAGGTTAATTATTATTATTTTATCGAATTATTTTGCCTTTGAGCTATTTTCCACGAACTCTGATAGCCACAGGATTCAAAACGTAACTTGTCCAACTCACATGTGACATGTTGCGAACAAATCGGTTAAAATTAAATGCTGTTGTTGCTGATAAGTTTCGACATTCAACCATTTGAATTGCAAAATAAGATTCTACATGTCCATGTCCAACATTGTATCTGTCAGACATCAGCCAGAAGAAGAAAAGTCTTCACCGTTACACATCACTGCCGAACGAGCGAGCTAGTATGGGAAAATAAATAAGTTTCGTGATTGAGTGCAATCATACTTTTTCCGGATCCAACTTTGCCGAACAGTGGCGACAGCTGATTTATGAACTCTCATAACTTTGCATAAATAATTACTCACAGACTGCCAAACATAATCCCATTTCGGTTGGTGTTTTGCCCGTTCGTTCTGTGCACTTTTATCCTGTTCGAATGTGGTATGTACTGAGCTACAACAGACTGGTTAAGATTTTTTTGCGGGGCACATATTTGAACATTTTCGACCCACAAGAAAACTTATAGAGTTAAGTACCATGAGCAGTGTTACGTAAAGATAGATCATGGAAGGATATAATCACTTGTGAGTATAAGTTCCTCGTACATTAAAGTGTGCAGAAAAGGCTTTATGTTCACTTCAGAATCGAATTTTTGATAGGAAGCTTGGATTGTCTAATTTCATTTATCAATCAACTCAGCTCGACGAATTGAGGTGATGTCTGTCTGTGTATGTGCGAAAAAAACTCACTCAATTTTTAGGCACTTATCTTTGACTGACTTGATCGCAACAAGTTGCATTCGACAGAAAATTCTTACCCATTGTTTCCCATTGAAAATTGGATCAGATCCGACTATGGGCTCATAAGTTATGGCCAAAATCCTTTTTTCCACAACCTTTTCTATTCCTTATTTTTCCCTCCATGAAAGCATGAAATTTCTTTTTAATCCTTTATTCTTTATGTCGGGTTTCTTCCCGACCGAGAACTAGTTATTGTTGCACACACACTACCAGCGATTTTTCTATCATCCATTGACCATTTAATCACAACCCTTAAAAGGCCGGGACGACAGTCACCTCCTTCAAAGTGCTCGTTCTTAGTAAAGCGTTGACCAAATTTCATGACCCCGGACTTTTCTCAAAGAGGATTAGTAGGACTTTCTTTTGACTTAGGTGCCGCCCGCTAGACCCCTCCCCGCGTTCATGAGTTTTGAAAATATCTGTGTTTTGCCTTTCTCGTATACTAAGTATACGGTAATTGCCTTTCTCGTATACTAAGTATACGGTAAAGGCTATATGATCGCTCCAAAAACAAACTTTTTATAGAAGGCCCGGTGACCCATAGTGTTATATACCAATCGACTCAGTTCGACGAATTGAGGTGATGTCTGTGTGTGTGTGTGTGTGTGTGTGTTTTTTTTTTTTTTTTTTTGCAAGGGTTAAAGGCCATCAAAAATCTGCGCGACAGACACCTCGAGCAGACACCCTTTGCTCGAAGACGAACAGGGATGGGCTCCTCCCGACCTGCTAAAAATGTGCCTCCCGGATAAACCGGGTCCCTAATACTCCTTGCCTCGATCCCCTGGGACCACTGGATGCTGCGACTACTTCGGGGGGGGCTGTGCTCATGCATTTCTTCTAAAATGTTGGCCCCTAGGTTAGGCTAGTTCACCGACTGGCTTCCTGAGCTCCACTGCTATGTTGTCTCGATCCCTCGGCGGTTGTTCCTCACTCGAATTCTCCTGACTTCCCCCAGCTTCAAAGGTGGTCCACCAGTTCCGGTTAAGGAAACTTCCCCACTGATGGTGACTACCGGCGGCTATCGCAGGGGACGCTTTCGTGCATTGCGCCAACCTCGTCTTCGGGTTGCAGAGGTGGTCCGACGGTTCCACACGTCCGCACTGGCGGTGCCCTACATACCCGAAGCACTTCCTTCTTCTTTCTTCTTTCTTCAGCAGGTTGGCAATTCGAGTGCCGAGGTCGGTCCAATGATTCTGGTAGGCAGAAGACTTCCGGTTCACTAGCACCCCGACGACCCGAGACCAAATACTGCTCACTGTGCTGGATTTTGCTCCAAACCGACGCTTACTTGCTGGTCCCTTCTCCATCGACGCTGCAGCTCTGACATTATTTGTGTCACGACTCTGGTTACCGCATGCCACGTACCTTCATCGCGACACATCTGCTCTGCGATGTTGTCCGCCCTTATGGCAGGCATTCTCCTACGTGCCTCCGCAAACCTCGGGCAGTCGAATATCACGTGCTCTGGAGTCTCCTCTACGTTGATACACGCCGGGCAGAATGGCGATGACGCATGGCCACACCGGTGCAAATATTGGCGGAAACAACCGTGTCCGGACAGGAACTGTGTGAGGTAAAAGTTCACCTCACCATGCTCCCTGTTCACCCACGTCGACACATTGGGGATGAGCCGATGGGTCCACCTTCCATTATCCGCATTGTCCCACTCCTGCTGCCACTTCACCATAGAGTCCAGTCTCACCGCCTTCCTCACATTTCTGGTATCCCTCCGTTGGTAGCACTCGATGTCCTCTGCTAGGGTTATGCAGAGTACGCACTCGCGACTCGAATGGCCATTAGACGAAACACACTATTCAGCTTCCTCCGGTTACGTTTCGTCTTGAGCGCAGCTCCCCAGGCTGGAACTCCGTACCTTAGTATCGAGGATGATACTGACGCAAGAAGACGCCTACTGCTGCCTTTCGGACCGCCGACGTTCGGCATGATCCTTGCTAACGCACTGATCATTTGAGCCGCCTTTTCACAGGAATAGTCCACGTGGGTGTTGAAGTTCAACCGGTCATCAATCATCACACCTAGATGTCTCAGAGTCCGCACCGACGGGATGTCGTGCCCTCCGATGGTAATCTGCATCCGCTGGATTACTTTGCAGTTGCTGACCAGCATCACTTCCGTTTTGTGATGAGCCAGCTGCAGCTTGACTCCATTCATCCAGGTTTCTACTGCGTCGGTCGCTTCCGCCACCAGCATTTCCACCTCCTCCAGTGACTCACCGGTTATCGGTAAAGCGACATCATCCGCGAATCCGTAAATCTTTACACCTTTGGGCAACTTCAGCGTCAGCACCCGTTGTACATCACATTCCATAACGTCGGGCCTAGTATGGACCCTTGTGGAACGCCCGCCGTAACCCTGATCGACTTCTGCCCGGAGTTCGTGTCGTAAACCAGAATCCGGTTCAGGAAGTAGCTCCCAAGCGATCTTACACAGGGAGTCGGGGATTCACATTCCATGCAGCGCTGCGGCGATGGCCTCCCAGCTGGCACTATTGAACGCGTTTTTTACGTCAATTGTCACTACCGCGCAGAACCGATTGCCGCTCCTCTTCTTCTTGGACGCCCTCTCTGCATCTTTAATTACTGTCCTGATTGCATCCAGAGTCGATCTGCCTTTATGGAATCCAAAATGCTTTTCCGATGAGCCAGTCTCGCCCTCCGTGAACTGCGTAAGCCTATTAAGGATAACCCTTTCCAGAAACTTCCCCAGTGTATGCAGCAGACGATGGGCCTATACGATGCTGGATTCCCGGCGGTTTTCCTGGTTTCGGCAGCAGCACCAGTTTCTGGATCTTCCACGTGTCCGGAAAATTACCGTCTACTAAACACTTCTGCAGCACCATCCTGAACAGATCCGGGAACGCCAAAATCGCGGATTTTAGAGCCACATTTGGAATTCCATCCGGACCCGGAGCTTTTTCCAACTTCAAACCTTTCGCCACTGATAATAGCTCGTCATTGGTGACTTGCATACCTGCAGCGGTTACTCGGTCTTCATCTTCGTACGGCGTACGCGGCCACGTCGTAGAACCATGCTGCGGGAAAAGACCGTTCACGATGATCTTCAGCTTGTCCGGACACAATTCGGCTGGCGTCGCTGGACCCCTGATCTTCTTTGTCACAACTCGATAAGCGTTACCCCAAGGA
This sequence comes from Armigeres subalbatus, assembly GCF_024139115.2. Taxonomy (NCBI): domain Eukaryota; kingdom Metazoa; phylum Arthropoda; class Insecta; order Diptera; family Culicidae; genus Armigeres; species Armigeres subalbatus. Next base: position 172,463,803 of record NC_085140.1, read on the forward strand.
TCAGCGTCAGCTTCCCGGCACAACTCCTTGAAGCAGTTAGACTTATTGATTTGGATCGCCCGTTTGAAAGCCGCTATAGCTTCAAGGAAGACTATCTTTCGCTCCTCTCTGACCATTTCAGACCGTGCCCTCTGAATGTGTCTCCTAGCTCTGAGACAGGCAGCGCGAAGGTTGGCAAGATTTTCGTTCCACCAGTAACTTGGCCGCCGGCTATTCGTTGGCTCCAATTTCCTCGGCATCGTCGCATCGCAAGCCCTCGCTAGCGTTTCCGTCAGCTGGTCTGCGTCAAGGTTTGTAGCGTTGCTGTCCACTCGAAGTGCTTCGATAAATAGATCCTTATCGAAGTCCTTCGTCTTCCATCTTCGCCAACTAGACCTTATCTCCCGTCGTACCATCGGCGTTCGCGTTCCAAAACTATATCGGATCGCCTGGTGATCGCTATGGGTATATTCTTCACAAACTCTCCAGTTCATGTTCCTCGCCATCGACGGACTGCAGAACGTGACATCGATGATGGACTCCCTGCCATTTCTGCGGAATGTACTAACGGTACCTTCGTTGCACAATCTTACTTCCAGCTTAGCCAGCGCCTCCAGCAAACTGTAACCTCTGGCGTTAGTCAGTCTGCTTCCCCAATCCACTGCCCAAGCATTAAAATCGCCTCCGATGATCACTGGATTTCGGCCGATCAGCTTCTCCGTGAGTGAGTCCAGCATCCGGTTATACTGCTCCAAAGTCCATCTTGGGGGTGCGTAACAGCTACACACAAAGATCCCGTTAATTTTGGCGATTACGAAACCCTCGCTTGAGCTGTCTACCACCTCTTGGATAGGAAATCTGCCCATCACTTGGATAGCCGCGATCCCCGTAGCATCCGCCACCCAGTTGCCGTTGTCAGAAGGAAGCCGGTACGGCTCAGCAATAATTGCCACGTCGCACATTGCTTCTGTTGTCGACTGCCACAACAGTTGCTGTGCGGTATCGCAATGGTTGAGATTCAACTGAATGATCTCCATTAATCTCAGCCCGCCATCGCCTTTTTGTAGGCAGGGCATTGGAAGCCACCCGTCATGTGGTCGTTTCCATCCTCCGGTTTGCAGAGTAGGCATCTTGGTTGCTTCGTGCAGTCCCTAGCAACGTGTCCTTCTCCACCACATTTCCTACAAAGACCGGATCTGTCTGGGCCACTGCAGTTTCGCGCCTGGTGTCCAAATGCCGTACATTTGAAGCATCGCTCCATCTGTTTGGTGATTCTAGGGTGAGTCTCAACGGACACATAGACCATCCGACCTTCACCTTGGCCACCTCCACCATTTTGTTGGCGGCATCTACCGGTAGTCGTATCGCTGCTATTTGTGTACCACCGTACGCTTTCCTCAACCGAATGGTCATCTGAACTTCGCCCAGCGTGCATTGTGAGATCAGTGCATCCCTCAGTTCGTCTATCGTAGTGATCTCGTCCAGGTCTCTGCATTCGACCACGGCCTCCTGCGTTAAAGCCCTTACGTTTCCTTCACTACCTAAGGAATTGGCAATGAGCTCCCGGAAGGCCGAGCTCTTGACCGTGGGATCCTTCTTCAGCTCGAACAGCAAATCCCTCTTCTGAGTACGCCTAGTCCTCACCACTTTTTCACCCAAGTCCTTGAGCACCGGGTCTTCTCTCACCTTCCGTAATATCGCTGCGTATGTCGTCTTGTCGCTCACTTCGACTATCAAGGCGTCCCCCTTGACCCGCTCACGAGAAGAGCGATGTTTTTCTTTCTTCTTCTGCTCCTTCTTCTTTTCCACGTACTCCTTCTGCTTCTTTCTCTTCTCCCGCTGACTTTCCACGGTTTGCCAATCACCGTTCTTGACGCCTTCCTTCAGTACGCTAGCACAATCTTGCACGTTCCGCTGCTTCTTCGGGATTTCCTGCTCTCCTGGAGAGTCCCTGCTTCGCTTCTCCGTGCGAGTATTTCGGGAGCTCATTGGTGTTTGCAGTGCCTCGACTGTTGTATGCTCCGCTGCATCTTTCAGTGCTTTTTCAGCTGCTTCCGCTCTTCTTTTGAGCGCGTTCTGTTCGTGCTCAGCAGATTTAACGGCGGACTTGATGCTCGTCACTAGAAGCTTGATCTTCGTGTGAACATTGTGCTTGTCCTTCACGAAGTCATAGAGCTCGTTGACTCGCTTCCGCTTCTCCATCAGGTTGGACCTCCCAAATTGTAGATCCTCCTGAATAGCACTACTTTCCGATTTTGGGGTGGACACCCTATTCCCGGATCCTAGCTCCTATTGGCCTGCCTGGTTCTCAGCAGCCTTGGCCATACTGCTGGTACTTGCTACTGCTGCCTGCGCCATCACTGGAGATCGCTGCAGCCTCCCACTCTTTGCGAAAGCATTCGCACCGCCTGCTCCTTCGTTGATTGTAGAATTTTCCATGTTAAAGGGTCCCCCTCCGGGCCGTTATCTCTACCTGTTGTAGATAGTCACCTCTTGTGATCCCATGGGTGCCTTTGTAAACAGTGAGGTCCATGCAAGGGTTGACTCCGGTGCCTTATAACACCGAGTTCAGAGCCGAATCGGCGTAAATCAGGAATAGTGCGTCTGAACCTACTACCCACTGGTATCGGTGACAGGTCTTGAGCGTTACCGGAGGCCTGCCAGGTTGTTTACCGGGCCGGAAGTAGACGAACCATAACCCTATTTACCATTCCAAAAAGATGTCACTCTCTTTCAGGAAACAGAATAGCTCGACTGTCAGCCCATATACGCCTAATCCTATCCAAAAACCGAGAATCGTCCAATGTCGTTTGCCGTGACCAGTATACCATAATCAGGATCTTACTGGCATGAATCCTGATGTGCCGGTTGGCACACCTGTTGGGCTTGTGTGCTTTGAGCGGCGCACGGTCGCTGTGATAGGGCCTGCTTGCAAACACATGCAGCTTTTTATAGAGGTTCAACAGAGCCCACTGTCAAACCCCACCACGTCCTAGACAGGCCCCCTAACTCGCAGTGGCCATGGGGAGGGGTCGTCAAGCCCTTGGACAAAGTCCCTGCTGCCCGTTGTGTGTGTGTGTGTGTGTGTGTGTGTGTGTGTGTGTGTGTGTGTGTGTGTGTGTGTGTGTGTGTGTGTGTGTGTGTGTGTGTGTGTGTGTGTGTGTGTGTGTGTGTGTGTGTGTGTGTGTGTGTGTGTGTGTGTGTGTGTGTGTGTGTGTGTGTGTGTGTGTGTGTGTGTGTGTGTGTGTGTGTGCGCAAAACTACTCAAAAAATGTCACTCATTTTTCGGGCACTTATCCTCAACCGATTTGCTCGCAACAAGTTGCATTCGACGCAGAATCCTGTCCCATTGTTTCCTATTTGAAATTGGCCAGATCGGACTATGGGATCGAGAGTTATGGCCAAAATACAAATTTATACGAAAAAATCGCGTAAAAATGTCACTCATTTTTCGGACACTTATCCTCAACTGATTTGCTCGCAACAAGTTGCATTCGACGCAGAATCCTGTCCCATTGATTCCTATTTTAAATTGGCCAGATCGAACTATGAGATCGAAAGTTATGGCCAACATACAAAATCCTACGAAAAAATCGCGTAAAAAATGTCACTCATTTTTCGGGCACTTATCCTCAACCAATTTGCTCGCAATAAAGTGCATACGACGCATAATCCTGTCCCATTGATTCCTATTTGAAATTGGCCAGATCGGACTATGGGATCAAAAGTTATGGCCAAAACACAAAATCATACGAAAAAATCGTGTAAAAAATGTCACTCATTTTTCGGGCACTTATCCTCAACCGATTTGCTCGCAACAAGTTGCAGTGTTATATACCAATCGATTCAGCTCGACGAACTGAGATGATGTCTCTGTCTCTCCCACTTCATACGGGAGTTTGGCGGAAAGACGGTCATGAGATTTATATCATAACAAATATTGCCCTCCGCTCGCGTGATGGGAATGACATTTTCGTTTTCTTTTTGTGTAGTCGGAGCTTCAGTTCAACTAACATCCAAAAGTGATATCCTTAAAATATATGACTGGGTGAAATAAAACAGGGTTATGTACGTCAAAAAGATTGGAAAAGGAAACAAAACTGTCGAAATCCTTATTAGCATATTGTAGATCAAGCTGAAAACCGAACCGAGGTCCCGCGAAATCGCATTTCCGGATGTTGCAACTGCATCGCGAGTAGTGCGCAACTGTGCCATAGTCGGGCACCACTCGCGATGCAGTTGCGACATCCGGAAATGGGACAAAATGTGATTTTCGGTTTTCAACTGGATCTACAATATCTTTGCCATAAATAATCTGATTTTCATAGAACGGACAAAGAAATTTGTCTTTTTTACTCCTAGCCACTAGCTCATCTTTTTTCAAGCACACACATTTTACGAAGGCCGAGAAAGGCACCATCACCGCTAGGTGGATTAATCTGGGTTTTTTATGGAAAAGTCGCTAAAAAAATATCAATCATTTTTCGGGCACTTATCCTCAACCGATTTGCTCGCATTAAATTGCATTCGACGCAGAATGTCTCATATTTTCTTATTGAAAATTGGCCAGATCGGACTATGGGCTTAGATGTTATGGTCAAATTACTATTTATTGTGAAAAAGAGTTCAAAAAAGTCTAGCGGTGTTTCTGGACAGCAGCATTTCGCTGCCATTATTTTTGAATATTTGGAAATTCGAGAAAAAGGTGAAAGATTTCTCTGCAAGTTCTACAATATGTCGAAAAATCAGTAGTGATTTTTTTTTTAAAGTGAACTAATTTTCAATGATAGTGAAAAGTGACTGGCTTGCCGATCTTGAGATTATAGGGGCGCTTTACACAAGAATATATAATATGTGCTCAAGAACTCAACCATTTCCTCCTCAAAATGACATTTTTATGTATTTATCAGTTCAAACAAGAAGATGGACTTCGGATATCTCCAACAAATGCTTCCTGATTTTCCACGATGAAACGGCTTCAAAATTCAATGAGATCTTTCCGATTATCCTTATCATCCATTTGCCATTTAGTTCTCCGTTATTTTTGTCTTTGATATTCGATTTCAACCACATTAAGATCTACGAGTTACGATTTAAGATTTGGAAATGGTGGGTTTTTTGCCTTGTATTAGCATTTTGCCCATTGTATGCCTAAAACCAAAGATACAACAAACAAACCATAAGACTCAAACTCTTCCCTGAAAAAGAATTAATGAGCTTTTTATTTACTTTTTTTGTATCTTTATTAAGGAGACTTTCAGCCCTAGGATGGCTCGTCTCCGTCATATTTACATTATTATTTTTGTATCATTTCAGTGTAACACAAACATTTCTTTATTTAATTACTCTCCCGGTTTTATTACCTTTCATTTATAAGCTAAATTCCAGCTCGGACAAGTAATTTATTGCATATTTTCACATTGGATAATTGTTCAATAAAATATGTGTGAATCAATTCATCTCTAGGTTGAATCAGCTTGAATTTTAGTTGTGTTGCTCATACAGACTTAATCGCCTGACAGATCTTTAAACAATATTTCTCGTTGAATAAATGCGAATCAATAGTTTGTTTTTTCCTACTTTAAGAAAAAAATAATTCCTTCATTCCCGTTATTGTTAAGGGTATATATTAAAACTTCTCTCTATATTAAAAAAAAATCTCAATTGGAAACAAATTGGGGGAAGGGACATTTAACATATTTTTATTCTCGTTTCAGAGAGCGAACAATGGCGCTTAAACCTAGGCTAATTAGCCAGGGCAAGTTTAATAGCTTTGCCCCATCCCAAGGAAATCAACAATGGAGTGACATAAATTTCTTAGCATGATCACTCCCAACGTCCATTCAAACTTATTATATCATTTGCTTATGATGATACTCCTTAACTATATACCCTACTAGACTGGCCCAGGAAAGAAAAAGTTGTCTAATTCCACGGGGCACCCCTCAGGATTGTGCCTTTGGGTGAGAAAATCAATCTCTGAAAATTTCAGCTCAATCGCTTGTTGCATAAGCTGGCGCATTTGATTTGAAGTTTGTATGGGGATTTCAGCCAAAATGTATAGGAAAATACACCTCCGTCACTCATTCGATCTGGAAATTGGTTCTGATTGCTCGATTGACCTCAGAATTGCAAAAACGGCAGTTGGTATGCTACAGAACAATTTCACAGAACATTGTATGATGATTAAATGAACTTTTATATAGGTTTCGGCTGATGCGATTCGATCAAAAAACCCAAAAATACACAAATCAGCTCCTAATAAATCAGCCGAAAATTGTATAAAAGATCATTTAATCATCATGCAATGTTCTGTGAAATTGTTCTGTAGGATACCAACTGCCGTTTTTGCAATTCTGAGGTCAATCGAGCAATAAGAACCAATTTCCAGATCGAATGAGTGACGGAGGTGTATTTTCCTATACATTTTGGCTGAAATCCCCATACAAACTTCAAATCAAATGCGCCAGCTTATGCAACAAGCGATTGAGCTGAAATTTTCAGAGATTGATTTTCTCACCCAAAGACACAATTCTGGAGGGTGCCCCGTGGAATTCGACAATATTTTTTTCTCCCCATAGTAATCTGGGCCAGTCTAATACCCTACCAACCATCCAACTCCTTGACATCTATGAGGGCGTCGGTGAGTCGCTGGAATCTCGTTAAGTAGATGTCATATCATCATTTCCTTCCTTTCCCTAGTAACGGAGAAGATGGGCGTGGCCGGCAATGGTAGCTTTCATGCTGGACCTCCAATTGGGTTGCTATTAAATCCCAAGTAGTAATCTATAAGCAGTTGGAGTAAGAAATTTAAAGAATATACATGACAGCTATTAGTATGCAATCTACGAAATACTCCGTTACAACGCAACGCAACGCAACGCAAAGCAAAAGAGTTCAAAAAAGTCTAGCTCATTTTTTAGCACTTAGACTTCATCTATTCCCCAAGCAACACAAGTTCAACAAATCTGGTTGCAGTAACCATATAGAATCGTGTCGTATATAAGTTACTGTGATTGATGTGCAATATGTGTGCTTCTCATGTCGCTCGCAACAGATTGCATTCGACGCAGAATCTTGACCCATTGTTTCCTATAGAAACTTGGCCGCATCGTACAATTGGGTCAAAAGTTATGGCGAAAATACTAATTTTAAAACTACAAAATAAAATGCCATTTTTTTACTCTTATGCTCATCCGATTTGTTTGCAACAAATTGCGTTTGGCGAGAATTTTTTTTATGCATATAAACAAATATGAAAAATAAGATCAATCCACATATTGGTGTTATTCTCGATTTTTCCAAACCTTTTAAACGAACGAGAAAGGCACCATCACCGCTAGGTGGATTAATCTGGGTTTTTCCTTATTTTTTGCTATGATGGCCAAATTTCTTCAGTAATCAAGTGCAATAAAGTTCTGGCGTCATAAAATAAAGTAGATACATGAAATATATCAAGTAGAAGTGATTTTGAACGTTTCCAAGTTATCTGATTACTGTAATTACCGATATTGAAAGCCATATTTCTGATCTAAGAGTTATGGTCATATTTCTTAAAATCTGATTACGAAATAAACCAAATTGTGCCAGACAGGAGGGAAAAATATCACAAAAATCTGTGGACATATATGTTATCAATTATATGTGTTGAATATACTATTTTGGAGCAGTTCATCCAAAATATCCGTGACGTCCTTGAGATCAGGTCGTCAGATCTACAATCAAGTAGAAGCGCAATGCGTGTTTCAAATCAAGCTCAGGTGGTCCTGCCCAGTTCAAAGAAATCAAATGACTTATTGGACATTTTTCTGCATGCCCTACAATGACACTCTAGAATGTGCGAAATGTTCCGAAGTTATGTCGTAAGATCTGAAAAACGCCTCCAATATGTTTTCGGCAGCTATCAAAACTCTTCCCAACATATTCTTAGATACCTGCCAAGAAGCGTTATACCATTCTATCTGCATTTCAATACACTGAAGGCCATCCAGAACGTTCTTGAGTTCAGGACGTCAGGTCTACAATCAAGTAGAAGCGCAATGCTTGTTTCACACCAAGCTCAGGTCATCCTGGTTCTGAAGTTCGGCTCGTAAGATCTACGCAAAAACGGCCTCCAATATGTTTTCGGCAGCTATCAAAACACTTCCCAACAGATCCTTAGATACCTGCCAAGAAACGTTATACCAATCTTTCTGCATTTCAATACACTGAAGGCCATCCAAAACGTTCATGAGTTCAGGTCGTCAGATCTTCAATGAAGTAGACGCGCAATGCTTGTTTCAAATCAAGCTCAGGTCATCCTGCCCAGTTCAAATAAATCAAACGACTTATTGAAAAAAATTCTGCGGGCCTTATAATGACATTCTAGAATGCGCGAAATGTTCTGAAGTTCGGCTCACAAGATCTACGCAACAACGATCTCCAATATGTTTTCGGCAGCTATCAAAACCCTTCCCAACAAATCCTTAGATACCTGCCAAGAAACGTTATCCCAATCTATCTGCATTTCAATACACTGACGGCCATCCCTCCTTAGCCGTGCGGTAAGACGCGCGGCTACAAAGCAAGACCATGCTGAGGGTGGCTGGGTTCGATTCCCGGTGCCGGTCTAGACAATTTTCGGATTGGAAATTGTCTCGACTTCCCTGGGCATAAAAGTATCATCGTGTTAGCCTCATGATATACGAATGCAAAAATGGTAACTTGGCTTAGAAACCTCGCAGTTAATAACTGTGGAAGTGCTTAATGAACACTAAGCTGCGAGGCGGCTCTGTCCCAGTGTGGGGATGTAATGCCATCAAGAAGAAGAAGAAGAAGAAGAAGAAGAAGACGGCCATCCAAAACGTTCAGGTCGTCAGATCTACAATACTTGATTGTATGCAACGATCTGTTAGGAAGGGTTTTGATAGCTGTCGAAATCATTTTTTTGCTAGCCGTACTTCAGAATATTCCACGCATTTTAGAATGTAATTGTGGGGCACTACGCTTCTAATTGATTGAAGATCTGAGGCCCTGTACTCAAGAACGTTTTGGACGGGCTTCAGTGTATTGAAATGAAAAAAGATCGGTATACCGTTTCTTGGCTGGTATCCAACGATCTATTGGGAAGGGTATTAATAGCTGTCGAAAATTTTTTGGAGGCCGTTGTTTCGCGCATTCTAGAATGTCATTATGGGGCACGCAGAAAAATTTCCAATAAGTCATTTGTTTTTTTGTCTTCATTATCAAGACTTTCAGCCAAAGGATAAAAGTCATTTGATATCTTTGAACGGAGCAGGATGACCTGAGCTTGATTTGAGACAAGCTTCTACTTGATTGTAGATATGACGACCTGAACTCAAAAACGTTTTGGATGGCCTTCAGTGTATTGAAATTAGACCTGTGCGCCGCCGCGCCACGCCGCCGCCGCCGGTGGTTTTACTCGCGCCGCCGCCGCCGACGATTTTGGGTCGGCGCGCCGCCGATCATAATTTGGCCACGCCGGTGACTAATCGCAATAAAAAAAATCAATTAACTTAAGTCGAGTCGAGAGAGAGATTCAGTGTCTCGGCCTAATAATTGAGATCGAAATACGTATCTGTGAAGAAATACGGTAGAGTTAATTGGAATAGTACTAAACTAGTCTTATGGAAGTCAAAATTCAATTTCATATCTACCTTAAGCTATGGTGTCCCTAGGTCGGTGTAGTGACATACATTGTCTTGGTTAATTAACAGGTTGGTTGATTAGTTTGAGAGTTTGAATGAGGATTTATCTAGCATAATAATACATAAATTGTTAAACTGATCTTTGGAATGCGTCAAGCCAAGGCCTCATTTAGTCGAGCACCTAAACTTGTAGGTGACTCGAAAAATGGGTTTGTTGTGGGGCCTGGATACATGCCCAAAGCGTCCCCATTCTTGAAGGATCTGGCATTCATCTGGATCAGTTATTTTGACATTTTTTTATTTATTTAAATCGACTTATTTAATCAGTTTTCTTTGTTTTAGGATTTGTGCCATTAGGATAGTTGGCTTATAAGGCAGACTGATTTAGCAAAATAATTAAATCCCAACTGTGAATGCTTTACCGATTTTTTTGTTCCGACTCCCGAGTAAGTAATTCATATTTTGAAATCAATTTCTGAACATAACTGACAAAACCACTTGCTGAGCATCAGCAAAGCAAATATTGCTGAGCAAATATTACGAGCATCAGTTAAAAACGCTACCCAGACGTAACCCAGAACTGGGGTGTTGTCGCCTCGCTGAATAGTATTTAGTCAAATTATTTAGTTACAACGTCAGGTATTTTCAAACATAACGAAAATTTAATTTAATTTTATTGTCTTGAAATTATTTAATACTGTATTATAAAAACCTTATTATGAAATTCCTGGAATTTCGGAGAATATTCGAAGAAGTATCGTTCAGATATTCATTCAAAATTCCTTCGAAAAATACTCCAGAAATTAGTTCGGAAATAAATCAAGAAATTTATTTGATAATTCTTTCAGATATTCCTCCGAAAAGTTCCTTTCAAAAAGCCTTAGAAGATTATTTTAGGAATTCTTTGTTTTTTGGGTATACCTTCGGAGATTCCTTACAAAATTTCTCCGAAAATTTCTCAAGAATTTTCCAAAATTCCTCCAGGAATTCATTTACAGATTCCTTCGGAAATATGTTTAGTCATTGAAAGTTTGCTTAGGAATTTCCTCGGAAATTAATAAGGAGGATTATTTTACGAATGCCTTCGATTTTTTTAGAAAAAAATAACGTTAGAACTTTTATAGAAATTCCTCTAGGGGTTCCTTAGCAAGTTCATTGGTAACTTTTCCTGAAATTCCCATAGGAATACTTTCAGAACTACCTTAAACAATTCCTTGGGAATTTCTACGGGTAATCCTTTGAAAATTCTTTGGTAACTTTAGAAAGAAGATCATGGACATTTCCCTCAATAATTCCGTCACAACATTCTCCATTTCTTTAGCTTTTTTCGGGAAACACTTCAGAAATTAATTCAAAGAAATTTCTTCGGAAATTGCTTTTGGAAACCATTCGGAAATTCTTCTAAAAATTCCCTAGAGCATTTTTTCAAAATTTACTGAAAAGATTCTTTCTGATTTTTCTGCGGGAATTCCTTCGGTTCTCTAATGTAAACTATTTTTGAAATCGGTGCTTCCGGGCAAAATTATAAAATACCTATACATATAATAAGCAAGGCCTGCGTGCTCAAATCTTTGTTCCTTATGACGAATAAACGAGTCTACATTAAGCAAGGTTTTGTATTTTCTTAGTGTGATTTGTGGGAAATGAGTCGTGGGATCAATAGTGAATCTTACATTGAGTTCTTTCGTAAATTCCTTCAAAAATTTTGCAAGAAATGTCTTTATAAACTCTTTTCGCTATTCTCTCGGAGAGTGCTTTCTGAACCCCTTCGAAGATTTTTTCCAGCAATTTCTTCGGAAATTGTTTTAGGAATTCTTTCGGAAACTATTTATACTCTTTCGGAAACTGATTTTCGAATGAAATCCTGAAAGAATATTCTACAGTTTTACCTGTGGTTTTACTAAAAGAATTTCCCAACGAGAACCTTAATGGTTTTTGAAAAAATGCCTTCATGGAGTTTCCGCAGAATTTCTTATAGGGTTTTACAAAGGAATTTCTAATGAAACTTAGAAAAAAATTGTAGTTTCCTCCGGAAATCCCTTAAGGAACTCCACAAAGAACTTTTTTGGCATATTTTACCAACTTTTAAGGAAAATATTCAATTTGGTTGGTCATCGTGCCCAAGTCTTATTCAGCCAAAGCTCATTTTAGTTATGTTGATCATCTATTGAGATTTGTTCATACAAAAACACGAGGTGGGGAGTAAACTGTCCATTGTGGTTGTCATTAGTGGACTCCATCGTTATTGCCCTTCCAAGATCTAAGGGTCACAGCAGATGAACTCTAAATATACTAGATACGCAGCCGCTCGAACATCGCCCAATTGTATATGTAACTCAAAGAATAGTAGTTAGAATTTTTCTGAAATTTATATATTTTGAGAAGTACGCAGTTTATCGACTGCAGTTTATCAAAACCCTGAATTGGGAAAACTTTTGAAAAAAAAAAATAACAAATTAGTCCTATGACACCGAAGTCTAATTCTCAATACTGCTAAAGGGATACGAAAAGTGAAGCAGGATTCGTTGTTAAATTTTGATTCATCAAAATCAGAGAATTATAAAATAGTTTTAATTTAAATAACATTTTGAGATCAGGGCCCTGTAGCAAAATCAGACTAATAATACCGTTTAGACTCGAATTGCCGGACGCTTCGAAAGCCGGAGACTTCAATTGTTATTTGACTTTATTTACCATCCCAAGAAGTATTTCTTGGGTTATCAGTGCAGGGAACGATTCTTAGACTTGAAACCATTTTAACAAATGTAAGTAATCCGTGATCTGTGATAAAACTTGAAAATTAGAGGTGAAAGTTGAAGGCATGTCATAATCAAAGGTGAATTTCGTTTTTCTTAGAATGCAGCATAAGACTCAACATTAAAATAACTAAGCTCATATTTTCTATATTCGATCATTTGCAAGGTGTATTAGTAATTTATAAACATAGTATTATGGCACTCTTTGTAATGAATTAGAGAAATTGCTTGGGAATTAATAGTTTTATAATTTTTATTGCATTTTCTGTTTGTCCGGACTTCGAGGCAAGTTTTTACAATTGATTCGATTTCCGGACATGCTGAAATGATGTTAAATAACTGTTTATCAGTTAAATTAATTAAAATCAACTGATTCGTTATGAGCCAGCATAGTTACAATTTCATTAGATTTGAGTTGCTACACCCCAAAAGGAACATTGCTTGCTCTCAGCTTATCGATATATACTTAGGCCGATACAAATATTTAAATACAATTATGTCCCCCTCCCCCTCAGATTTTTTTGCCCAAAAATAATATTTTGAGGGGGCAAGAAAATAAAATTCGGATAATTTTGAGAATTTTCAAAACATTCTTTAACAAATCTGAGGAGTTTTTTGATTTTTTTTTTCATTTTAATATTTATTTTTTTATTATCCCCACCCCCTTGACTTTCCGGAGACCAATAGGACAAAATGTTAATTAAATATTTGTTACGGCCTTATACACATATTGTTAATGGTATCACTTTATTAATTGCACACAAGTAGCAAAACTTGCTTTCAGTTTCTAGTGAAAGGTTGTCTTCAAAAGTATTTTTTTAACCATTCACATTTTTGTTGAAAAAAAAAAGTTCGTAGAGCTAGCTTTTTTAACAGAATTGTATAAAAAGACACGTTGTGAACGACATCCGTCAAATAAAAAAAACTCCACATTTCTCGGATACGCCCGGATTTATCAATCCGCATGAAATCATTATTTCAATCGCTCCTTTCAATCCTTGATTTCCAATAGCAAACTGAAACGGATTTCAAAAGACACATAAATACGACTAATGTCTATATTTCGAAGTATATCTTAACAATGATAAGATAATGCATAATTTTAATTCTCCGATGTTCATCCCATCAAAAACAAAAAAATTAAAAGGTATTTGATTTATTTCTTATTTTTGTGATTTTTTCCGCAGTGAGCGGTTGATAAAAAAATCGACGAATTTGGTACCATATTTCTTTGTTTCGCGATGAGATGAATATATATTCAGTGAGATAGAAATCGGCCCCCATCATATTTATTTCTGGTAATATTGATTAGAAAAGAATTTTGGTCATCTAATGATTCTCATGATCTATTGCAGCTTATCCACGCTGAATTTGAGAGGTAGTTTTGAAGAAAATATTTCATTACCCACAGGCACGTCTAATGTCAAAAAAGCGTTCTACCTTCAAAAATGAAAGAGGGGAGGGGGGGTGAGCGTGAGATTGTATGAAATTATTGGATTCCCAATGTTGTATATAGCAGTTAAATGATCCCGCTTGGTTTCAAATGCTGTTTTTGGTAGTCTCAATTTCGGAGCAGAAACTTCGGATGGTACACACAACCGGGGGATGCCAGATTTCCATACAAATGTGTATAGAAAATTTATCTTACGGATTTATATTAATCGAGAAATATGAATGCTATATCCTAATTGTCTTTGAACGGATTAAATTGGCTATTTGAGAATCAATATAGGCGAAACTCGAAGTGTCCGGAAATTCGAAGCAAAATTGTCCGGTATTTGAAGCATCCCTTGAACTGTGTCCGGATTTCGAAGCAAGCGATGTTCAATGTTTTCGATTATATTAGCTATTTCGTGCATACAAAATGTCATTTTCAGTACACTACAGCAACTTTGATAAGTTAATCTTGACAGGATGTGCTATTACTCAGTGTCAAGTACTTAATTCCGTTTGAAATACTGAACTGAAAATTCAGCAGTGCTTAGGTGTCCGGACTTCGAGTCAAAACGGTATTAGCTACAAGTTACAAGTCAAAAAATTACAAGTACTTGTAATTTGTGTTGCATAAAAGTGACTCGCCAACTAATAATATTAGTACTTGTATTATTAGTAAGGTTGAAATGACAAGTCTGTCAGGTTCATTTACCTGTCAAAATTCATCCGACAGTTCACTGCCAATACGAAGATAAATGATTTGTTTATGTTTTTCTGCAAATGTGTGCATAGAATACTGCGATAGGTATACACGGAACACAAATTTATTATCCTTCTCTCTGTTAATTTATTGATTCCGCGGTTTAATCCGGTTTCGTGGTATTGGCATTTTTTACAAAGAAAAAGTAATGCACACTGGAGTGGTTTTTAACGTGCTTTTTATATGCGGATTTTAGGATTGACAGGTTTTAATTTGGGCGATTTGTACTCGAACGTATCTTCCATGAAAAATCTAATTTCGCTAAACTAATTTGACCCTTATTTTTGAAGTGGGTTTCAATTTACGTGTATTGCGGAACTTATGCGGGTTTGAATTTAGTGTTCAGTTCAATTATGAAATTTAGGCGATTTCTTGACAGATAAATCATCTCAAAGTTTAAGTTAAAAATACTTACTGATGATAAAATCGCAGCAAATTTTATTAAAAGTTTAAACAGTTTTTATTTTATTTTCCATGATATTGTCAAAAATAGGATGCATGGTTCCACCCGAGATTGTTAAGTACAACAACCCATTCATTTCATTTATTTAGTTAACATCTAAACAGATAACACAGATAACAATCAACAATTTGACGCCACAATGCACGGTTCGAGGCCGCATCTCTCCATCCTCGGATACGCCCCACGCTCGCCAAGTCGTTTTGCACCTGGTCTGCCCATCTCGCTCGCTGCGCTCCACGCCGTCTCGTACCTGCCGGATCGGAAGCGAACATCATCTTTGCAGGGTTGCTGTCCGGCATTCTTGCAACATGTCCTGCCCATCGTACCCTTCCGGATTTAGCCACCTTCTGGATACTGGGTTCGCCTTAGAGTTGGGCGAGCTCATGGTTCATTCTTCGCCGCCACACACCGTCTTCTTGCACACCGCCAAAAATGGTCCTTCCTAAGCACTCGTCTCTCGAATACTCCGAGTGCTTGCAAGTCCTCCTCGAGCATTGTCCATGTTTCATGTCCGTAGAGGACACCGCCGGTCTTATAAGCGTCTTGTACATGACACATTTGGTGCGGTGGCGAATCTTTTTCGACCGCAGTTTCTTCTGGAGCCCGTAGTAGGCCCGACTTCCACAGATGATGCGCCTTCGTATTTCACGACTAACGTTGTTGTCAGCCGTTAGCAAGGATCCGAGGTAGACGAATTCCTCGGCCACCTCGAAGGTATCCCCGTCTATCGTAACACTGCTTCCCAGGCGGGCCCTGTCGCACTCGGTTCCGCCCATAAGCATGTACTTTGTCTTTGACGCATTCACCACCAGTCCAACTTTTGTTGCTTCACGTTTCAGGCGGGTACAGAACTGTACACCTTTGCAAATGTTCGGCCGACAATGTCCATGTCATCCCCGAAGCAAATAAATTGACTGGATCTGTTGAAAATCGTACCCCGGCTGTTACACCCGGCTCTCCGCATGACACCTTCTAGCGCAATGTTGAACAACAACCCACATTTGAGTTGAATAAAGTCAACTTTAGGTAAACTAAAGCTACTAAACTTTACTACTAAGGTTAACTACATAGTGTTAGAAGAGTAATTTTACGCAAAATTATGTTATTGGGCCAAAGTATTAAGCTAAAACAACCCACTTTTGAGTAGTTTAGCGTCCACACCATTTGAATATTTGATGTCAGTACTTAAGGTATTTCTGCTTTATTCAGAGTTATTTAAAAATTTACATAATTCTCAGTTTAGTATTGGAACGAGATATTTTTTTTGCTAAGTCATAGTATTTCACTGTATGGTAATTTGAAACACTTTGAATAATAGTTGCTTCCTCTGTTAAACCGTTAAAACAATAAAACGATATATATTTACTTTGCACAGCTGAAATAATAAAATAAAAGTTACTTGTAAATTAAATTACAACACCATTCATACTTGTAAAAGAAACTACAAGCCAGCGCTAATAATTTGTGCTTGTATTTTCTTTATGCAACAGTTACTTGTAAATTCTGCTAATATTATTAGTGCGCTTTACTTGTAATATTAGACTTGTAAATTGATACTTGTAGATTATTTATGCAACGGAAAAATACAAGTTACAAACTACTCTACTAATATTATTAGTAAAATTTCGATTATGCTACAGGCCCCAGGTACTTATTAGTGTCGCTGGTAATTTACTATGGAATGTGCTGTTTGATGATCGACAAACATAGAATTTTCAATTTTAAACCACTGAAGTCGATTACGGGCGATTCGTATGGTGTGAATCAAAACCACGTGAATTCAAAAATCCGCGTTAAAATTGATTTTTTTTGCCATTGATTTTTTCATCCACGCCGGTTCACGCCGCCGCCGCCGCCGCCGATAAAAGCCAACGGCGCGCCGCCGTGACGCCGCCGCCGCCGGGGCAAAAGTGACCACTACGCCGCCGCCGCCGATTATATGACCGGCGCACAGGTCTAATTGAAATGCAGAAAGATCGGTATAACGTTTCTTGGCAGGTATCCAAGGATCTGTTGGGAAGGGTTTTGATAGCTGCCGAAAACAGCAGACAAGCTGAACTTCAGAACATTTCGCGCATTCTAGAATGTAATTATGGGGCACGCAGAATTTTTTTCAATAAGTTATTTGATTTCTTTGAACTGGGCGAGATGACCTGAGCTTGATTTGAAACAACCATTGCGCTTCTGCTTGAGTTTAGATCTGACGACCTGAACTCAAGAACGTTTTGGATGGCCTTCAGTGTATTGAAATGCAGAAAGATTGGTATTACGTTTCTTGGCACTTATCTAAGGATCTGTTGGGAAGGGTTTTGAAAGCTGCCGAAAACATATTGGAGGCGTTTGTTGTGTAGATCTTACGACATAACTTCGGAACATTTCGCGCATTCTAGAATGTCATTGTAGGGCACGCAGAAAAATTTCCAATAAGTCATTTGATTTCTTTGAGCTGGGGAGGATGACCTGAGCTTGATTGAAACAACCATTGCGCTTCTACTTGATTGTAGATCTGACAACCTGAACTCAAGAACGTTTTGGATGGCCTTCAGTGTATTGAAATGCAGATAGATTGGTATTACGGTTCTTGCCAAGTTTCTAAGGATCTGTTGGGAAGGGTTTTGATAGCTGCCGAAAACATTTTCAAGGCCATTGTTACGTAGGTCTTACGAGCCGAACTTCAGTACATTTCGCGCATTTTCGAATATCATTATGGGGCACGTAGACAGATTTCCAATAAGTCATTTGATTTCTTTGAACTGAGCAGAATGACCTGAGCTTGATTTGAAACAAGCATAGCGCTTCTACTTGATTGTAGATCTAACGACCTGAACTCAAGATCGTTTTGGATGGCCTTCAGTGTATTGAAATGCAGATAGATTGGTATTACGTTTCTTGGCAGGTATCTAAGGATCTGTTGGGAAGGGTTTTGATAGCTGCAGAAAACATTTCCCATGCCGTTGTTGCGTAGATCTTACGAGCCGAACTTCAGAACATTTCGCGCATTCTAGAATGTCACAATGGGGCACGCAGAAAAGTTTCCCATGAGTCATTTGATATCTTTGAACTGAGTAGGAGGTACCCTGAGTATTTTTATGTACACATCACCTTTCGCTTCTATGGTACTCAAGACCTGAACTCACGGATATTTTGGATGAACTGGAATGCTCCAAAATAGTATATTTAACACATATAATTGATAACATATATGTCCACAGATTTTTATGATATTTTTCCCTCCTGTCTGGCACAATTTGGTTTATTTCAGATTTTAAGAAATATGACCACAACTCTTAGATCAGGAATATGGCTTTCAATATCGATAATTACAGTAATCAGATAACTTGAAAACGTTCAAAATCACTTCGACTTGATATATTTCATGTATCTACTTTATTTTTTTAAGCCAGAACTTTATTGCACTTGATTACTGAAGAAATCTGCCCATCATAGCAAAAAATAAGGAAAAAAACACAGACATTTTCGAAACTCGAGAACGCGGGGAGGGATCTAGCGAGGCGACACCTACGTCGCTCTACTAATCACCTTTGAGAAAAGTCCAGGATCATGAAATTTGGTCAACGCTTTACTGAGAACGAGTACTTTAAAGGAGGTGACTGTCGTCCCGGCTTTTAAGGGTTAACGCCAGTTAGTTTTTACACAATTCACTACACAGTTTATTTACATTGAACAACGATGTACCAACATTTATTTAACTACACTACTTTTATTTAGACACTACATTTATTACTTAATACTAAACATAAATACGAACCAATAAATCGATCGAGTACGAGTACGATGTGCGTACGACAACGTTTTATATTGAACTGTTTTTTCAGCATTCGCTGCTGCTGCTGCTGTTGCCTTTGCACTATCGACGCCCCGAACGACAATCGCACGGCAAAGAGACTGCGAGAGAATTTATTTCGGGCGTAGCCAATACCAATAGAAGTGCGACATCTTTGATATCGCACAAGGAGTGCCTCGCACGGGAAGTGTGGATATTCTCACCCACCCTGAAGAACCCTCTCGATGCACTGGACGGAATCAACTGACCTCACCCCTAATACTCCTAACTCTTCATTTTGACTACCGGCTCTTACATGACCCCGGTCCAGGTGCTCAGCATGGTCGAGTCTTTACAGTGACTATTAGTTTCGATCTTCACGTCTACTACCAGATTTCCTTAGATATGATCTGCTCAGCGGTGCCTTCCGTGATTTTGAGCTCAACAGATGCATCCATGGTAGATTGTCACGCCTTAGGCGACCATTTAGCGACCAACTCCATTGAGCGCTGGAATGTGCTGGAGAACTTTCGCCATTCCTCACCCACCATTTCGTGTGGCGGTTTACCTAGATTTATAAGCACTAGTTGCGTTGCATTTTCGTAGACTCTTCGGCTCTCCGAGCAGACCAAGCTTCGTTATGACGCATATCAGCTTTCTTCCGTAGAATAATTGTCGATTGCTCCCTTGCTGAACCAAACCCATGCCATCCTCCGATCTACAGTTCGCATGTGATCGAGCTCTAGATGTTCGGTTATGGGACCACCGTACTGCTCCTGTCTTCTATTTTTTGCCAATCTTCGTTTTTCAACTTTCTTCTGTGATATCGCTATGGTGCAGGTGTATCCAGTCGCCTGACTCGCCGATGTGACTTCACCTGTCACTATCCACCCAAAAACGGACTCCGTCAGCACAGGTAGATCCTTGCCTAACGAGATTTCCCATCCTGACGGGAAGAAGCTGAAGAAAGCTTGGATTCCCAATACCAAGTCGATCCTCCTCGACCGGAAAAACTCCGGATCTGCTAGCTGGATGTCCTCCGGAATGTCCCATCCACTTGCCTGAACTGTAGAGGTTGGTAGGCTTGCTGTAACCTTCGGTAGGACGAGGAATTCTATGGATCGAGGATACGAAGAAACGCGTGACAGCTTTGATGACAGCTTTCGTCTAGTGCGATGCGTTTATTCCGGACTGCCCGATGCCATGAATCGTGATGTTGGCTTTCTGGATGGAAACATTCATCGCCTGGCATAGATTAGCGGAGATAAAGTTGCACTCTGACCCTGAATCCAGAAGTGCTCGTGCTGGATATCGACGACCCACGTCGTCCTCTATTACTACGACAGCTGTAGCCAAGAGAGCTCGGTATGAAACACACTGCGCCGCGGTGGAAGAAGTGGATTCGACCGCTAACGCGTTCGCTGCAATTTGCACTTGTGCTACCCTGTACCGGACTTCCTCCTGAAGTCGATATCCTGGCGTTCCTCTCTCTTGAAACACAGCAAGGAATGGTGTCGACCCTTACAATGCCAACAGGAGAACATCGACGTGCACTCCCGAGCTTTGTGATCACGTTTGAGGCAATTGCGGCAAAGGGATGCTTCGCGCAAAAACGACTCCCGGCTAGACAGCGTCAGCGATATCCTTAGAAACGACGGACACGTGTGAAGTCCGTGGATCTCCGCACACGATGGACACTTCGCGTTATATGACTGTACGGCATTGTTGCTGACCTTCGGTGAATATGGCCTTCTTCTGCGTTGTGGCGACTGTTCGAAGACTTTCGACTCCACTTTCGTTGGCAAAGCTTCGAGAACTTGGATTCTCCGCTCCGATCCAGAATTACACGATCGAACCCTTCGACCAGCCTGTGGATGTCCGCGATTGACTCCTTGGTGAGGGACTGCAGTTTGAAGAGAGCCTGCACTTGCTTCTTCCGTTAAAGCTTGCTATTGTTGTAGTGTTTTAGCAACCATTGCCATGCAACCTGGTAGTTTTCCCTCGTGATCTTTAGCGGATCGACTAGTGCCTTAGCTTCGCCTTGTAAGCACCCCTTGAATTAGTGGAATTTCTCCACATCAGGTAGGTCTGGCTTCTCATCAGAGACGAGTAGAGATCCCTGAAGCCCTGAAGCTGAGCCAGTCGTCGAAACTTTGCAGCTGGATTTGCGGCAGGCGAACGTGGTCCATACCCCCATGGAGGGTGACATCTCCAGGACGAGTTGACTGGTTCTGGACGGAAATGTTCTGAAACTCTTACTTACTCGATACTTTCGTAATGTGTTACCGACCCACCTTATGACGCTACCACCGCCATCTCACCCTACGTCGGAATTGATGCGTTAGCAAAGCTCCCAAGAAACCATTGATCAATATCAGTACGTAGGTTGCCCCAATGTGCGTAAACCTAAATCATGCCATTAGCTCTGAATGCTACATCCTCCTGAAAAGATTCTGGGAAATTGATTCACCCATCCCAAAAATGTTGGACATTTCCTCTATCAAGAAGTCTGAAAATTTCCTTCTTGTCGATATATGAGAAAATCTTCTCCACGGCTTCTGGGAATTCCATCTCCAAGCATTCTGAAAAAAGTCTTCTACAGAACTTCAAGGGAGTTCCTTCTTCAAGAACTCTGCGAATTTTTTTCTCTCAGAAGTTTTGGAAATTGACTGATCCTGAATTCTAGGGAATTTTTATCAAGGAATTTCAGTGATTTTCTTATGCAGATATTTTGTTAAATTAATGAGAAATCTATGCCGAGCTTTTTCCAACAGCAATGGGAAATACTCCGGTCTCCGATGCTCCAAAAACTACCGCCTTCTGCGAAGATTTAACCAAACCATCCGAGATGGGTGGGGAGAAAGTTTGGTCATCCCTATTCCTAAGAAGAGCATCTCTTCCCGAGATGTCACGAAGTACCGGCCCATCTCGCTGACCGTTTTTTCTGTCCAAGGTCCTCGAACCAAAGGCTGTGTAACAAACTAGAAGCAGAAGTTAGGCTCAGCCTTTTTTTATCAGTGTTGGTTTGTAGAATTTGTTCAATTTCTGTAAGAAGGTGGTAGAAAGGCACCTGTCTGCGATAGTGACGTTAAAGACTTTAAAGACTGCGGATCCAGTTCAATAGTACAAAATGTAATGGCAATTATTTATATATATTTTTAATCGTCCAGACTTATCTACTACAGAATTTCCAGAAGAAATTCAGAACATCATTTCAGTTAAATTCCCCCGGGAAATTTATAAAACATATTTCGTGAACGTTCATAACAATATGCGTGCGACATTTAAGATTTTGCTGGAAAAATTAAGAAAAATGTTCAGAGAAACCAGGAACAAATCTCCGGCAAGCAAACTTAGAAAAGTAATAGGCAATCACGCCGATTCTCGATATCGAGAACGCTGCTGCCAAAGATTTTTTTTTAATATGGACCAGTCTACTACTCACGGTCGGACTGATAAACTTAATCATTACAGAAAGCTACCTCGAAAAAGTGGTCTTAGAGAAAACTTTCGTGACTATCATGGGATTCGACAAGCAACTGTTATTATTCTTTGAACTTATTTGGTTGAGTCCTTTAAACAGACCATGGGCATAGGAGAGTTTGCTCAAGCTTTTTTATGGAATGGCAAATGATATAAAACTGAATCCATTATTCCAGTGTTATGTGAAAATCATGAAATAATTTCGATTAGTTAGATGAAACATCTTGCTTATCAATAGCTTAATCAGTGTGTTTGGAAGAAGTGTTTTTAAACTGTTATGATTAGACGGAAATGGGAAAAAGTTGGGGGAGTTTTGGCTGATGGAATAAAATGGTGTCAAAACCAGGATTCCAAAATCAAATGCCAAGGGTGTTCATTGCACCTATATGCCCTTGTTTGTAAGACCCTGTCGCAATTATTGCACAAAGAGCTGGATACTTTTATCAGAATTGTGAATTATATTCAATCTTCCAATACACGTTTATTCGAAGAACTCTGTAAACAAATGAATTCAGAAGGCCTTTTTTCTACATTGCCGTTAGGTAAAAGGTAATGTTTTTATTCGCGTTTTTGAATTTCTTGGTGATCTCAATGAATAAGAATGGTAGAAAAGTCTCGCTTACCTATAAGATGTTTTTAATAAACTCAATTTGTTAAACTTGATGCTTCAGGTCAGGAAAACCCATCTGATTCAGTTCAGAGACATTCTTCTATCTGAATAAGATCTCAAATTGAAAATCTGGACTCACAGGAGCAACAGTTTGATCGATATTTTCTAGATGCTTCATTAATTCACTTGTTTTCGTTTCCATTGCCATTATCTCGTGAGTTATTCACATGAAGTCACTTGAAGGGTTGAGAAAAAAATGGCAGTTCCCAAAAGTAATAACATGATCATCTTCCAGAATCAGCGTTAGCAGATCCTCCTTGCGAAAACTTTAAACTTGGAAAACATCTTCGTGGAGAAATTGATCAGAGTATGACGGTTTGAATGTCATCTTTGAATTGAAGAACTTATCTAAAAATTGACTGACTGAAAGTTGACGCATCTGCAGTCTGCACTCTATACTTTGCGCCACATGCAACAAGTCTCTACTACGCTTGCCAGAGAGTAGCTCGCTATTCATAACCGAACCGAAACGTGTCGAAAGTGAGAACATAAATTCGGCCCGAATCCGTCATGGTCTTTTGTTCACGTCTGTTTCTTATGTGGACTGTGGTGCATAAATTTCCTCTAAATGATCGATTAATTATGAAAAGTGCCTTTTCGCTGGACGTTTGCCTTGATCGCTCTGGCCGGCCAGCGAGTCGTCGCTCGCCGCAACATCAGTTGGGCGCATTTCGGAACGGTACTTGTCTTGCAATTTTTTTATTGGTCTCCTGCAGTGGCAATTTCTTCACTTTTCTCACCACCACCGTTCATCATTTGAAACGGAATACATATTCAGGCCGGCCCCCGGGGGGGAAACCGGATGGAGAGAGCTGAGAAAGGAAGCTGGTTTTTGCATCATCATAGCCATGGGATTGTGGGGAACGGGTTGGGTCAGCTGAGTCGGATGGCAGCGGAAATAAAAAAGACGCGACAAAGTCTGTGTCTGAGTTGGATTTTTTCGCTCGTTTCCAAGCTTGGTCTGCTTTTGCGTGTGTCCATTTGACGGGGGAATTCGTACCACCAACCGTGGCGAAACAATTTTTCGCGCCAAATAAAACCGGATGGCAGGTTTTTTAATGAATGGGCACTAAATTAATTAAGAGTACACAAGGTTGCAAGATTGGGAATAAATGAATCCCCAACGTCGGAGGAAGAAATTTTAAAACTATCGTCCAAGTTACCAGCACAATACACACGCTGAGTTAGAAAATTGTGTTTTTTTCTACCCTCGTACAACGAAGTAGATTCTCCCTCAACAAGTTGCATTCGATGAATTGATTTGTTTTTATTTTCATTCACTTTTTGTTTACAATGTTCTGCTACTCATCTATAATCAAATTAGTTCAGATTTGAGTTGTTGTAAGTTTGATTACAACTAGAAGACATCTACTGCGTACATATCGCAGTTTTGAGGCGATCGCCACAAAAAAATGGATAATACAAAATATGGAATTTTAGCATTAGCATTGTTACGGTGTAATTCGTAGATTGGACACTAGTGATACTTTACTCTTGTTTTACTTTTGAGATCCTTATCTAGTATGCTATGAGAAATCAAGAAGGGGAGTGGCTCTTGGTTCCAGTCTGAAACAAAAATAACAAAAGCATGCATGAGGATTACTACTCCTGGCCACGCCCAACTTTACCATTACTAGGGAGTGGAAGGAAGTGTTGATGTGGTACTTACTTAACGAGGGGCCACCGACTTAGCGTCACCCTCATAAATACCACGGAGTTGGATAATGAGGAAGGTATTCGTTGGGTCAGGATTTGCCTGTAGCAGGCAATGTAACCGTGTTAGATCTTACCCTGTAACATACCACGTAACGGTGTATATCCAACGTAGGGAGTTCAACCGTGCTAAGGGGTCGTACACTTATTACGTAAGCAATTTTTCTGGGTTTTTCGACCCCTCCCCCATGTAAGTTTTTTTTCCATACAAATGAATTTTTATTTATATGGAGCGTAAGATATTGACCGTCCCCCATCCCCCCATATGTGCTTATGTAATATGTGTACGGCTCCTAAGCGAACCGGCGATTGGAGCCTATACAGAAAGGCCCTGACGAACTACAACAAAGAAATAAGGTCAGCCAAACGGAAATCGTGGATTCTAATGTGTGAAAGCATAGAGAATACACCCGTAGTGGCCAGACTCCAAAAAACTCTTTCAAAAGACCACTCCAATGGTATGGGTAGCCTCCGAAAGACGGATGGTTCGCTCACTGTAGAGCCTAGCGATACACTGAGCGAATTGTTAAAGATCCACTTCCCTGATTCAATCCCTGAGTCGAGCATCGGCGACCAAGGCACTGGAATTGCTGTCTCAGATCCACAAGAGATCCAATCATGGGTTTCTGGATCTAAAAAAGACACAATAAAGGTTGCAAAGGCAGCTTTCACTCGGGGTTGAGAGGGCTGTGAGATCTTTCGAGCCATTTAAGTCTCCTGGCATGGATGGAATATTCCCAGCGCTGATCCAAAAAGAGGAGAAAACACTGGTTCCACCCTTGCTTGAGATTTTTAAGGCGAGTCTGATTTTGGGGCACATACCTAACGATTGGCGTCAAATCCGGGCTGTCTTCATTCCGAAGGCAGGCAAGAGAGATAAAACCAACCCCAAAGCATTCAGGCCGATAAGTTTATCCTCTGTAATGCTCAAAATTATGGAAAAGGTACTATGCGAGTACATAAATCACAAATTTATGAAAGCAATGCCTTTGTCAAAAACCAATTCGCTTATCAAAGTGGAAAATCTACGATCTCGGCACTACATACGGTAGTTCAAAAATCGAAAAACACTTAATGCAAAAAGAAATTGCTCTTGTAGCATTTCTTGATATTGAGGGCGCATTCGATAACGCTTCTTATTCGTCTATAGGGTCAGCAATGTTGAGGAGAAAATTCGACCCATGCATTGTTACCTGGGTACATGCTATGCTAGCTAATCGGAAAATCTCCTCTGAGCTTAGCGGTTCATACATCACTGTTAAAGCAACAAGGGGGTGTCCGCAAGGCGGAGTGCTTTCTCCTTTGTTGTGGTCACTGGTGGTGGATGAGCTTCTAGACAGCTTAGAGAGAAGAGGCTTCGAAGTGGTTGGATATGCTGATGACGTTGTCATTATTGTACGAGGCAAATTCGAAAGTGTTATCGTGGAAAGAATGCAATCTGCCCTAAATCACACTTTTTCCTGGTGTCAAAAGGATCAACTAGGCATAAATCCTACAAAAACTTCCATTATCCCTTTCACCAAACGGAGAAAGGTACAACTGAAACCCCTTTTCTTGAATCAAACACAATTAGTTTATTCAAGTGAAGTAAAATATCTAGGTGCCATACTCGACGCAAAGCTTAATTGGAACTCCCATCTCCAATCAGTTGTGCACAAAGGTCTCAATACACTTTGGGTTTGTTCAAAAACCCTTGGTAAAAGATGGGGCCTAAAACCAAGTATGATCATGTGGATATATAAAACCATTGTCCGTCCCAGGACAACTTACGCTTCCCTTGTCTGGTGGCCTAAAACTAATGGGGCTGCTGCAAGGGCTAAGCTCAACAAAATCCAACGCACCGCTTGCATAGCCATCACTGGTGCAGTTCGTAGTACACCCACTTTGGCCCTAGACGCAATGCTTCGCCTGCCCCGGTTAGATCAATTCATAAAGCTGGAAGCGGAAAAAAGTGCTCTAAGGTTAAAGAGAACAAAAACACTGCTGTCGGGAGACCTTACGGGTCACCTCAGCATATTAAATGAATTTGCCATAAATCCCGCAATAGGAATTCGTAGTGTGTGGATGGAAACGGTAGTCAATTATGACTTACCTTACGATGTGTTCATTCCTTCCCGCCAGAAGTGGGAAGGAGGTGGACCCAGCGTTCCAACAGGCTCTATAAATTTCTTCACAGATGGTTCGAAAATGAATAATCTGACAGGATCCGGAATCTATGGCCCTACAACAAAAATTTCTGTCCACTTAGGACAGTGGCCCACAGTATTTCAGGTGGAAATATATGCAATATTAGAATGCGTGTTATTATGCCTGAGGAGAAAGTATAGATTTGCAAAAATATGTATTTTCTCTGACAGCCAAGCGGCACTTAAGTCGCTTAATAACTACACTTGTAACTCAAAGCTAGTGTGGGAATGCATTCTGGCTTTGAAAAACTTATCCATACGCAATCGAGTCTACCTATATTGGATCCCAGGACATACGGGTCTAGAGAGAAACGAGATTGCTGATGAGCTAGCCAGGAATGGATCTAATGAAAGGTTCATTGGCCCTGAGCCCTTCTGCGGGATCTCAGACTGCTCTGTAAAAATGGAACTGAAGAAATATATGGTCAGTCAAATCACATCAAACTGGAATGCACTTCCCCATACGAGCCAATCCAAAAGGCTCGTAACGATTAACCCCAAGAAAACCCAACAACTATTAGGTCTCAACAAAAGGGATCTCAACATCTACACCGGTCTAATAACTGGACACTGCCCCTGCAGATACCATCTACAAAAGATCGGAGCAATCCAAACCTCAAATTGCCGCTTCTGTGACGAGGAGAGAGAAACATCAGAACACATCCTCTGCTATTGCAGTGCACTCACCCAACGAAGGTTCAAAGTTCTCAGCAAGACCTTTTTAGGGCCTGCTGACATATGGATCTTATCCCCCAAGGACGTGGTTGGCTTCATAAAGCTAGTCTCGCCAGAATGGGGGAGTCACATACTGTAACTCAGGATCTCTATTCATCAATAATAGATGGTCTTGAGCTCAGTCGATACCAAGGTATCTCAGTGACAAACATGTTACTGAGATAACTTGCGTATTTCACAGCAAAAGGGTTTATCACAATAGTCCTAAAATCTGGACGCAGTGATCTTCACCCGACAAACGAGAAAAAAAAATCCAACGTTACGGGTCAATACAAAATATGGAATTGAACAAAAATGCCAAAAAAAATATGTTTCGGCTTACATTAGGAGGTTTAAATCAACTATATCGAATGCATTCTGAATACGTAGAGATTATCAATATAAGCCATGTTTTAAATAACTGTCATGATTTGTAAGATATATAATTTAACTATGGTGCAACATATATTTCTATATCCTGTAGCTGTCCCCCGGGTCCGGACAGTGAGATTTTTCATGTGATCAAATAACCCTACATCACACCTGTTTTGTTAAACTTTCTTCAATTCAGTTATTTCTTCTTGCTAACGTATCAGAAAGACACATAAATAAGCAGAAAAAATTGAAGATGTTATTGAAAAAGGTGGGAATATGGAGTAGGATGTAAAAAATGTAGCTGGAGAGTCCAATGAGCAAAACTAACACATTTTACTGCGAGTCAGAGCAAGTTTTTTTTACTTTATTTCCGTAATTTTTTTAAAGTATAAAATCATCACGTTGTCAAAGCAAGTTAAAAAGTATGACTATTATCAATGATGTACCCGTGGAACAGGAACTTGATCATATTTGAACATGATGAAATAGTGTCCAGTACTTGGTGACATTTTTCTGAGCCGTATAAATTTTCACCAAAAATCATCATCAAAATTCGAATCTGTATCTTCATTACTTTCATCTACTCCCTTCCGCTTTTAGTAGCATAATTTTTACTGGAAAAAGCCAATAAATTAATTGGCACCAACCCGAGTACAACCTTCGAAGATGTGTATTTTCAACGATCTCTTCGGACTTCAAGGACCAATATCGGAGATTCACACAGATAGTTCGAGGGTGTTGGTTTCATCTGCGTTGAGCTTAATAAGGTTAGGTACGAAAGGTCGAAAGACAAAAGGCCGCAGGGAAAAAAGCTCGAAAAAAGGTGTAAAGCATCTCCCGAACAAATTTGTATGGAAAAAGGAAATTTGACTAAAGTTTTTTCGGGAACGATTCGGAACGATCTGGTATTATGTATTGAACCCTATTTTTGGTCTACTTTCCGGTGGTTAGTGTAGTGATTTGCTCATAGTTGCTCCAAAGCTGGAAATTGTCTGCTTCATTGTAGAATGAGGACGCTGTCAATGCTTAAGACCCTAAGGCTTGCGCCTCCATAAGTACTGGAGTAGCATAGTATATGTTGGATAACAATTCTAACCTCAAAATGAATTTAGCGTCCCAAAATTACTCTTTGGTGGAAGATTCGATAACATATTTGGTTTTGTCCGGCATTTGTATGAGCGCCCGCCACTGTGCGCCGGTAAATTTTTAGCGCGCCGTTGAAATAATTTTAGAGCCGTAGTATGGGAGTGGTTTTGAGGTTTTGAGTCCACCCATTCTGTTAGAAGTAAAAATCCTCTTACACATTTGGCAAATTTCGACTGTGCCGCTGTAAAAAAATGAAATAAACTTTTTTACTTAATATTAATATTAAGAACTCCTTGAGCGTTTTTGGAAAATGCAGACGATTCATCGACTTTCAGTGAGCAAACACAGATATCCAATTTTTATATAATTATTCCCCTCGCAGATAATAGTATAGGCATCACAGACGCTGGAGCTCCGGATCATATTTACGACAACCCAAATGTTCAAGAAAACAAAAATCAAGTTTGTCTATGCTTTGAAGTAAAAATAAGATTCTACCAATTTTGAATCATTACCAAGATGCAGGAAGAAGCTAAAAAAAAATATCTCCTATACTTCAGAATAGGACGAGATTTTAGGAAAAGATTAGTTTTATAAAAAAAATGGCGACATCGTGCATTATACTGAATGGGACAAGTCTTTCCTAAATATTTCAAATATTCGGAAAACAGTCCCTAGAAAAAAGCTTAGAAAACTAAAAAATCTGGATCATTTGAACAACGCGGGAAACAAAGTTGGGCAGAAACATAATTTTTTGTCAATCGCATTTCAGAACCACACAAAAATTGTGTCATATTTCGTACACGAAAGAGCTGAAAATATTAGCGAAAACCTTTCAACGTAATTAAAGCCAACTCAAGAAATCCTTTTGGTACCATTTGTAAGCCTTTCCTGGAAAATTTCTTTCTGTTAGAATTCTGGAGAGTTCATTCTCCAATAAATTTAGGTTCTTAAAATTTTGAAGACTTGCTCTCCCCACTCCAGATATTCTGAAAAATTGCTTCCTTTTTCTTTAATTCTAAAAAAATCCTCCTTCAGGAAATCTGCGAAATTCCTACTCCATGAATTCTGGGAAACTTATATTACAAGAATACAAGGTTATTCCTTCTCTAAGAATAATTGGAAATACCTTCCCAGAAGTTCTAAGGATTCCCCTTTTCAGAAACTATGGATATGCCTTCCTACAAGGATCCTGGAGAATTTTGAAAATTCTTTCTCATGAATTTTGGATTATTCCTGCTCCATGCATTCTGGGAAACTGATTTTTCAAGTCTTCTGGGTTTTTCCATCTCCAAGAGTTCTGGAGAATCCTTTCTCCAGAAGCTCTAAGGACTTACTTTTTCCACCGAAAATTCTAAAGCACCCCTCTCAAACCAGGTATGTATTCCTTCTTCTCGAATTCTGGAGGGAATTCTTTTACTTAAATTCTGGGCAGTCGTTCAACAAGAATTATAGAATATTCGGGTGCCCTACGAAAGGTTGAAATAATATAAGGCTTAATACTCATGAGGCAGAACTCAAACAAGCTGAAGTCTCAAAAGGCTGAAGGTTTCAGAAGGCTGAGATATGTTTTATTCACAGGGAAGAAAAAATATGGAAGTCGAGGAAAAAGAGCAGAAGAAGGAAGGAGAGAGATGGAAGAGTGATGAAGGAAGTAATAAGAAGGAACACTAATGAAGAAAAAAGGAAAAAGGAGAAGGAAAAACGAAGAATGAAGGAACAAGAAAGAAAAAGGAAAAAACGAAAAAAGAAGTAAAGTTAAGGAATAAGAAAACAGGACGAAAGAAGAAGGATGAAAGAATGAGCGAAAAGGAAAATAAAGAAGAAAGGAAGAAATAAAGAATAAGGAAGAAGATAGGAAAAATGAAAAAAAAAGGAAGAAGAAATAAAGAAGAAGGAAGGAAGATTGAAGAAAGAATAAGGAAGAAGGGAGAAGAAGGCTTCTTTCTTCTCCCTTCTTCAATGATGAAGGAAGAAAAAAGGAAGGAACAAAGAAGAAAAAAACAAAGAAATGGAAGAATGAAGAAGTAAGAAGGCACAAAGGAAGAATGAAGAAGGTTTAAAAGACCAAAGAAAAATTAAGGTTGAAGAAAACAAAAAATACAAGTAGGAAAAAGAAAGAAGGAACAAGGAAGAAGGAGGAAGATAGAAGGAGAACAAAAGAAGTAAGAATGAAATAGGAACAAGAAGAAAGGAAAATAGAAAAAGGAAGAACTAAGTGGAAAGAAGGTAGAAAGAAGAAGGAAGAAAGTAAAAGGAGAAAGAACAAGGAAGGGGTGAAGTCCTTTACCCTAATAAGGCTAGACAACAAAGAAAACGAACAATCCGTTCGTATCAGCTATCAACCACCTGCAACCGTCAAAGATCATACTCAAGGACACATGGGTAAAGACAAGGAACTACCTGCTAGTATTGCTAAAGTTAAATTTGCCGACCATCTTATTTCTGGTCTATCTGTCCCAAAACTAATTAATTTTAGAAAGGGTGAAACTATCAACCCATATCGAACGGAATCACCTATTCAAAAAGAACAACATCAACCAGAAAACTATCAACAGTCACAAAGCCAACAACAACAGCAACAGCCAGCAAAACTTTCTCACAGCAGTGAAAGCCTACTTCAAATGGATATCGAGCACCCTCCACTGCTGGATCCAATGCGACCACCTATAGTAAGACTCACAGAGCAATCTGCGTCTGGTGATCGACGTTTTTTAAAAGCACGACTACGGGACCTAACAATTATGGACATTCTGCGGATGTTCCTGTCCTACAGTACCCGGGCAGAAGCCATGAACAGAATAACAAAACATGATATGGATTTGATTGATATAAGAGATAAAAGAACAGGCAACAATATCAAAAATTTGCACCGAAATATCATTTAAATATCAAGATATGCTATGGATAAGAACAAACTAATGGCACATGATATTGATCACTTATTACAAATAACATAACTTGATCTTCTAATGATATTTTAGTGCAAAATTTTGATATTATCGTCTGATCTTTTATCTCTTATATCAATCATGTCCATATCTCATTTTGCTATCTTATCAACATTTGATATTATTGAGCTATTTTCGTCTACTCGGGTATGCATTCATGGAACCACCAAAACCAGCGCCTCTGCAATGCTAGCATCTGAAGGACTACCAACAGACTTACAACTCTTGCGTCAAATTTTCCTGGATGTACACAAGGGTTTAGGAATATCTCGCAACGACGCCTTGGCAGACCTTCAATCACACCGTTCGTTCCTTTCCAGTGAACGCACTCAACAACTTCAACGCACAAAGAAGGCCGCATATAAATTCTACAGCCCATCAAATTTTCATCGGCAATGACGCACTCTCTGGAAGTAACATTAACAAGTGAATATAATACGTTACATAAAAAATCAGAAGAGGTAAATATTTTGTCGACCGTCATACTTCCAAAAACTTCTTCGCAGAAACAGAATTCGACTGAAGTTCTAATTTATTGTCAGAATTTCAATGGAATGAAAAGCTCAGCCAAAATGGAGGATATATTTAAAAAAAAATAAGCTCATCCTTTTCGATTATTCTGGCAGCTGAAACAAGCTGGGATGAAAGCGTTAGGTTAGGAGTGAAGAAATTTTTGGATGTAACTTTAATGTATTTAGAGATGACAGGAGTAGTCCGGTGGTGGTGTTCTGATGGCTATTTCAGCAAAATTTAAATCAGAAATCATCACAACAAATAAATTCAATGAATTTGAGCGTGTCTGGGTAAAAATCCATATAGCTGGAAAAATGCATATATTCGCAACAGTTTAACACCAATTCATGCTTGTAAGCACAACTATGAATCTTTTTTGAGTGCGCTGAACAAATACTATCAGAACATCCACCGGAGGTTAAAGTTCACATCTATGGGGACTTTAACCAACGCAATGCTGACTTTATCAGAATTAATTAAAATTAATTTATTAATATACTATATTAATATATATAAACTAGCTGACCCGGCGAACTTTGTCTCGCCCAAAGCTGATCAATTTGCTTCGTACACAATTTATCTGAAAAACAAACCGGTTTTTCAAAATAATTTTTCCATTTTTTGACATTATTTTATCTTACACTTTTCGAATTAATTTAGTAGCCAAACCAAAATTAACAAAAATCGATCTTTCCGTTATCTGAAGATAATGTCAACTTAGGGTGAAGCTAGAGTAAACCCTACGTGCGATGCGAAGCGACAGCGCAATTTGACAGCTTGTTGACAATGATTGTTATTCTTTTACGTGAGTCGCGTCGCATCGCTCGTTGCGTTTACTCTGGCGGGCACCTTAGATGACATGATTTGAAATTATCAACGACAAACCATTTCATCGGAGAGATTTTATTGCGATTGTCAATCTTTTTCAACTTCATTGTAATCGTAAATAAAAAAAAAGAAAGGGATATAAATAAGCAAAAATTGAGCTGTCTATTCTTGAGTCATGCGCGGTCGTACAAATGCCAACTTTGTTTTATATATAGAAGATAAATATATAAAATATTATATTAATATTTAATTAAATTAAAATTACTCAGAAAACGAATGTATCCTACTGCCAATCGTTTAGTTTAGGATTGAACCAAATTAATTATATAAAAACAATCAAAATTGCTATTTGGACCTCTTGCTGACAAATATCTATGAAGATTTTTGGGTAACAGAATGTATCAATCCATTATGGAAAAATGAAGCGTTCCGCACTGCAATCGAATACTCGTTATCCATACATGAACAACAAAGACCCTACGATTGTGAGTATGAGTATGTCTTTGAATACAATTTAGCGAACTATGAAAATATTCGAGGTAGGTTAAGCAGTGTAAACTGGCAAATAGTTTTAAGAAATGAAGAAAATGTCGAAGCATGTATAAACACTTTTTACAGATTATTATCTGACATAATCTCACAAGTAAGCATATGCGGTATTTCGAAAAATTTCGTTTCAGGTGGTTCGAAACGAAATTCCGCGGAATTTCGCGGAATTTGAGCATGGCGAAATCTGATTTCTTCGTTTCGTTTCGTTTCGTAAAATTACAAAAAATTCGCTAGAAAAAACTAGCTTCTAACGAAATTTAACGGAATTCCGCGGAATTTCGAAACAAATTTAAACTTAAACCATACTTTATATTATCAAAAATTTTGGCTGCGCCGCTGAACAAAATCGTAAAGTTGTTTTCAAAACTTTAGTTTGTACAATATTCCTATTAACGCTTACTACATAACCCCATTATTAGTCGACAAATTCATATGTAGTTTTCTTCTATATGAATGCGGAGCGATCGTGTGGATGCTGGTCATGGGACCAGCTAGTCCGGGAGAACTGACAATAGCTCAGTTTGTCGAGCTGATTGTATATAAGACTATGGGTCCTTTTTTTTTTTTTTTTCTTCCTAAACAATGGAGGGGGAGTCTGCTCAACAGACATCCTGGGTTGACCAGGAAGTGCGGGGTTAGGGATCACCGAGGGAGGCAGGACTACATCCCCGACCCGCTAAACCAGGCCCATAGTCCCTTCGGTACATCCAGAAAGTAATGCTTCAAAGGGGGGCCAGTGCACAACGCACCCTCGAGGTTAGCTGCGTGTCCTTGCAGCACCGAACATCGTAACTCGCTTTTTTAGAAGAACACCATGGTATCGTGCCAGCGCGTTTCCGGCTTTCCAGGTGCCGCGTGCACCCCAAATTGACCTTTCTGCGATAGGGCCTATTCGCCAGCACACAGAGGGACTTGCCGACGCGAGGCCTACGCCTGCCCCAGCCTTGACGAGGGCCCCTTTCCGTCCTCGGGCTCGGAACCCGCCCGGTTGACCGACGCCGCGAAAGCGACGATACCATGTTGTTCTTCGCGCGGCCACTTGTTCGATAAAAGGATCGAGTTCGACCACAGAGCATGACCACCGGTATGACCCATGAAGCCGACTCCGATCCCTTGGACCACCTTTTATTTGCGCCTGAGCTAGCCATCCTT
Source organism: Armigeres subalbatus (assembly GCF_024139115.2). NCBI lineage: Eukaryota > Metazoa > Arthropoda > Insecta > Diptera > Culicidae > Armigeres > Armigeres subalbatus. Next base: position 172,498,846 of record NC_085140.1, read on the forward strand.
GAGTCCACACGCCACCTTCTGTGTAGCTCCGAGACGATTTGGGTGATAGCCGATAAAACGGCGTTCCAGCCAACTTCATCTTTACACATCCTCCGAACTAGGTTGTCCGGGGTAGTGTCCAGACCACATGTGGCAAGCATGTGGTCACGCATTGCGCGAAAACGTGAGCACACGAACAACACGTGTTCCGCCGTTTCCTCTAAACCTGCGCACACCAAACACTCGGGCGAGGCCGAGCAAGCTAGCTGCGTTACCTGCAATTCGATTTTGCAGCACGCTTAAACGCCGTGCACATCGAACCCAATGGGGTGCTTGCTGTTCACAGCTTTGCTGGAACAAATCAAACAATTGGCAATTCGTGCAGCATTGTGCCTTATGTCCCTCCAATCCGCAGAGTCGGCAGAGATTGCTTCTGTCAGGGCCTTTGCAGTCCCATTGCTTGTGCCTCGGTTCCAGGCACTTGAAGCAAAGTTCAGGTTGCTCGTATATGCGCACAAGGCATACCGACCATCCCACCTTGACGCTCCCTAACTTGACTACCTTGGAGGCGTCCGCTGCAGATAGCCGAACCAATGCTACCTGCGTCCCTGCCGGACCTTTCCGTAGCCGAACGGCTGCGGTGGGCGTCTCCACTTCACACTATCGCCGCAGTGCCGTGACGAGCTCTTCGACTTCAGTGATCTCGTCCAGGTCTTTAACCCTTAGATTCACCTCCGTCGTGAGTGCCCTCACCTTGACCGTCTCGCCTAGGACCTCCTCCGCCAACTTCTTGTAGGCGGCGCCCTTTTGCGAGACGCCCCGCTTCAGCTCGAGTATCATCTTGCCCGTCCGGGTACGTCTTATTCGACGTACGTCGGCGCCGAGTTCGCCGAGCTTGACGTCACTCCTCATCGCCTTCAAAACATCCGAGTACTTAGCCTCGTCCGCCGTGATGACTAGGGCATCGCCCCTGGAGCGATTGGCGCCTACCCTAGACTTCTTGCTACCCTCATTCGCCTGTGCCATCTTTTCGGCCTTTGACGTCTTCGGTTTCCTCTTGTTCTTGGCCAGGGTCCAGGAGGCGTCATCCCCCTCTATTTCCCTGGTCTGGTGAGGCTGAGAACTTTCAGCCTGCTGTAACCCCTTACCACCGTCTTTCCTGAGTGGACGGACCTTTCCAGGTCCTTCCTCCCCCGGTTTTGGAGGTACTTGACCGGGGTTCAGCTTCCCAGCCCCACTACCCTTGTTCGGGGTAGTAACCCTCCGTGTTTTGGAGCGGCCTGGGAGCTCATCCCTGGAGACTGTCTCCCCGTTTTTTGTGTCTGCTCCGTTAGAGCAGTCACCCCTGACGTACCCGCAAATACTTGAGCCTCAGTCTGGGTAGACTTTGGCACCACCGTCTTCGCTGGTACGCCTTCGGTCGATTCGACCTTGCCTGAGTCCGCAAATCCTTGGGCCCCAGTCTGGGTAGACCTCGACTCCACCGATTTCACGGGTTTACACTTGGCCGTCCTGACCGCCCTCTCCAGCTTGGCGTCCAGCATCGACTTTCGAAGTTTCTGCAAGCTCCTCTTGAAGTCCTTGCTGATATTATGCTTCGATGACGCAAAGTCGATGATGGCGTCCAGCTGTTCCGTCGCCACCTCGAAGGCCGAAAGCCCATCGCGTTTGCGGTTCATCGCCACCACAAGCCATGGGCCGTCAATAACCCCTACCGGCGTTTTTCTAGCCGAGAGGAAGGTTGAGTGACCCACGCTGGCGCTGCGCACTGAGCTGCCGACTATTGCCTCTGGCCTCCTAGGCGGAGACCTGAACAACCCACCTCTTGCGAAGGGGTTGTCGGCTACACTACTACCACTAATTGAAGAATTGACTTTGTTTTCCATTTTGGTCCCACGAGTTGCTCGGGAAAAGAGGTCCACCGCGTCAGAGCCCAGCATGACGCGGTAAGGGACAATTACTGTGGAGGGTGCCCAGGTACCCCACAGGCTCCGTTAAAGGCCTAGCTCATTATTTCACCCCCCTGGCCATGCATCCCCTCGGCACGGGTCGCTTGACGCCTTGGGATTAGGGGTTAGGGACGGTGGTCCCGGTCTAACTCGCAGTGGCCATGGGGAGGGGTCGTCAAGCCCTTGGACAAAGTCCCTGCTGCCCCCTGGGCTATGGGTCTGTGAATTTCAATCGGTAATACATATCTTCGTGCATTTTAGAAAGGTGCACAGGATTCTTCTAGTGAGCAAATGTTTTATATATATACAGTATATGTAGACGAAGAATAAGAAGGAATACATTTTGGCTGATACGATCTTTTCAAATGTTGGTCTAGTAATATCAATTCTCTATCTGCGTATACGCCTGGCAGATGTGGATACATAATTGAGTATCCCACTAAATAAAAAATAAATCTAAGCATTAATTTTCTAATTTTGTCTAAGTCAGTACTTAGTCCACGCTGACAAGACAATATGAAGTATGCTTCAGCATAATTACGTAACTCTTAAGTGAACTAAGGTTTTAAAAGAAATTTGAATCTGTATATGAAAAATCCCACAATTTCTTTATTTTTATATAGGGGGAGATCCCCCAGCGCCGGACACCTCCCAACACCGGACACTTCTCAAAACGATACTTGCAGAGGTCCTTCCACCATCTAATGTAGTGCAAAGGATAGCTTTTTCAAAGTCCTTTACCTGTAGGAAAAATTTGATCTTTAGGTTGAAAGCTTTGTTCAAAATTTAGGATTTAAAAAAAATGGTCAAAATTTCCTTGTATTACCTACCTTTCTTTAGAAGTGTTCGAACCGTCTGTAATAAATGGGCTGCGAGGAATCCCTCGATAAATAGAATAGGCAAATGAAAGGCGAAGTGATAAACGTCAACCTGGATGATTATTATTTTGTGGTAGATAACATGCTATTTCGTAGAAACGTGTAGAGCAAATGCTATATTTGGATGTTATATTTTAGTTATTAATATCGATTTATTGGACTAATTGGCGGGTGAAATAGTTTCAGTGGTAATAGGCATTGGTCGGTGAGTCAAATAGTTCGGAATATGTTGAAAACCGTTACTGTATTCGATAAATTTTTACTGCAGGTTAACCTAAAATTGAAACAAAGGTCTGCTATCACTAACACCTCCAATACGTGTTTGGTACAGATAAGTAGGTCTTGAATACGTATTGTTTTAGCTAATTCTAACATGTGATTACTTATAGTCGACACTGCCAATTGAAATCGTTTTGAGCTAGTGCGTGATCCCACTGGAAAGGGGAAAAATAATGTAAGACATTAAACCTTATAAAATACATCTCTTTACAGCTTTGAGCGTATTATCACAAAATCGCTTCAAGGAAGTTTTTTTTTCTAATCCCGAAATCCGAACTAGAAGGTTTGAATCAAGATCATCAAATTCGATCGTAAGAATTCTAATCATGGTCAATATTAGCCATATTTTGAATAACGATCATGATTTGTAATTGTGGTGCAAAGTCAATTTCGTCTATCCGGCAGCTGTCCGAAAGCAGCAAATAGTCATTTTCACACCAGTTTTGTTAAACTTACTTCAATTTAATTGCTTCTTCTTACTAAAGTATCAGGAAACCACAGAAATAAGTAGAACAAAAATTTGAAGATGGCATTCAAAAAAGGTGAGAATTCGGAGTAGGAAGTAATAAACTTAGCTGGAGAGTCGAATAAGCTCTATTAACACATTTTAATATCCACAACTCAAAGCAAGTGAAAAATATTGCTATTCTAAATGATGTTTCTACTCATATAATAGCAACTTCGTTATATTTGAACATGATGCAAAAGTGTCCGGTACTAGGGTACGCTTTTCAGAAAGGTGAATTTTTCCACCAAAATTTATCAATCAAATACATTGTCGCAAAACGTGTTCAAATGCTCATGTATAGTTTGTATGATTCATCAATGATCATATTTTGTGTATACGTTATACCAGTTAACATAATCTGTATAGTTGGTAAGATTTTCGTTAAATGGCTTATGTGTCTGCCACTGGGATCTCCCTCACTTATTGGTATAAAACTGATTTAAAATTGAGCAGATTCGGGAGCACACGCTCCACGATGAATTCCTTTGAAGCGGCACAAACGATGAGGTATTGTCCTATCGCCAATGGATATACCACGGCGAGAATGTGGCGATTTATCACAGATTGTCTTTTCTGTTATTGTAACTCTTTTGGTCGCAAAACAGTTATTCGACTTCGAAAAAGTGAAATCAGAATTGGGTACATAATGTAAAACCAATTTAATAAAAATTCCGCGGAAAAAAAATGAAATTTCGTTTCGTTTCGAAAAATTTCGAATTAAATGAACGTTGATTTCGTATCGTTTCGAAGTCTCGAAAGAAATCTTCATTTCGTTTCGTTTCGATCCGAATCAACATAGACATTTTAAATTTCGTTTCGTTTCGTTTCGTTAGGAAAAAGTGTGTTATCGCATACCCTTACTCACAAGAAACTCCACTAAAACGAAAACGACGTCATAACATTATTGAAGACCCAATCTGGTATAACCGGCATATCAAGAATTTAAGAAATCGCAAGCAAAAGGCACACCAAATTTACAAAAGTCATAACAGTAATGAAAATTTAGTATATTCCTTGGACGTATGCGATCAATTGAATCAGTAACGCTTTGGAAGATTACAATTCAAAAACTGAGAGCGAAATAAAGTCCTGTCCAAAGAACTTCTTTAATTACGTAAAAACTAGCTCGGAAAAGAACTGTAATCTTTTTGCAGATTTTTTTCCAGGAAACCTATTCTACATTTTCTGAAAATGATCGTGACCGCGACTATTTTGAATTTTTCCCAGACTTTTCAAATGATATTGAAGTGATTCAACTTCATGCCCATGACATTTTGCAGGCCCTACGAAGGTTAGATGCTTCGAAAGGTCCTGGTCCTGATGGAATCCCTCCTATATTTATGAAAACCCTAGCAGTGGAACTAACCGCTCCATTATTTTGGCTATTTAATATGTTACTAGAATCATGGAAATTCCCAAATATATGCAAAAACTCATTTTTGATTCCCATTTTCAAATCTAGAAAAAAAAATTCAGACATACGTAATTATTAGTAGTATTAGCAGTATACATTGGGTTGACAATATAATGCATGGTTAAAACGCTTGTGAATTCATAATTGTCGGAATTCAAAATTATTCATTTAAAACCAGAATTACAAAATATTTGGGATATAATCGGTTAATAATAAAAGTGTCATCTTTTCTGTTGATTGGTGTCGATTCAATAAGCGCAATCTTTTTTTTTCAATCATTACGGTAATAGCCACTCCTAAGGGTTGTTCACTAAATGTTGAGGCGACATCGAAATCTTTCATCAATTTCAAAGCCATTTTTTGAAGAGAAATTTGATGCTAAATTGCTAATTAAAATTAATTTTCCTTTTTTCCATCACATCTGTCCCAGCTCATCAATCTCTGTCAAAATTGAGTAACTCGCAGCAAGTCCCTTCGTATGTCATCAGCCGTTACGAGGATGTTCTCATGCATAAAATGATTATATACAAGAAATTGCGGATAATGATGACAAAAGAAGCTGTTAAACAGCGCATCCTGCTACACGAAAAACAGTTTTTTAAAAGTTTATGCGGATATTTTAAATTGGGTGGAAATTAAGAGTTCCATTTTTGTTACTTCATCTGCACTGATAAGAAATTCATATCACTGGTGAACTTTTCACCGTTAGAATGAGTTTCACACCGGTACCTATTGCGCGATAACCAATATAATCTCCCGACGAAAAAAAGAACCAAAAGATACCGCCGACACTGCACTGGCCAGCAGCAGAAAGGCAACGGCATCTTGCTCGAAACAGGTCCTCGAGCAGACGGAATACACGACCGGACGGATGGGGGGTCACTATGAAAAATACACCGGTCACAAATCATCCTGTGTTCTCGGCGAGATCCTGTGGCTCCGTGCTTCGTAAAAATATGGTTACTATGCTACGAAGAAGAGTGAGCTAAAAAAAACCTGCGGGTTGATTCGCTGTTGCTGCGCTGCACGAAGAATGCACAAAAATGCATTAAAATTAATTGCAAGGATATTTTACTGCAATGTTTCATGTACCCATGCTGGACAGGGTAGAAACGATGTACGGCCGGCTGGGGCCTGCTTCAGGTACCAACGAATCAAGTTCTTTGAGCGTTACATCCATCAGGGCTCCACCCTCTACAGCCCTGGGACCTGCAGTGCCGCCAATCAACCTGACTGACACGTCTGACCCCAGGTCTGCTGGTACGACTTTTTTTTGTTGCTACTCGCCAGCCCTGACATTCTAGCCCGCATATATGCGCGTCCGTCCATGTAAGAACTTATCCTCTTATGAAACTTGCCCAAGCCCCTCAGAGCAATTGCGCGTGAGCTTGGCTGCAAAAAAGACGTAAATATTCATGCGTGTGCGCTTCCTTCTCACGTGGATTGCCGGCCGTCGTCGTCGTCGTCGTCGAGGTTGTTGTTAGTTAACCGGATCGTATCTCGACTTACATGATCTTTAATTTCTGTCTGGTTTGATACATGGTGCCGTCCTGCTCGAGCATGTTAACCTGCCGCCCGCCAAACCGCACTGCTGTTCAACTATCCGGTGCAATCGCGCTTTCCTGGGCAGACACGATTAATGACGAAATTCAATTCTACAATGTAAAATTTCCAGGCGTCTTACTCCTCTGCCCCGACGGCCGACATCTCTTGTAGTTCCCCTCCTTTCCTTTCCCATGAAGCCACGTTTTGGGTTCTGACTGGCAGGGTTGGTTATGTGTTACAATTTTCGTGACTTTGTTTTGCATGAGATCATTTGAAAATCGGAATTTTTGGGATAATTAAATAGGGTAAAAGTTCCGATAGTCGTGGGTGCTCCTATAGTTGCGGTAGTGTTGTTTTTACACAATCTACGTATTTAACGCAGCAACCCATATAGTCTATCAATTTGTTGACTTGTCATTACACGAAATACAGGAAAACAGGTTAAGAATTGCATCAAAATTGGTAAAGTATCAATAAAATACCTTTTCCTTTTCTCTGCTTTGCACCAATAGTTGCGGTAGTGTTCCTATAGTTGCGAGTCCCATATGAAAACAATGGGATTCGCAACTATAGGAACACGAATTAAAAAATACCGCAACTATTGGAACACTGCACCAATAATTGGAGGTACCATTTTAGGTAACAATGATGGATGCTACTGCAATCAGGACCCCTTTCGCATCAAATGTAATTAATAATCTTCCATGTGCACCCTTGAGGTAAGTGAAATGAAGTATAGGCTTGGTGTGAACCAACAAATAGTGGTGGAACATGCTTAGTTCCTCCACTATTGGGTCTTTTACCCTACACAATTTACCAATTAAATAAATAATTTCATGAATAATCAATAAGCTGCTCGGTCCCTTTTTTGCAATTTCAAAGGGACTTCCCAGAATGGATCACAGTTGCTAAGCTTATTCACACTATTGTGTTGTCAGTTTGGGTAAATCCGACGTTCGACTACAAGATATGAAATTCCTCAGATTTATTAGACTTATTTCTTATTCAAGTAGTAATATGCACACAGGACACTAAAATGAAAACATATTGAAGAAACCATCTGTTTTTGAATATGACTTATATAATAACGTGTTATGCTCTTCATAACTTAAGTAGAATATATCTGATTCAAGCCATTAGAAATAACCAAAGGTGAATATTTGAAATGAAGGCAAACAGGAAAAAAAAAATAATGAAAAATAAACTGCGCGTAAAACTTGACATGCGGAAATTTAGGATATTCTAAGCTGAAATGGTCCTCTTCCTAACAAGTTTGCTTACAATTTATGTCCATGATTCTTATCATAAATTTCAATGGATTTTTCTCTCTGTGCAAAGTTGAATATCGGCTTAACTGAAATTATAGAGCATTTATGGTTTTATCCAAAAGCTTCCTATGACTTTTAGGATTCATCCCAGAGTATGTATGCTGCTTCTGATTAAACATGGAGGAGAAATGACGTATGCAGTATGTAGGGATTGACGATTCTGTATTCAATAAACGGTCGCTACCAGCCCTTATTTGCCAGCTAGCAGCAGAGTCCGACTTGATGGAAGTTTTTGGAGTCCCGCTTTGTTCGGTGCCGTTTCTTCAAACATCAGGAGAAGGGCGAAAAAAAATAAGAGCTGTAATTTGAACTGTCTCGTGGGGAAACAATTTCTCTTCGTTTGTTGTCCTGGCCGTCGTGATCGTCGCCCTGCCGCGTGCTTTTTCTCCACCCATCATCGGTGCTTTGGTCTTTGCTCGTGGCTGCAATTGGTTTTTAGAGGTAGTAATTTGGATACATACATTGTCTTCGATTCTTTCAGTACCGCAGTTTGCAGCGGATGGACATGCAAATAATGCTTGGTTATGTTCGCCTGAAAGCACTGCGGTAATTGAATGTAATGGAAAGATTTAACCATTTTTCTGCCAATTTTGTGTAAAGTCTTGGACGTATATATCTACTCAACGGTCAATTTTTGGTTGATGATGAGGACTTGCATGACTAAATCAATAATAATGGTGGTCTAGTCTTGATTTCTTGTATTGGTGGCGAAAATCTCATTAAATGTTTTTTTTTATTGTGGCGTAGAACCACTGCGTCCATTGAGCTAAACTTGAGTTACTTTCGGAATTTGGGGCAAGTGTGTCACCCGAAAATTATTCAGCAGAATATCTATTTAACGACCCAAAAGGGACACAGCTAGATTCGATCGTTTCACCAGACATAGTGTACAGAATTTTATATAGAATAAACAAATCTTCAATTTTTTATGATCTATTTTATAATGAGCGTCGAAATTGAGCGCAATTTTGTAGCATTTGACACAATTCAAACGAGCTGTCATATTATACAGAAACAGAACATCAAAAATTGTATATTGCAGTGTGAAACTGAACGAAAGGGTAGGGGAGAGCAGTGCATACCACACCCACGGGGCAAAATTGCCTCTATCATAAAATCATTCATATAATCTTTTGTAGGACATTTATGATCGAATATTACTATTACAATTCAATATTAGTTATTCATTATTGAGCTGCAACGGAAAAAATTGTAAAAACCTTTCATTTTTACTTAAATTGAACGATTTATGAGTTTTTCACCTCTACCGTAAGTTTGTAGTTCCAATCCATTAAGACAAAACAAACAACCATGCGTTCACCATTTTTTACATGCAATTGAGTAATTTTACACCACCATTCGGGTGTTTTCCCAAGGCCAATTTTTAAAACATATTTTAAATGCGTGGTTAAATCATAAAATTTTTGTTGTTTTGAAGAGGAAATCATTGTGAAATGTAGCCAGTTTTATAATTTTTTCATTTAAACGTTGAAATGGTTCGATATTGTTCTCCCCCAATTGTTTCTAACGGTCATTCAGTGGAGAACAATATTATCTAGGTGGTCGTCTGCCGTATATGGGTGGTACTCTTACCCCTTCTTCTTCTTCTTATTGGCATTACATCTCCCACTGGGACATTGCTGCCTCGCAGCTAATTCCACAGTTATTAACAGTATATTAACTGTGGCCTTCCTTAGCCGTGCGGTAAAATGCATGTCTACAAAGCAAGACCATGCTGAAGGTGGCTGGGTTCGATTCCCGGTTCGGTCTAAGAAATTTTCGGGTTGGAAATTTTCTCGACTTCCCTCGGGATAAAAGTAAAGTATCATCGTGTTAGCCTCATGATATCTTCTTCTTCAATGGCTCTACATTCCAACTGAAACTTAGTCTGCTTTCCAACTTTTTTTTCCTATTCGGGTGTGACACTGCGACCAGCTTTTAGATCTATTGTAGCTTTTCCCGTATCCTTAGTGTATAGGTACATGTCGAATTACTCCATTACTATTGAGAAGCAATGCAATATCGGTTTCAATACAGTTTTTGTTTTGTTTTTCTTTTTTTCAAGAGTATTATGACAAGGTCCTGCTATTTAGACCCTTCACAGAGAACAATTTCATTGAAGGTGCACCCCTAATCAATCCTTTCTTGTTGAGAAAACAGAACAGTAATACTGTTATTTGGCCATGTATCGGAACCCTAGCCACACCCTTGTCTTGCTTCTAGAACACCACCACTTGGCAATCCTCGCATGGCTACTGGAGACCCTAGACCCTAGATAAACGAATGCAAAAAAATGGTAACTTGGCCCAGAAACCTTGCAACTGTGGAAGTGCTTAATGAACACTATGCTGTAAGGCGGCGATGTCGCAGTGGAGGATGTAATGCCAGTAAGAAAAAGAAGGCAGTTATTAACTACGAGATTTCTAAGTCAAGTTACCATTTTTGCATTTGTATATCATGAGGCAATCACGATGATACTTTTATGCCCAGGTAAGTTAAAAAAAGTTTCGTCCCGAAAATTTCCTAGATAAGACTGAGAATCGAGCCCACCAGCAAGACCATGCTGAATTGCTTTGTATTCGTGCATCTTAACGCACGACTAACTAAGGCCCATTTTTGCCCCATACCCCCAAAAAATCTTTATTCATAAATATTTTTGAAACGCTTTAGAAACTGTTTTTTCCATTTATTTTTTCCGGATCCCAATCATTAGTGAAAATTTATGTGTAAATTAGTATTAAAAGCATATCCGAGTTTTAACACGGATTTTTTGACGTGAGACTACGTCTGTGTTATCTATACCGAGCTACACTTTGCGATTGCGTAAAACTCGAAAAACGTAAAGAAAATATGATAGACTTTGATCGGTATATATAGATCGATGGATTTTCTTTAACCATTCGAGTCAACGCTTCAAATGTATTAAAATATTGATTTACAATTTTTTACTCTTGACAATCCGCTAACAGTTTAGCAATCGGTTTATGTAAATCGACCAATCCCACAAGTGCATCTCAAGCATAGACGTCAGATTAATGCAACGTTCTAATCCTCAGTCTGATCAATACTTCGAAGCAAGTGGTAAAATTCAATTGTAATGATTTCGTAGGTAGTGCAGTCCCAGCAGCAGCCGGTCAACCGCAATGATATCGTCGGTTGGATATTAGTGTCGTTCTTTGGCGGTGCATCCTGCATAAATATTATTTGCATCGGGGACGTCAGCAGACATTGTCGGTGTAAAATTATCGAGCAACTAACTGCAAAAGTAGGGGAGGAGGTTCGATTGTTGGCACCGTTTGGCTTTGGGCAGCCTTACGTATCTTTTGCTAGATAATAGATGATGTCATTCTAACAACCGTCATTTGTTTGCTACAATAACATGATGCTTTGTCAAGGGGTAACCAACTCCAAACTTTCCGTGATATCCAAAAATACTAACAAATACTAGCGAAAAACTACGCCGTTTCTATGGTGAAAAAACACCAAAGCCCTGATTGCGAAAGCCGAACAAATGAATCGTTCGCTTAAGAAGCGACATAAGTCCTTCTATTTATTTTCCGATAAAAACTGTTTCAAACAAATTAATACCGTAACTTTCGATTTCTTCGATGCAGATCAATAGCTATAGACAAAAATAAAGTCCGGGACACTTGCAGATCAGAAGCTGCAACAAATGCCCTGAAATTGCACTTCATAGTGCATGGACATGTTCAGTTCTCAAACAAACTAGATTTTTTTAGTTCGTCCTTAACGAAAGTTATTGTAAGGTACACTGGGGGAAGTGGAAAAAGGGGGTAAGTGTAAAAATCGACTCGAAAAATTGGAAATGTACTTTACAGTTTTTACCACATCATAACATTATGCAAGAATATACTTTGATGCTCACACTAATACTATGTTGAAATTTGTATAATACATACAGTAACACGGTTAACGCTTGAACTGTAATTTTAAGTTTCGCGGAAAGTTGATTTTTGCATTCATAACATCAATTCTTATGTGCACCAATTGTTCTTTAATTTATATTACAGGTGACCATAATAATACAATTAAACTAATCCCATTTAATTGGTAGTAGTTCGTACCAAGAAAGCAAATAATCCAAAGATTTTACACTTACCCCAGGTATCAAACACTTCCGGGGAAGTGGATGATGTTCCAATTACGCAATTTTTTTCTTCCCTCCAGGGTTTATTTCGATAGCTGTGAAACTTAATATGTTCCTTCATTGTTATCATTGTGATTCCAGTGGTGATTAGACTCATATAAATGAGAAAATGCTTGATTAATCCACCTATCGGTATTGATGCCTTTCACATGTTGTACATTAGACTGGCCCAGCTTAGTATGGGGAGAAAAAAATGTTGTCGAATTCCACGGGGCACCCCCCAGACTTGTGTCTTTGGGTGAGAAAATCAATCTCTGAAAATTTCAGCTCAATCGCTTGTTGCATAAGCTGGCGCATTTGATTTGAAGTTTGTATGGGGATTTCAGCCAAAATGTATAGGAAAATACACCTCCGTCACTCATTCGATCTGGAAATTGGTTCTGATTGCTCGATTGACCTCAGAATTGCAAAAACGGCAGTTGGTATGCTACAGAACAATTTCACAGAACATTGTATGATGATTAAATGAATTTTCATATAGTTTTCGGCTGATTTATTAGGAGCTGAATTGTGTATTTTTGGATTTATTGATCGAATCGCATCAGCCGAAACCTATATAAAAGTTCATTTAATCATCATACAATGTTCTGTGAAATTGTTCTGTAGCATACCAACTGCCGTTTTTGCAATTCTGAGGTCAATCGAGCAATCGTAACCAATTTCCAGATCGAATGAGTGACGGAGGTGTATTTTCCTATACATTTTGGCTGAAATCCCCATACAAACTTCAAATCAAATGCGCCAGCTTATGCAACAAGCGATTGAGCTGAAATTTTCAGAGATTGATTTTCTCACCCAAAGACACAATTCTGGGGGGTGCCCCGTGGAATTCGACAACTTTTTGTTTCCTGGGCCAGTCTATTGTACATATGACAAAAAAATATAAGAGAGAAAAAAGCACTGATAGGTAAATATACTGTATAATTCACATTAATTTTTACTCATAACAAGTTTCGCCGTTGAATGCATTTTTTTGCGAACAAATTGGTTAAGGACAAGTGCTTAAGTATAGCTGATAATTTTCTACGTGCTTTGCGCACACGCATACATACAAATACGCTCATACAGACATTCTCTCAATTCGTTAAACTAAGTGGATTAGTTTATACCCTGTAAGTCCCATTTTTCCAATAAAAAGTTCATTATTGGGGCGAACATATAGACTTAACGTATACTTAATGTTCGAGAAGGCAAAACCAGCCCTCCTCTAGCTATTACGAGAATTCCATGAGGATTTATTCCGTCAAGGTAATGAAATTATTCCACAATAGATACTCAGAGCAATTATCGTATTGATTTTAGTTATATGTAACTACTCATCACTATTGAGGGTCAAGGTAACATGGGTTTTCCACTTACCCCATCCCACAAGGGTAAGTGGAAAAACAACTCCTAATTTTAAAATCTATTTCCATAAATTTCAAGCGACCAAAATGGTATGAATTACCGCACAGTTGGTGTAAAATTGACTGTTTTTGATAGTCCATTTTGATTGAACGCATTTGAATCATTTAAACTGGTTTTACACTAATTCAAACATGCACTATCGATTTTTCCTTTTCCACTTCCCCCAGTGTACCTTATCGTGTTTTTATTGTTAGAGAACGTATTTTTGAATGAGAATTAAGGTTGTACAAATGAACATTTTATCCGAAAATGTCTCATATGCACTTCCTCAACCAAACGATTTATTTACACATCCCTTAGCAACCTATATAACAAATGCTACTTCGGTCCAAGAAAATCATCGATACTAGGAATACTACGAAATATTATTGCGGGACAATGAGTAAAACTATCCCAAAGTTTAGAGTTGGTTGCCCTTTGTGTTTTGTGCTCAATATCAAACCAAATAGACATTTCTACTTTAAACTGAGAACAAACCTTTTTTTTTCATATAATGCGTTTGCTTTTCTTACCTTTTTTGTAGTGTCATAGGTTAAAGCGACTTAATTGAAAAATCAGAAAAGTTGTGCTCAAGACACGACCGCCCAACGTAAACTACGAAAAACCTTTTGAGGCAATGATAATTGTAGCGTCACAAAGATAATAGGTTGTTAAACGCTACAGAACCTACCGTCTCCAAGCGATTATGTTTTGTACTTTGAAGTTCGTCTCTCATGTATAAAATCCTGTCACCAACCATTTCTTTTCAAAAGTCCAACTTATTTTCAATAATACGCACTTACAATCACTAATAGCAACAAATTAAAAGTCAGAATCGTAAATTTCGCTTTTCGACATAATCATATTCAATTCTTGTCAACCACTTACCGCTCGGACCGATACTGACGCCATCAAATTTCAGTCTCAAGTCCTCAGATCATACGAAAAATAATTCACTGGATGCCGTGAATTTGCTACAGTCACAGTACAGTCTTTTACTTTCTTCCAAATATAATAGTGGTCCTGACAAGAATCGATTTATTTTTAATCATTACCAGCAGCCACACAATAGTTTGAATCTTGCGATAACAACCGCAAGGTACATATTGGACAACGTAAGGACATCGTTGCGATGTTTTTGCCGTAACTGAGCGACTGTGTTTTGTACATTGAAGAAATTTTTTCTTGGATCAGCTTTCTTTTGTATAGAAAGTTGGACTTGAAAAGATCCGATTTATTTTCAATGATGCGTCTTCCCAATCACAAACAGAAGCAAAACCAAATACTACTGAAGCCATCCATTTTGGCAGCGTCTCCCTCAGAAAGGCGCGCTCGTGATTTTTCTACCGATGGAAACTTTCTGCTGTCGCCAAGCGATCAATTTGCACTTTAAACAAAACTCGTCTCGGCTCAACCTTCCCTTGTATAGAATGGTGGTCCTGATAAGAACCGATTAATTTCAAATAATGCGTCTTTCGAATCACTAACAGCAACCACTCAATAGTTTGGATTTGCAAGAAAATTGTGGCTTGAGAGCTGCTTCCACTGATTGCCAGTCGAAGGTGCTGCACCGCACTGCCGCCACGACCGCAACAGACGCAATAGAATCGAAACAGGCAACAGATAGTCCGAATGCTTTAGGAATTTCTTTCAGCATTGGCAGTCTGTGAAAGCAGCAAAAACGAGTTTGCCTATACATCCGACGGTTTCTTTTTTATATTAATTTTTTTTTTCAAGGAATATAAAACCGAAACCGTCGGATGTAAAGGTAAACTCCTTTTTGCTGTTTTTACAGACTGCCAAGACTGAAAGAAATTCCTAAAGCTAAAGATCCTACAGTCGTTAAGCAAGTAGGGGAGAACGGTCCAAAATGCACCCCTCTAGCTTTTTCGATGTTTTCGCCCATATAAACAAAAATACCCAACCATTTCAACGTATAGGTGCAAAATTTACAAACCCAGCTACATTTCACAATGATCTCCTATTCAAAACAATAAGGTTTTCATGATTTTCTAACGCATTTAAAAAATGTTTTAAAAATAGGCCTGGGGCAAAACGCCCGAATGGTCGTACAAGGGAAGGTTGAGCCGAGACGAATTTTGTCCTATGTGTATACATTCGCAGAAAGTTGTCGTCCGTAGCAGCATCAAAAGCGCGTCGTAGGAGACGCTCCAAAAATTTATTCGCACGAATGACATCAGTATCAGTAATGTGAAATTTTAACTCATGATTTTGGTTTGTTTTGTTGCTGTTAGTGAGTGAGTGTTAAGGCGCATTATGGAAAATAATTCGGTTCTTTCGAAAACCACAATTTTATAGAAGAGAAGGTTAAACCGAGGCGAATTTTCTCCAAAGTGCAATTTATAATCGCTTGATGACAGTTGAAAATTTCCGTCGGTAAAAGGATCACGATTGCGCGTCAGAGCGAGATACTGTAAAAAATAGATCGTGTGCGCAGGAAAGTAGCTTTCATGTAACCAATAAAGCAAAACCTGCAGCCACGCCCCTTTGAAAGAGTTATAAAAAAATGCTGCAACATCAACCACAGTCAGATTCTTGTAAGCAAATTTCACTTTTCGCTGACGACATCCAAAGCGATAATTAACCGCTGAAACGCCTTCCATCTGCGCAAATCAAAAATTCATTACATCGTCTTCCTCAGAAGCGCGCTTATGCTTCCGCTACCAACGGCATCGTTACGACCGAACTGTCTGCCGTCGCCAAGCGATTGTGTTTTGTACTGTGAAGAGAATTCAATTTCAGATCAACTTCCCTCTAAAACAAATGGTGATTTTCTAAAGAACCGAATTATATTCAATAATGCGTATTTTAAATCACTTATAGCGACAAAACCAAAGTCAAAATCTTGCGTGAAAACTTCACTTTCCACCGACAACAGGCAAATCGGCAAAGTAAAAAAACAAACTGTAGCAACCATCAATACTAATGCCATAGAATTTTCTTCAGTCATAATGCGAATAAATTTATTTCTTCGTCTCCTTTCGACACGTGATTGGGATTCTACTAATGACGGTCACTTTGTGCCGTTGCCAAGTGATTATGTTTAGCGCTTTGAATAAAGTTCATATCGGAACCGAGCGTGACCGCCATCCGATGATTCGGCGCTACGGACGCCGTTGATTGCCAGATCCACCGAAGATGCCGATTGGAACACGGACGTAAATGACGTGCTCCTGCTGCCACGACCACCACCACCACCGAACGAAAGGTTTGCATCCACACCACCACCGCTGTGATACGCGTTGTCGCTGGGACCGCTTCTGGACGCCCTGGCCCACTCTCCATGAAATCCTGAGTGAAAATAACGCACGGAAAACACGGGCATTTTTATGCACAGGGAAAACGAAGCAGTGGACCAAAAGCCCCGTACCTTACATCAATCTGATGTCCGTGTTGGGGATGCATGAACGGGATTGATTATTTCTGATTTTTTACCGGGTTTGGAAAGAAATAACATTTTCAATAGTTTAATTTTGATAATCAATAGCATCGATGGGATTAGTAAATTGCTGGAGGAGAGTTTCCGAATCGATTGATAAGGAAATCTCGATAATCCATTGAAAGATAAAGACGCTTATAGCGTTTGAATCTCTCCTAATTTCTAAGAACATGATAATAGTGGGGATGGAAGAGTCATTTGAAAAAGAGAGGGGTGTAGGGGGAGGGGTATTGTACAGTTCCCAAACAGCATACATATGGTAGAGAAGCTAATGTAACCCATATGCGACTAAATTTGCCTCAACCAAATCAGTGTGAGTTGTGCTACTCGGGTTATCGATCAACCCACTGCACAATGGTTCGAGAGCAGCCAAAACCTCAAAAATCGAAATTCGTATTTCCGTCAAAATTATATTTTTCTCATTTTATAGAATACTTACGTGATTCAAATTCAAAATTTGATGTAGTTCTGTTGAGTTTTGACTTTGTTACATCATTTTCAATTGAACATAAATGTAGATTTTCGAATAAAAACGCTGTTTGACAAGGCGTTTAGATCAGCATCGTACGGCTTCAATGACATCGCTAACCCCAATATTATTTCAAGAATGCATTGTCGGGATCTTAAATAGTATGTCTATGTCAAATATTGGTGACAGAACTCAATTTTAGTTAACTTTGAATACAAAATTAGTTTAAATACTCACAATTTTAAGATTGACCAGCTCCAAAAGTATAGGCGCCGTTGAGTGCCCGTAATAATTCTATGCTCATTACAAAGCTTAAAGCAATAGCTTTCTATTCATCACTATTTTGTTTTGCGAAAAGTTGCGATAAGCTGTTTTTTAACGTTTTAGTTTGAAATGTACATAGAATTTTTTGGTCTGTTTCTAACTGAAACCTTACAAATGCGTATTTTTTGTTCACAAGAACCTTAAAAATGCCCTTTTTTTAAGTGCAGCTGAAACGTTCGATATAATTATTTAATATTTAAAACATGTAATGAAAGCATTAAATGAAAGCTGAAAAATGAACGTAGCATAATTATTCAATGACGGAATCATTCTATTATTTATTATTTATTCAGACTAAGGCCGAGGTGGCCTGTGCGGTATGTAAGAGTCTTCTCCATTCGGCTCGGTCCATGGCAACACGTCGCCAGCCACGCAGTCTACGGAGGGTCCGCAAGTCATCTTCCACCTGATCCATCCACCTTGCCCGCTGCGCACCTCGCCTTCTTGTGCCCGTCGGATCGTTGTCGAGAACCATTTTCACCGGGTTATTGTCCGACATTCTGGCTACGTGCCCGGACCACCGCAGTCGTCCGATTTTCGCGGTGTGAACGATGGATGGTTCTCCCAACAGCTGATGCAACTCGTGGTTCATTCGCCTCCTCCATGTACCGTCCGCCATCTGCACCCCACCATAGATGGTACGCAGCACATTCCTTTCGAAAACTCCGAGTGCGCGTTGGTCCTCCACGAGCATCGTCCAGGTCTCGTGTCCGTAGAGGACTACCGGTCTAATGAGCGTTTTGTAGATGGTCAGTTTGGTACGGCGGCGAACTCTATTCGATCGAAGCGTCTTGCGGAGTCCAAAGTATGCACGATTTCCAGCCACTATACGCCTCCGAATTTCTCTGCTGGTATCATTTTCGGCAGTCACCAGTGAGCCCAAGTACACAAATTCTTCTACCACCTCGATTTCATCACCACCGATGCCAACTCGTGGTGGGTGGCTCACATTGTCTTCTCTTGAACCTCTTCCTATCATGTACTTCGTCTTCGACGTGTTGATGACTAGTCCAATCCGCTTGGCTTCCCTCTTCAGTCTGATGTAGGCTTCCTCCATCTTCTCAAAGTAACGTGCCATAATATCTATGTCGTCGGCGAAGCCAAATAGCTGGACGGACTTATTGAAAATTGTGCCACTCGTGTTAATCCCTGCTCTTCGTATTACCCCTTCCAAAGCGATGTTGAATAGCAGACACGAAAGACCATCACCTTGCCGTAACCCTCTGCGGGTTTCGAAGGGACTCGAGAATGCCCCTGAAACTCGAACTACGCACATCACTCGATCCATCGTCGCTTTGATCAACCGTGTCAGTTTATCCGGAAATCCGTTTTCGTGCATTAGCTGCCATAGCTGGTCCCGATCGATTGTATCATATGCGGCTTTGAAGTCGATGAATAGATGATGTGTGGGCACGTTGTATTCGCGGCACTTCTGCAGTACTTGGCGAATGGCGAACACCTGGTCCGTGGTGGAGCGTTCGCCCATAAAACCCGCCTGGTACTGCCCCACGAACTCCCTTGCAATTGGTGCTAGTCGACGGCATAAAATTTGGGAGAGTACCTTGTAGGCGGCGTTCAGCAATGTGATTGCGCGGTAGTTGCTACAATCCAGCTTATCGCCCTTTTTGTAGATGGGACACACGACACCTTCCATCCACTCCTGCGGCAAAACTTCCTCCTCCCAAATCTTGGTAATGACCCAGTGCAGCGCTCTAGCCAGTGCCTCACCACCGTGTTTAAATAGCTCTCCTGGTAGTTGGTCAACCCCAAGGGCTTTGTTGTTCTTCAGCCGACCAATCTCCTCCTGGATTTCCTGGAGATCCGGGGCCGGTAGAATTATGTCCTGCGCGCGTTCCCCTAGGTCTATCACCATACCGCCATCTTCGTCTGCCACATCGCCATTCAGGTGCTCTTCGTAGTGCTGCTGCCACCTTTGGATCACCTCACGCTCGTTCGTAAGAAGGTTCCCGTTTATGTCCTTACACATATCGGGCTGTGGCACGTGGCCCTTACGGAATCATTCATGTACTTTTATTTGAATATTTTTATTGCTGTTTTAAGTGAAATAATTGGGTAGGTTTCTTCCCAAACGACTAGAAGATATCACACACAAGGTTTCTTATTTTCAAAACTTTCTCCTGTCATCCGAGAATCTACAAGTTTTAGATTTTTTTCACATGAATTTTATTGTTGGGATTTTGTTTATGCCTAATAATTCGAAATACGTAATCATGCTGAAAACTTTTCTAAAGCTGAAAATGAAATGAAAATTCTTAGTATTGGAAATTGGTATTGTTCAATACTCTGCCATCAACATGATTCTACAATACATATCAAAAGTTTCAAGTTCTAATGTTTGAACTCGAGCTAAAATGTAACACACTCTTTTCGCCAGCGATATAGAATGTTGGTACTGAGATTTGAACTGAAAAGCTGAACTGCTTCATATTTGTGGAAATATATTATTCTAACTATTCTCTTATATATAAGACAGATTCCTTTAAATAAGCATGCAAAAGCCTGTATCGAGTCAAGATTATGAAGAATGCAAATGTAAGTACACAGTTGTAATAAAAGTTGTTCGTTTGTCATTCAAATTAATTGATTCAACTTTTTTCAAAAATATTCCATAATTGTGGATGTTTCAAATAAAATTATTTGTCTTAGCACATGCACAGCCAGTATTTAGCGAGCAAGTCTTTTGATACAAAAATTATTTAAAGCTTTTTTTTCACTTTTCAAAAGACGAGTTTGTACTATCCCATTTAATTCCACCACTTGAGTCAAGTAAGAAAACCAATAACGGCCTTACTGTTGAAGTCGAAATACGTAACTGTGAAGTAACAGTTGAGTAATGGAATTAAATGGAATAATATCAACTAGTTTTATGGCAAGTGAGATCATTTTTGTTGCGAAACAATCTGTTTTAAAAATCCGAATTTAGCAGTAAAATGAAAGTATTTACTATTCACAGAGATGCCTAAAACGGCTGCATATTGCTAAAGTAGTGCTTCCAACACCCACGTTTAAGTCTGTATGTGACAAAAATCATCAAAATACCATAATACAAACATAAGGGATATATTTAGAGACATTTTGAGGTTTTGGCCAACCTTTGTTCTGGAGCGAACCACTGTGATTGTAACTTCTGAACCGCTTGACAGATTTCAACCAAATTCATGACACATATACTCTGTCCTAAGGATACGATTGTAGTGAGGGTGGTAATTTAGTTTATGATGATGATGATGATGATTCCCCGGATATGTGATTTTTTTTATAATAATAAAACAAGAGTCTACTTAGCGGAGTACATGCTTTCAAACGTGAATTCTGAAATAAAAAATACAATCACCCTGTTGAACAATTAGTTTTATCATTTTCCGATTGCGACTCCCACTCGGTTCAAATTGCGGAACAAAAAAAGATGTCAATTTTCAAATACTTTAATAGTTAGTACACATACAGCACACGTACGTATAATCTTAATTCATTGAACTGCTTCGAACAATAAATGAGCTTGACTGTTGAGTGTTGGTGTTCTTGTAAAAAAAAGTTTGTTTTTGAGTGAGATTAAAACCGCGCAGTACAACTTTGTTGCACAAGGAACAATCCTCTGTAGATGTTCGATGCTTGCGAGGTACAGAAAGATTACCAAATTCCAATCATTTGTTTCGTGAAATAAGATTCACATTATACGTCGATGCATGTCTGATTATCATGTCCGACACATTAAACAGGAACCTGACAAAAGCGTCCCATGGATTAAGCCAGATTAAGCCACGGTGTCCTCTCCGTCCAAAAAAAATATAAGCCGAGTGCGACAACAAGGCAGTTAATATCTTCTTGGCCAAAGTATAACAATAAATAAATTAAATTGATTTAATCATTTGACTGAGTGACTGACTGACTGCGGTTTTGCTGCATTCTCTTTTGGGATGTCTCGTTGGTTGGATGGTTGGCTTGTTGAATGGCTTCTGGCACCGGTTTGGGGTTTGAATGCGCCCGAATGTGTCTGTATGCAAATTATTTTGATGCAGCCAGACGGCGATGGACGAACAAAACGCGGACGCGCACAGTCCAAACAAGCCACCCCTTGCTAAGGGTGTGTGGGAGGCAACCAAATTTTACAAAATTCAAAGCAGCAGTTCGTCAAAGACCTTCGATGCTTATTCGGCTACGGGCTACGAGCATTAAAAGAAACAATGCTCAAGAGCTCCCTACTTCCCAGAAAGAGATTTCCGTCTCGGTTTGAAAAAAGGGCGCGTGCATCGACAGTCAAATTTCTCCGAAAAAATGGCCTTGTTATGCAAACCGGAACCAGCAGAATAGCTGGACCCTCGCTAACAAAACATATCGCACACCCCTACCCCGAACCCATGCAATGCACAATATGTGGGCAAATATAATAAAATTTGGAATACGCCGTCTGGGCGCTGGCAGCCGTGCTTGATGGACTTTTTATATTAATTCCGCGACTGATTATTGTTGTTATATTTGGTCATGCTGATTTGACGCGACCGCGCACTCCCCGGCCGGCTTGATGCTGCTCGGCTGTCAGATTACGTGTAGGTACGTGTACGCGAGTGCCGTTGAGCCGCGTGTGACATTGAATGGCTGGCTGCCGAGAGTTCGAAGAACTTTTTCATTAAATTTTATTAGGCTGCCTTCATTTTGAAAGGTACATTGCTTAATACTGCGACAGAATATTGGCGTTTTTAGTGCCAATGTCGGAATAATAACCCTGCACTTGTTGCCTTGCTGCTGGCGCTGGGGTGGGTAAGGGTATGCGATAACACACTTTTTCCTAACGAAACGAAACGAAACGAAATTTAAAATGTCTATGTTGATTCGGATCGAAACGAAACGAAATATGGATTTACTTTCGAAACATCGAAACGAAATCGAGGTTCATTTGATTCGAAATTTTTCGAAACGAAACGAAATTTCAATTTTTTTCCGCGGAATTTTGATTAAATTGGTTTTACATTATGTACGCAATTCGGACACTATTTCGAAGGCAAATAATTGATAATGCAAATAATAAAGGCAAAGAATTATAATAACAGAAGAGGCAGTTTGTGATAAATCGCCGCATTCTTGCCGCATATACCATTGGCGATAAGGCAATGACCCAGCATTTATACCGCTTTCATATCAGAAAGTATAAAATATATAGAAATTGTGGGATTTTTCATATACGGATTCAAATTCCATTTAAAACCTTAGTTCACTTAAGAATAATGTAATTATGCTGAAGCATACTTTATATTGTCTTGTCAGCGTGGTTTTATAGTATTGAGCTAATTCAAAATCAGAAAATTAATGCTTAAATTTATTTTTTTATTTAGTGGGACACTCAACTATGTATCCACATCTGCCAGGCGCATACACAGATAGGGAATTGATATTTGAAAAGGGCGTAACAGCCAAAACTTATTCCTTCTTATTATTTGTCCACATATATATAGCATACATTTGCTCACTAGAAGAATCCTGTGCACCTTTCTAAAATGCACAAAGATATGTACTTCAGATTGAATTTTACAGACCCATAGTCTTATATACAATCAGTTCGACGAACTGAGCTATTGTCTGTGTGTCCTTGGCACATGAGAACAGCTGTTATGGTCAGTATGAGCTAAAAAGCAATCATAAGTAAAGAACTTTCAGCAATTTTAATAATCTTTCAACCTGTTCTGGATTTTTTGCAATTTCCATGCGAAGATCTGGAAATGCCCACAAATCTTCAATGTTCCTTACATATTGTGGAAATATTCGAAGAAGAGCTCAGCTTGATGAACTGTACACATCGTAATTGCTAATAATGATTGTCCGAAAAACAGCAAATATGCACAGCTCACCAATTAAATAATATTCTTGGAATACAAAAAAGTTATTCTTATTGTATACTTGCTTCGGAGTTTCCAAATCATGACCAATAACGATGCTGGTCACGTCCTTACAGTCAATTTAGGATTAGAAGAGGAAAATTAGTTTAACACTCATTGTTATAAAACAGCGGTTCTTAACCTTTTTCTTGAGAGGTACCCTTCGAACTTTTGCATAAATTGAGGTACCCCCTATGATTTTTTTGCTGTAAATGAAAATAATCGTAGCGCTTAAAGTATATCAAAAATGGACCTGAAATCTAACGGAATATATGGCTCTCCATAAACTTTTTCTGAAATTTTCATTTTTTTTAAATTCCCAATTAAAAGTAAGTTCTTACATCAAGGGACTTTTTTTTTTTTGAGGCGAGAAACCACTACGTCCACTAATTGAACTTTTGTGGTGAACCCCTATTTTATATTACGCGTTAAATAGGCTGGAAAATCAATTGATGATAACCAACTATGCATTATGACGCGTCTTCTCCCAGTCAGGTGAGATGGCTTCGATAAAACCAACCACCCTTTTGAGATTTGTGGTCCAAACCTCTTCCGGTTGCATGGATGCACCTTTTAAGAATTTAGACCTTCGTTTATATAATGCAACGCAATTGCAAAGCAGATGCACCGATGTTTCACGTTCCATGTTACAGAAACGACATATATCACTTTGGACCAGGCCTATATTTTTATATCAAGGGACTTACTGTACGAAATTTTTTGACTATTGAAAGCTTCAGAGCATATTGAAAATAGGCTTTCGAGCCTCTTGAAAGGAAGCTTTCGAGCCTCTTGAAAGGAAGCTTTCGAGCCTCTTTAAAGGAGGCTTTCGAGCCTCTTGAAAGGAGGCTTTCTAGCCTCTTGAAAGGAGGCTTCCAAGCCTCTTGAAAGGAGGCTTCCAAGCCTCTTGAAAGGAGGCTTCCGAGCCCTTTTGAAAGGAGGCCTGAGCCTCTTGAAAGGAGGCTTCTGAGCCTCTTGAAAGGAGGCTTCTGAGCCTCTTGAAAGGAGGCTTCCGAGCCTCTTGAAAGGAGGCTTCCGAGCCTCTTGAAAGGAGGCTTCCGAGCCTCTTGAAAGGAGGCTTCCGAGCCTCTTGGAAGAAGGCTTCCGAGCCTCTTGGAAGAAGGCTTCCGAGCCTCTTGGAAGAAGGCTTCCGAGCCCTTTTGAAAGGAGGCTTCCGAGCCTCTTGAAAGGAGGCTTCCGAGCCTCTTGAAAGGAGGCTTCCGAGCCTCTTGAAAGGAGGCGTCCGAGCCTCTTGAAAGGAGGCTTCCGAGCCACTTGACAGCAGGCTTCCGAGCCTCTTGAAAGGAGGCTTCCGAGCCTCTTGAAAGGAGGCTTCCGAGCCTCTTGAAAGGAGGCTTGAGGCCTCTTGAAAGGAGGCTTCTGAGCCTCTTGAAAGGAGGCTTCTGAGCCTCTTGAAAGGAGGCTGAGCCTTTTGTAAGGAGGCTTCTGAGCCTTTTGAAAGGAGGGTTCTGAGCCTCTTGAAAGGAGGCTTGAGCCTCTTGAAAGGAGGCTTCTGAGCCTCTTGAGAGGAGGCTTCTCAGCCTCTTGAAAGGGAGCTTCCGAGTATCTTGAAAGGGGGCTTCCCAGCCTCTTGAAAGGAGGCTTCTGAGCCACTTGAAAGGAAGCTTCTGAGTCTCTTGAAAGGAGGCTTCTGAGCCTCTTGAAAGAAGGCTTCTGAGCCTCGTGAAAGGAGGCTTCTGAGCCTCTTGAAAGGAGGCTTCTGAGCCTCTTGAAAGGAGGCCTGAGCCTCTTGAAAGGAGGCCTGAGCCTCTTGAAAGGAGGCTTCTGAGCCTCTTGAAAGGAGGCCTGAGCCTCTTGAAAGGAGGCTTCTGAGCCTCTTGAAAGGAGGCTTCTGAGCCTCTTGAAAGGAGGCCTGAGCCTCTTGAAAGGAGGCTTCTGAGCCTCTTGAAAGGAGGCTTCCGGAGCCTCTTGAAAGGAGGCCCTGAGCCTCTTGAAAGGAGGCTTCTGAGCCTCTTGAAAGGAGGCCTGAGCCTCTTGAAAGGAGGCTTGAGGGCCTCTTGAAAGGAGGCTTGAGCCTCTTGAAAGGAGGCTGGAGCCTCTTGAAAGGAGGCACTGAGCCTCTTGAAGGAGGCTTCTGAGCCTCTTGAAAGGAGGCTTCTGAGCCTCTTGAAAGGAGGCTTCTGAGCCTCTTGAAAGGAGGCTTCTGAGCCTCTTGAAAGGAAGCCTGAGCCTCTTGAAAGGAGGCTTCTGAGCCTCTTGAAAGGAGGCTGAGCCTCTTGAAAGGATGCTTCGGACCCTCTTGAAAGGAGGCTTCTGAGCCTCTTGAAAGGAGGCTTCTGAGCCTCTTGAAAGGAGGCTTCTGAGCCTCTTGAAAGGAGGCTTTCTCAGCCTCTTGAAGGGAGGCTTTCCCAGCCTCATGAAAGGAGGCTTCCGAGCCTCTTGAAAGGAGGCTTCCGAGCCTCTTGAAAGGAGGCTTCCGAGCCTCTTGAAAGGAGGCTTCCGAGCCTCTTGAAAGGAGGCTTCCGAGCCTCTTGAAAGGAGGCTTCCGAGCCTCTGGAGAGTAGGCTTCCGAGCCTTTTGAAATTAGGCTGTCGAGCCTGTTTAAAAATCCCTTCCGAGCCCCTTGAAAAGATCCAAGGCTTTTAAAAGAAGCAGAAATGAAAGGATTTTTCTAGAAAAACAGCTTGGCTTCCGGTCCTTTTAAAAGAAAGTTTTTTAACATCTTATAATAATGTTTCCGGGTCACTTGAAAGGTGGCTTCCGAACTGCTTGGAAGGAGGCCTCCGAGAAGCACAGAAGGATGCTTCCAATTCTCTTGCAACGAAGCAACTGAGCTTTTCGAGAAGAAGTCTTCATGTCTTTCAAATAGAGGCTTTCGAATCTGTAGACTCTAGATTTTAGTTAAGAATCATATTCTTAACATGTTATTCAACATTCTGTTTTGACCCGGTAGATTGCATAGAAGATTTTTAAAAATTTGTTCATTCGAGTTTTTGCCCTTTTGATCTTTTGTCCCACATCTCTTCATCCATTGTACTGGTTGTGGAGGACAGGATTCAATAGGCCATGATTTACTGATCGCCATGCATAGGATAGAGGAGGTATTTTGGACCACCAGTTCGACGGCTCATATTTTGGTCCATTGAGTATTATGTACAAGACAAAGTTTAGAAATAAAAAAAATACAAAACTTGGCTAGTAGAGAAGGAAATCCATGTGAAACCCCTGGGTAAGCGACTGAATATTTATTGTAAACAAAGTTATTTGAAAACAAGAAGACGAAAACTGTGTTTCAAATCAAACCAACACAATTCAATGTGCTTCGTTTAATAAGCTTCTACAATACGATCGATCTGCACTAAATAATTCTGTGCTCTTTGATGCAGACATTAGTCGATTGTACACTGGTTAAACAAATTTCTGCTACGCGAGGGTGATTTTTTTCACTTCGCGTTCTCCCGGACTAGCTGCCGTCCCATGACCAGCAGCAACACGATCGATTCCGCATTAATATTGTACAAATAGTAAGAAATATTACAAAATATAAATTCGAAACTTGGAAACACTTATGACGTTTTATAGAAGCAAACTACATACGTATTTGTCGACTAAGAATGGGGTTATGTAGTAAGCGTTAATAGAATAAACTGTATAACCAAAAGTTTTGAAAACAACTTAACGATTTTGTTCAGCGGCGCAGCCAAAATTTTTGATAAAATAAAGAATGGTTTAAGTTTAAATTTGTTTCGAAATTCCGCGGAATTCCGTTAAATTTCGTTAGAAGCTAGTTTTTTCTAGCGAAATTTTTGTAATTTTACGAAACGAAACGAAATCAAGAAATGCGATTTCGCCATGCTAAAATTCCGCGAAATTCCGCGGAATTTCGTTTCGAACCACCTGAAACGAAATTTTTCGAAATACCGCATATGCTTAGTGGGTGAGCAACGTGACGCGACGGCAGTGCCATAATCGTTGCAAAAATGTGGCGCCGAGTTCATTCGCTTCTGAAGTATCAGAAGTTATCCTTTAAAATATTTGGAATTGACTACAATGATTGCATCTGATTTGTAATATGGACAATGTTCAAAGGATTACTCTGCTGATGGAAATATGCTATCTTACAAATAGTTTACTCCTAGTGATATTATTAAACCTATACATAAAAATTATTGAACCTATACATAAAATAATAGCATCAGAATTGAACGATGTGAAATCATATCGTAAATTGTAAATAAATCAATATAATAATATGTAACCCGACTACGCAGATTTACCTACTTTTAAAACTCAAATGAAAATGGACCGTAAAAAAACAAACAGGAAGTCTTACAAATCTGTATAAGATTTTGTTTTTACAACGTTGCTAGTTTTTTATGCAAAATAATTACGCTTTTTTCAAAGATTTTTTTAGAAGTTTGATGGATTATAAAGACCTAATACAATACCTAATTACAATTACAATCTATTTAGAAGTTTCTAATAATGAATTGGACTATTCGATCTTGCGGAGTCCAAAGTACGTACGATTTCCAGCCACTATGCGTCTCCGAATTTTTCTGCTCGTATCATTTTAAGTATTTACTTATGGGTCCTGTACACCTCCGGTGGTGCAAAGGGCCGACTTGAAAGATCTCCATTCTGAGCGTTGCCCGGCTATCGCTTTAACCTGTTGCCAGGTTAGATTTCGGTCGACTTCTTTTATTTCTTTATTGAGGCTTCGCCGCCATGAGCCTCTGGGTCTGCCTCTGCTGCGATGTCCTGCTGGGTTCCAGTCTAATGCTTGTTTACAGATTTCGTTTCCGCCCCTACGTAGAGTGTGGCCGACCCAGCCCCACTTCCGATTCCGAATTTCTGTTGCTATCGGCCTCTGGTGACAACGACGATGGAGCTTGTTGTTTGAGATCCAGTTGTGAGGCCACCAGGCCCGAATTATATACCGCAGTCATCTGTTAATGAACACCTGCAGCCGTTGAGTGTTCTCCACTGATACACACCATGTTTCGCTAGCGTATAACAGCACAGATTTCACGTTAGAGTTGAAAATTCGTATTTTGGTGCGTTCACTTATCTGCCTGTTTTTCCAGATATTTCTTAAACTTAAACTTGCTTTCTTGATCCGTGCGCCTTTATCGATCTTGGTACCGTTGTCTGACGCCATTTGGCTTCCAAGATATTGGAAGTTTTAACATTCTCCACTGGTTGCCCGGCTACTGTGAAACTGGAAGGAGTCACCGTGTTTACATCCAACGATTTGGTTTTGTTGACGTTGATGACTAAACCTGCCGAAGAGGAGCGCTCGGCAAGGTCGTTGAGCTTACTCTGCATATCAGAGCGCCGTTGCGCGAGGAGTGCAACATCATCCGCCCATTCGAAGTCATTTAGGTGCTCCATGGTTATAGGCTGCCATAACAGCCCGCGGTTTGGTTCACGGTCAATCGCATCTACCAGAATCTCGTCGATTACGATGAGGAACAGTAACGGTGATAGAATACATCCTTGCCTCACACCAGCTACAACCCGGATAGGGTCGGACAAGACCCCATTGTGCAGCACTCTACACGAGAAGGCCTCGTACTGTGCCTCGATGAGGCCGATGATTTTCTCAGGAACTCCCTTGCGTCTCAGGGCGCTCCACATATTCTCGTGATTGAGATGGGCGAAAGCTTTTTCGTAGTCAATGAATACCAAGTAAAGGAACTCTTGGAATTCGTTGACCTGCTCCAGAATTATGCGAAGCGTGACAATATGGTCCACACAGGATCTTCCGGCACGGAATCCGGCTTGCTGCCGCCGGAGAGTCGCATCGATCTTCTCCTGAACCCGGGCTAGGATAATTTTGCACAGAACTTTGAGAACGGTACACAGCAACATAATGCCTCGCCAGTTATCGCATACAGTCAGGTCACCCTTTTTTGGCACCTTCACTAAGATACCTTGCATCCAGTCGACCGGGAAAGTTGCGGTGTCCCAGATATTACGAAATAAACGATGCAGTAGTTGAGCGGATGTCTTGGGGTCAGCTTTGAGCATCTCGGCTGATATGCGGTCGACCTCTGGGGCTTTATTCGATTTCATGCTTTGGATGGCTGTTTGAATCTCTAGCAGTGATGGAGCTTCGGTATTGACGCGTGTTATACGTCGGATCCTAGGCAGGTCATGCCGAGGTGGTGATGGCCTGGCTGGCACTTGAAAAAGTTGTTCGAAGTGCTCGAACCAGCGTTTCAGCTGGTCAATTGGGTCGGTCAATAACTGATCATTCGCGTCTTTCACAGGCATCGTTGCATTCATCTTCGCCCCGCTTAAGCGTCGTGAGATATCGTAGAGGAGGCGAATGTCCCCGGTTGCGGCGGCTCTCTCTCCTTCGTCGGCCAGAGAGTCTGCCCACGCTCGCTTGTCCCGTCGACATGAGCGTTTTACTTCCTTCTCAAGAGCCGCGTATCGTTGACGGGCTAAGACTTTGGCTCCTCTGGTTTTCGATCGCTCTAACGCGGCTTTGGCTTCTCTTCGCTCCTCTATCTTCCTCCTGGTCTCATCGGTGATCCATTGTTTTCTCTGGGTGCGTAGTTCGCCCAGATTGTTCTCGCTGGTGGTGATGAAGGCATTCTTGATGGCGGTTCATTGGTCTTTCACGCTGCCACCTTCCGGAATATCTGCAGCACGCGTCTCCCGTTCTTCAACGAAGGACCGTTTCACCGTGGCATCTTCCAGTCGGCGTGTGTTGAATCGTCGTCCAACTCTTTCCTCCTGCCGACGAATCCGCGCAATGCGCAGGCGTATTTCGCCGATGAGGAGGTGATGATCAGACGCGATATCGGCACCACGTTTATTCCGTACATCAAGAAGGCTCCGTTTCCATTTTCGGCTGATGCAGATGTGGTCGATTTGATTTTCTGTAAAGCCGTCACGGGAGACCCACGTGACCTTGTGAACCGGTCGATGAGGGAAGAGCGATCCTCCGATCACCATGTCGTTATTACCACAAAATTCTG
The DNA here is from genome assembly GCF_024139115.2 of Armigeres subalbatus. Classification (NCBI taxonomy): domain Eukaryota; kingdom Metazoa; phylum Arthropoda; class Insecta; order Diptera; family Culicidae; genus Armigeres; species Armigeres subalbatus. The sequence goes on from NC_085140.1 coordinate 172,529,377, forward strand.
CGAACAGCTTTCCATTTTCGCTCATTTCTCCGAGACCATGGCGTCCCATAATGCGCTCATGGTTCGAGTTGTCGGATCCGATCTTCGCATTGAAGTCGCCCAAACAGATCTTGATATCACCCTTCGGAATTCTATCTACGACGGCATTGAGTTGACTGTAGAAGTTCTCTTTGTCTTGCAGATCGGCAGCATCGGTTGGCGCATAACATTGGATTATAGTAAGGTTTCGGACCCGTGTTCTAAATCTGGCAACGATTATCCTTTCACTTATAGGTTCCCACTTCATAAGCGCAGAGTGTGCCTGACGGCTTAATAGGAAGCCAACTCCGCGATGCCGGGGAGCGTGTTCACCTCGTAAACCAGAGTATAGCAGAACTTGTCCCGACAGCGTTCTGTGTTCTCCAAAGTTTGGCCAACGGACTTCACTCAGTCCCAGGATCTCAAGCTTCATGCGGCGTGCCTCATTGGCAAGTTGTGCCAATTTACCCTGCTGGGCTAGGGTTAAAACGTTCCATGTTCCTATTCGTGTCCGTTGTTTCGCGCTAAGAGTCGTCGCCGTAAAATCAGTCCGTATTCTTTCATTATCGGATTCTCGAACAAATTGATGTTTCGGGAACAGTAGGTTGTTGGCCCAAGGTTCCTATCCACCGGAATGGGGCTGCCATCTTAGGTATAGCTTCCGGGAATAGCATTTCATACTCAGCCGCTGGATGCCAGAACAGACGCTGTTGGAGCCGCACCTCCTTGCTGAACAGACGCTCGGTCAGTCGGGTCAAATTTGTTTAAAGTCCCACCCAACACCAGGACTAGGCTAGTGCGCTTTGAGCGGCACACGGTCGCTTTGATAGGGCCTGCTTGGGGACACATGCAGATTTTTATAGGAGTTCAACAGAGCCCACTGTCGAACCCCACCACATCCTAGGCAGACCCCACAGGACGCACCCTCTCACTCTAGCTGATGTCAGAAGGACAACAGTGCCCAGGCTGCACTACCAGCTAAGCACGCAACCCTTAGCTGGCGGTCAATTGTCATCGGAAGAAGCGTGAGTATTAGAACTTGTGAGGATCAGAGCTATGTTAAGCGCTCCTCCCCGGATGTCAACTCACCATTTCGCAGCCCAAGTATCAAGTACACAAATTCTTCTACCACCTCGATTTCGTCACCACCGATGCAAACTCGCGGTGGGTGGCTCACATTGTCTTCTTTGAACTTCTTCCTATCATGTACTTCGTCTTCGACGTGTTGATGACTAGTCCGATCCGCTTAGCTTCCCTCTTCAGTCTGATGTAGGCTTCCTCCATCTTCTCAAAGTCACGTGCCATAATATCTATGTCGTCGGCGAAGCCAAATAGCTGGACGGACTTATTGAAATCCGTGTTCATGCATTAGCTACCATAGCTGGTCCCGATCGATTGCACAATGGTCCCAGAGTCGAATCTAGCAAGACAAAAATGTTTGCGCCAAAACTATTAGTTTTGGATATATAGTATCTTTGGGAAAAAAAATTTCATATTTTTTGACGATTTTTTTCCATGTGGTGAAATTAGGGTGGTACCTATATTTCAGAAGTTCATTATATCAACTTTTTAATTTTTCGGTAAAGACTTGTGCAATGTTCCACAAAGTTGTAGAGCAATTAATTTTGAGAAACTTTGCCGAAAAAACCATTTTTCTATCACTTATGGTTCAAGTTATGAGCTTTTCAATAAATACGTTAGGGCGGTCCCTAAAATCAGTATTTTTTACATAACTTTTATACATTCATTTCTCGCATAAACTTTGTTCCGAGCACTTTTAGGACTTTTGAAGACGCACATTTTGTTAAAGAACCATGGATCTATCTCTTATAACAAAAAGTTATTCGAGTTTTGTATGAAAAACATGTTTTTTCATATGCGTATATTTCAAAATGGAGCAAACCGATTTTAATCTATTGGTTCTATTCAGCTCGCACTTTTCTGCGTTTATGGTGGGAAAACTGAGAGAGCGTTTTTGTTTAAAGCGTTTTATGTCATTTTGAAAAAATATGTTTTTAATCGAAAAACGGCTATAACTTGATAAATAAACGAGATAGGTCCATGGGTCTTCAACAAAAAGATGTGCCTTTAGAAGTTCTAAATGTGGTCCATACAAAGTATCCCTCAAAAATCAATACATAAAAATATATTTAAAAAAACGGTTTTCGTAAGGAAATAAACGTTAGATCGATCAAAGTAGGCTGGTCGACAGAGCGTATGATTTTTTTGACGTTATTGTGCCTTGCAACAAAATTACAACTTTCATGATAATTTTCCAAAGCTCTCATAAATGTGAAAAATTTCTCCGCAGTACAAATAGCACGTGCTATCCAACCATTCGCCGCTAGGATGCACCCCGTGGCGGCCAAATTTTAAAAATATCGAATTAGCTTTTTTATCTGGAAGTATGTTTTTTTAGGCGACTATCTGGCGCTTATTTTCCGTTGTGACCAAAAATGAGCTGAATTTTTTTTTTGTGAGCGGTACAGTACATGGTTCATTTACAAATTACATAATGCCGAAAAAGACAATTTTCAACCCCCACCCACCCCTTTTTGCAACTTTGATCTCGTGCTTGATGAAGATTTGCGCCGTTTCAAGGTTTTCCGTTCCGGAATTCCTCCTGGTGTAACTACTTAGCCAAGTTTGTTGCGTTCAAGAAATGCTCTTTTTTCTATTACTTGCCTTCCATAACATTTCGAACTTTAATGCAAACCACTGAGATTTTCCCACCTGATGAAGATTTGCTTTTAACGTAATAGTAATAAAAACATTTCAGTAGCTAACCACTAGTCATCTTCGCTTTCTCCCACTGGCGATACCGAAAAAAAATCTAATCAAAACAAGGTAGGCTTGTAACAAAGGCTATACTTCAAAAGTGACGTACATTTAACGCTACATATCCAACAGAAAACCATTGATATGCATAGTAGCCTATATTTCTGTTTGATGTTTAGCATGGCACACAAACAACATGGCAGTCTCAACGCGTATGTAAACATTCAGTATGAATGAACCGGTGAACCGAGAAAATGCGCTCTCTAGTTCAGCCTACTTTGATCGATCTAACGTTTATTTCCTTACGAAAACCGTTTTTTTAAATATATTTTTATGTATTGATTTTTGAGGGATACTTTGTATGGACCACATTTAGAACTTCTAAAGACACATCTTTTTGTTGAAGACCCATGGACCTATCTCGTTTATTTATCAAGTTATAGCCGTTTTTCGATTAAAAACATATTTTTTTTCAAAATGAAATAAAACGCTTTAAACAAAAAACGCTCTCTCAGTTTTCCCACCATAAACGCAGAAAAGTGCGAGCCTTTGAATAGAACTAATATATTGAAAATCGGTTTGCTCCATTTTGAAATATACGCAAATGAAAAAACATGTTTTTCATACAAAAACTCGAATAACTTTTTTGTTATAAGAGATAGATCCATGATTCTTTGACAAAAATGTGCGTCTTCAAAAGTTTAAAAAGTGCTCGGAACAAAGTTTATGCGAGAAATGAATGTGTAAAAAGTTATGTGAAGAATACCGATTTTTAGGGACCGCCCTAACGTATTTATTGAAAAAGCTCATAACTTGTGAACCATAAGTGATAGAAAAATGGTTTCTTCGGCAAAGTTGCTCAAAATTAATTGCTCTACAACTTTGTGGAACAATGCACAAGTCTTTACCGAAAAATTAAAAAGTTGATTTAATGAACTTCTGAAATATAGGTACCACCGTAATTTCACTGCATGGAAAAAAATCGTCAAAAATATGAAATTTTTTTCCCAAAGACACTATATATCTAAAACTAATAGTTTTGGCGCAAACATTTTTGTCTTGCTAGATTCGACTCTGGGACCATTGTGGATTGTATCATATGCGGCTTTGAAGTCGATGAATAGATGATGTGTACGTTGTATTCGCGGCATTTCTGCAGCACTTGGCGAATGGCGAACACCTGGTCCTTGGTGGAGCGTTCGCCCATAAAACCCGCCTGGTACTGCCCCACGAACTCCCTTACAATTGGTGCTAGTTGACGGCATAAAATTTGGGAGAGTATCTTGTAGGCGGCGTTCAGCAATGTGATTGCGCGGTAGTTGCTACAATCCAGCTTATCGCCCTGTTCGATTAGGGTAAGAAGAGAACTTACTCCAAAACCCGGGCCATCAATCCATCAACAGCATAGGTACTGGGTATTTGCTTCCAGTTTTCGGCATTGTTCTTGATCACATTCGACACACACTAAAGTCTTAGTAACACAACGTTTATTGCACAAATTAAACACTTAGTTTATTGTTTGACCTTAGTTTACTGGTTTCTACTTAAACTCCAACTGTAACACTTTCATTAACACAAAATTAACGTATCAATTATCATGCAAATCAAACGTTCAGGCAACGCAAATTAAATAGACCGATCCCGCCGAGGTAGGTAATGGCAACTGATCTCCGGTAACATTCTATCGGTCTATCTAGCAGTCCATAGGTAGACGTCGCTGTTTTCGTACCGATTGTACTGCTGCCGAATCGTTGGTTCTGCCGCTCTGTATTAGCATCACTGTTCCAGCTCGTAGACCTAGTTTGCTCCATCGCGTCGTCCCATCGTATATTGCTCTCCACCGGTGATGAATCAGGTCGCTTCGTAGTTACTCTTCCCAAACGTTCGTCGATGCTAAACCTATTGGGAAGTTCAAGGAGATTGCTACTCGAAGATATCTCGCTCTCGAACGTCGCCTGCAAGCCAACCCCAAACTGATGGAAGCATACTCGGCCTTTATCGAAGAATATCATCAATTGAACCATATGCGAGAAGTTGTCGATGAAGAAATTTCTGTTAGTTGTATTTCGTACTATCTCCCGCACCACGGCGTGGAGAATGCAGACATTACAACAACAAAGCTTCGAGTAGTCTTTGACGCTTCGTGTTCTACTGATAGTGGGATCTCGGTGAATCAAGTGCAGGTCCAGTTGAGCTGACAACAGTGACGTACGGCACCACTTCTGCCTCATATTTAGCAACCAAGTGCCTCCAGCAGTTGTCCAAGGATGGGTCGGAAGAATTTCCCCTAGCTGTTTCATCTTAGCAAAGCATTTTTACATGAACGACATGTTGACCGGTGATGACGATGTGGACGAAGGTGTAGAACTCTGCCAGCAGCTTCTACAATTGATGCAGTCGGCCAGCATGAGCTTGCGTAAATGGACATCGAATTCTCGACCAATTACCGCCCACATGCCAGCACAGCTCCGCGATAAACAAACTACATTTTCGCTGAACTCGTCTTCCGTTCCAATCAAGACATTGGGGCTCCAATGGCAACCGGTGGAGGACGATGTTTGGACGTGTTTCGATACTCTGTTCCCAAATGGTCCAATGAAGGGCCAAATTCTCGACGAATCGTTCTATCGGATACTACTCGTCTCTTCGATCCTCTCGGTCTTATCGGCCCGTTTGTGGTGCTCGCTAAACTTTTCGTTCAGGCTCTCTGTCGAGCTATGAGGAATTGGGACAACCCGTTAGACGAAGCCGGACAACATCACTGGTTGGAGTTCCGTAACAGCTTCGATAGGCTAAGGGCGATTAGCATTCCTAGATGGGCGATGCCTGCTTCAGTTCTCGTGTCCACTGAGGTGTATGGTTTCTGCGATGCCTCGAAGAAGGCATACGGAGCCTGCATCTATATACGCACAGTTTCGACCGACGGAATGATCGCCGTTCGATTGCTGGCTTCCAAATCCAAGGTGGCCCCTATCGGCGATTCCAAAAGGCAGAAGCGCATCTGTTTACCACGTCATCAGCCGTTCTCCTGAACCATTTGTGCTACAAGGTGCAAACAAGTACAGCATTGAAAGTTTGAATTTTTTTTTAACAGATTCAATGATCAGCCTCCACTGGCTTCGTTCGACTCCATCGCGGTGGAAAACTTTCATCGCAAATAGAGTCTCCGAGGTGCAACATCTCACCGCCGACGGTGTTTGGGTGCATGTCCCAGGAGTTGAAAACCCTGCGGATATTATTTCACGTGGCATGTATCTAGCTCAGATTCAAGAGAGCACATCGCGGTGGAATGGCCCACCATGGCTCAGTCAATCAGCGCTTTTGGCCACCTCTAACTCCACAAACCTCATTCGACTTGCCGCACGAGCTACTTGAAAAGAGAACAGTATCACTGCCAGTACAGGTGCACCAACCAAGCGAAATCTTCTCGATTCGATCGTCATTTCCGGCACTCGTTCGTATCGTGGCTCTGCTTCGTCGCTTCAGTCACAACAGCAAGCCAAGTAACCGCACAGATCGACGGTCAGGTCTCAAACGTTGGAGCTCATTGAAGCTTCCAAGAACCTTGTTCGACTAGCACAAAACGAAGTTTTCGCTAAAGACATCGCTGCAAGGACATCGCTGCATCGAACTTGGAACTACAGAACCTCGCCCCGATTCTCGTTGATGGGATTCTACGACTTCAGGGCCGCCTGAGACATGCGGCCATCTCCAATGACAGGAAACATCCAATTATTCTGCCAGCTCGGTACCCTCTAACGATTTCGATTGTTTCGTACTACCATCTGAAGAACCTGCACGATGGACCTCAACTTCTTGCGGCATGCGTACGGTAAAAATTTTGGCCTCTTCGTCTTCGGGATTTGGCACGAAGTGTTGTGCACTCCTGCGTAAACTGCTTTCGTTGCCGTCCTCGTAATCTAGATCAGCTGATGGGGGACTTGCTCCGTTCCTCAAGGAGTAGATCTCTGTGGACCGTTCCAGTACCGCAAAGCTAAAAAGGTACCTCCAATAAAATGTTTCGTAGCCATTTTCGTCTGCCTTGTCACCAAAGCAGTACATATGGAGCTGGTCTATGACCTCTTCACTTCAGCGTTCAAGGCAGCGCTGCATCGGTTCATCGCTCGAAGAGGAAAGCCAAGTCTCATAAAGTGTGATAACGCTACAAACTTCCGAGGAGCCACGAAGGAATTAAAGGAATTGGGCAAACAGTTTCGTTCGCAACAGCACCAGGATGGAATAGTCCATCAATGTGGGGACGAAGGCATAAACTTCAAGTTCTTAGTCCAAACTTCGGCGGTCTGTGGGAGGCGGCAGTTAAGTCCTTTAAGAATCACTAGCGTCGAACCGTCGGAAGCTCGGTCTTCTCTCAGGACGAATTCGTCACTCTGCTAGCTCGCATCGAAGCCTGCTTAAACTCGCGGCCGCTGACGCCGCTCTCTTCTGACCCGAACGACCTCGAAGTGCTCACTCCGAGACACTTCCTCGTTCACCGTCCGCTCACTTGCTTCCCCGAACCAGACCTCTCGGATGTCCCACGAAATCGATTGGATCGCTACCAGCAGAAGCAAGAACTTCTCCGGCGAATCTGGAAACGATGGGCAGCAGATTACCTGTCCGGTCTCCAACCACGAACCTAGTGGACACACATTCGAGACAACGTTAACATTGGAACGATGGTGCTTCTAAAGGAAGATGGTCTTCCGCCTCTTAAGTGAAAGTACGGAAGGATCTCGAACATAGTTCGTGGAGACGATGGCAACATCCGGTTCGTAGACGTCCGGACAGCAGGCGGAGAATATCGGCGCGCAATTACCAAGATTTGCGTACTCCCAGTAAGCCAACAGTGCAGTAATCGATCTTTCTCCTATATCACTAGCCATCTGCTAGCAAGAAGAAAACGATCTCGATTTCTATTACGTACATACGCTTTATACTGAATTCCCATATATTGCTATATGCAAACCAGAAAAAAAACCAGTGAACAATAAATTGTCGGACAGTGCACGTCGCTGTTTTTCTCTCGTCAAATAAACTCTGCCTCGTTTCGTAATTAGTTAACCGTGTCCATGTCTAGTAAATCAGTGCAGTGGAAGAACGAACCCTATCACTAGAACGGTCTCCCAAATTCCGCCGCGATAACAGTCCTCTTGGGATTAGGAAGCTATTATCACTATGCGTGTTTTGTTGTTCCATTAATTCAAAACCAATAACGATGACGACCACGTCCTCCCTAACAATTAAATATTAGAAGAGGGAAGTTATTCCGACACTCATTGCTACAATAGACCGAGGAAACCTCTGCATCTCCATGAGCTTAGGGAGATAGAAATGGGATAGGATTCAAGGTAAGATGAGGCATGGAAATATTGAAGAATTTCCCTTGAATTTCCAGAAAAAAATGACTAGGATTGCCGAACATTTTTTGGAAACTATGAAAACAATTCCATTGGAATTCTCAAGAATCTCCCATGGAAATTACATGGTTCGGTTGTGGGCACCGTTCGGTTGTGGGCACCCCCACGTATCTTTTGACAGAAAGCAGTTACTGTCATTCTGACATCTGTCATTTATTTGCTATCGAAACACGATGTTTTGTGCAGAATACCAAACTAGATAGACACCTCTACTTTGAACTATGAACAAATCAATTTTTTTCTACATGAAAATCAACACGAAAGTTTTGTTTGACCTTTTTCAAAGTGTCATAAAGTGGTGTGATTGAATTGAAAAAATGAGTTCTAATGGGTATTCATACAGTAAATTTAGTCATTTTGTGCTTCAATAACGATTGCCATCAAAATTTCAGCTCGAAATATCTTTTTATCACTTTCCTGAAACGCTGCTAAATTCGGTTGTGGGCTTCTTCATTGGTTCGAATATGGGCACCCTCTTTTTATTGATAAATTGTTCAATACCACTGAGGTTATCAACAAACGAAACAAACTTATTTTAATGCTGTTTTTATGCATTTTCTTCGAATTATTTAGTCATAGTTTATTGGAATAACAAGTTTTATTATTCTTTTGTTTTTTATTGGCGTATCTAACCATTGTATATGCACTTTTTGGAACTAAGCATTGACCGATTTATTCGCAACAAGTTGCATTCGACGGGGAATTCAGTCTTATTGTTGCCATTGAAATTTGACCTTCTGAACATTGCCTTCAGAAGTTGTTGACAAATTATGGTTTATTTTCATAGGGACCCCTCATTGAGAAGAAAAACGCGAAATTAAAAAAATACATTTGATGTATATAAATTAATGCCATATAGTGAAATTGATGAAAAAAATTAAGTTTTGAAGAATTTTATATGGAAATTCCTAAAAAAATGTCAACTGGCTCCGTGGTAATTGGAAATAATTTCCTCGGAAAATTAAGAGTGTCTTGTATAAATGCTGGAAATGCTTTTGTGAGAAATTTCATGAATTTCCATAGAAAAATTAAAAAAAATGTGAACGTTCAAAATAAGTAATTGGCACACCGACTCACGTTTCCGCAGTGATAAACGTTCCCGCCATGTTTTACCCAAGAGAATGCCAGTTCACCGTTGACGCTGATATCCAATAGACAATTCCTGTTAGTGATCAAGAATTACGTCCCGCCAACCACAAAAGTCAAGGATTAAAGTTCCCTGAAGGACATCAGTGGAGAAGAAACCCGATTATCAATTCTGAATCACGCTGGAAGCTGGAAGCGTCTTTTTTGAGCAAAATATCAGCGGCCAAACTGACAGACAGATTTCTATGAACGGCTGCCGCATCGAGTCACCGATGCCATGTCAAGGCGAAAGCGAAACCGAATGGGGAAGGAATTTAATATTTCATGAAGGTACACTGATTCAATTAAAAGGCATCACCAGTCGAGTGGCAGAAGTGGCTTGGGTGGTGCGGCCAAGTTCGTTTCACAGAATCATCCATCGTTCGTTACCTGACGAACGGTCTGGCGGAGCTTGTTCTTGATGCTCCGACAGCACCGCATCGACGACGGCGGCCACGGCCAATCATGAATGGAGCTGGGAAAAATGTTCCATCGAAGCGGGAAAGCCATACCACGACGGGTTTGCCCGGTCCGAGAGCTATTTGATTTTTCTCGTATCGATGCTCTTCGAACTGGTTCACGACTAATTGCATTAAATATCCATTTTCTATATGCTCCTTATTGGCTGGAAGTTTCCTATCTTGTGCATCGGAACGGAGAACAGTAACAAGAATGGCACAGGTTGGTTCTCTACCAGCGTTTCTCAACTCAGTATCAGGTCGTATAGCAGAAACACATTGTTTCTTGTTTAGAAAGCATGTCACTAAAAAATCAATTTTATTGGCATATCGGCCTCGAAGCTACTTATAGTGGAATGGAGCAGCGTGTGTGAAAGCAAATGGGAAAGAATAGAATTTGAAAGTTATCGCTAGGTTGCGACAAGTATGAAAATGCTTTGAAAAGTTGTTGAAGTACTCGACGGCCATTTTTATAATAACTATCAAAGCGTCCGCCTTTGCCGTACATCACGTTGGGGATGGCTCAGGCAGTAAATGGGAGTCACTGTTACCGAGACAGCCAGTGAGAATCAATTCTTAACTTGATTCGCCGTTGAAGGAAATTTGCATTGAAGCTGCATTGAAAATATAAAATTTTAAAAACGTTTGCTTATTTCGTCGACCTGAGATCAATCCAAGTGACTATCTGAGTATATTGTGCTCTACCACGAAAAAAGACAGAAAAGTTTGAAAACCACTGCTCTAGACGAATGAGAACTTGCATCCCATAATATTGGTTGACTTGAAGACAATGCTGGGGTTATCTCCTTCTGTTGCCGTGCCAGGGAGTTACCTTGAAACTCCGCTCATTAGGGTGACCGATATGACTGTTGGAATTGTTCACGCCTTTATACACATGTACTGTTATGTTACAAAGCTGAGTTGACATCAGAAGTATGAGCTGGTCACCCTAAAAGCAAAAATCACAACATCAAGACCAGCAATCTAAAAATCACTGGCTAGAGAGAGGAACAGTCAGTTTAGTACCGCCATGGTATGCACGTCCGATGACATGTTCACTGGTACTGCTGGTTTTGCGAGATCTGCCATACACGGCGTACGGGGACTTCTAGTCTATCTCAGCCGTTAGCTGACTGACACCGGTCGGGAGGCGTGAAGGGGAACATAAACGGCGTTAGCTATAAAAATAAATGTCAGAATAATAATGTAATCGCATAAAAATTAACGACTGGAAATTGTGCTGTCGATGGTTTTCGCTGTTTCACCTCTTATTTTTCTTGGCTTGCACACAGAAGCTCTTCCCTGCGCCTGGAGGACCAAATCTATAACGCTCCAGAAACGAGCTACAAAAAGTGTGCTCGTTTCGCACAAATTAAGGCAACAGTAATAAATTAATTGATTATTACCATGTTTATTAGCTACCGCTTGCATAAATACATGTCGAATGTGTGATGCGTTGAGCTGCCCGTTTGCCCATTCACGAGACTCCGCCACCAGAGCATGGCACCGCACATGGAAATCATGTGCAACTTTGTTGACGGCCTGCCTGTTGGCGCAGAATAGGCCATCGCAACTCGCCGTCCGGACTTTGTAGTCGAAGTAGGTACGATTCGCTGATAAAACTGCAGTTGCAAATGTTGTATCATAAATTAAACATAGCCATTTGTTGCCAACGAGGTGACCGGCGTGAATTTGAGGAATGTTGTCGGTCGGTGAATTTTAATGGGACCCTATCAAGATGGAATGCATCATTATTTTGACTCAATTTTATCAGACTGAGGGAGGTTTCCGTTGGCTGAGAGTCATAACGTGCCACTAGGCGGTCGAACAAAGCGTTATGCCTTCCTTCTTATGTTCGCTATGACTAGATAAGTAATTTTGTTTTCACGATTATTCCGAACATTTTTTCTTCATGGCAGAACGATCTCTAGATCGACTTAAATAAAAACCTCCCCTAAAACTAATAATTTAAAAAAAATGGAATTGACAATTAAGAAATCAGGGTAAAAGCAATAAACAAATATGAAACTTCCTTAGATTTTTCCAGAATATTCCAAAAACCAAAAAAAAACTAGGATCTTAAAACCTATTAATAAAATAAAAATAGAAAATCTTTTGAAGAAATATAATATTTAGTCATTACGATAATCTAGGTTATTACGATATCTGAATGTCCCCACTGTAAACACTAAGTTGAAAAGCAGGCCAAGTTCTAGTTGGAATGTAAACATAATTTTACGAGAGGGACATGCACCTCGTAAAAAACCCAGATTAATTCACCTAGTGGTGATGATGCTTTTCTCGCTCATTATAAAAAGTATCGAGGAAAATTATTTAGAGAGTCCAAATAATAAAAGAGTACACTCAAGAAAATAACTCCATTAAATGTATGCGTATCTTCACATACATTACTCAAAAAATGAGATTCATTAATTTTATTTGTACCCCATGCCTATAATATTTACACTCATACCTTGTATAAGTCTCGCACATACTTCATATTTGCGCTGTCCATTAGCAAATCTCGCATTTATACTTGAAATTGCTGGCAGCAAAACAATAACATGGTGGGCGATGTTCCGGAGTTTGAATACGTGAGCGTGTTTTTTTGGATTCTAAGGTGAGTTTGCTTATTTTTCGAAATCAATTTTAGATAACACTAATGTAGATGAATCCTGTAAACGATTACCATTAACTTGTTGCAGATATCACTTTGGGAATAGGGTCACTTCAAATGTTGTTTGGTAGGGTAGTTTCCCTGGAATAACATGGATCAATAGAAGCGGATCGATGTTGCGGTTTCTGTTTCGTAGCAGTCATATGACAACATTTTGTATTCAAATCTAAGGTGAGTTTGATTTGTTTCAACGGGAGCGGATTCTGGACCATCTATTATTTTCAGATTGAGCGGCGGATGCAGCAAATTGACCAGCGAAGCAGTAGCGGCTTAAGTGTGCCTACAGTTTGGTGTTTCCGATGATAAAATTATCCATTGGCCTTTGACTGATATTTAATTCATGCCTCGAAAACGAATGAAATAGCCAATGAAAACTTTCCACGTGGTTTCATGCCTTGTCATGTCAAGTTGAAGTCATGACCGGTTGGGTGATATCTCAGCCGGCATGTGGCCTGTTTCGCATACGATATATTGAAATAGTTAATTGGTGTGATTTTTCAAAATAAAAGCTGTTTCACTAGATTATGGTTATTTATTAAAGAAACAAAAATGAAAAATTGGGCTAGAATGAACACGAAAATCCAACGATAAGAATAATTTGCTTTTCAAATATACTCTATGAACAATGCTTTTAAAAAGTATGTGCCAACTTTATAAATTTAATAGAAATGCATATTGGTAATAATTCATAGATTTCACACATACCTTTCATGGGTATAACCCCATTGCAAAAATCCATGTGGGTTGGGACATGAATTGAAGGGGCTTTTTTCCTTACGTGTAGAAAATTGAGTTACCTGATAACTTTCCTTCAAAACATCAAATGCTCATAATATTGATGAAATTCTGTTTACGGTTGTGTATGAGGAGTGAGTGGTAGATACAAGTAGGTTAGTTTAAATTGCTCTGATTGAAGGAGAACTCGTCATCTCCTAACTCACTCACTAATTTGTTTCTAGAAAGTGGACTATGAATCACTTAAACCGATGTATGTCTAATTAGTCCTACAAAGTGTTTTAAATCTCCACCATCTGAGCCAGCGATTTAAAAATTAACCATGCTTAGATTTGACATTTCGTTAAATAAACTTTGTTCGAGAGAAAACTTGAGATAAATCCGTTTTGCTCCAAATTATTATCAATCTGTCAAAACTCAAGTGGGTCGGCTTCGGAGTAACCACGATGGAAAAATAACCAGGGTAAAAGACCCAATAGTGGAGGAACTAAGCACGTTCCACCACTGTTTCTTCGCTTACACCACATCTATATTTCATGTTGCTTACCTTAAGTACTTATCCAACAGCTCATCAATTATATTTTAAACGAAAAGTATTCCAAAGGCTGCAGAAATCATTATTGTTACCTAAAATGATACCTCCAATTATTGGTGCAGTGTTCCATTAGTTGCGGTATTTTTTAATTTAGGTTCCTATAGTTACGAATCCCATTGTTTTCTTAAGGGACTCGCAACTATTGAAACACTACCGCAACTATTGGTGCAAAGCCGAGAAAAAGATATGATAATTTATTGATACTTTACCGATTTGGAGGGATTTTCTTATCTGTTTTCTTTTATTTCGAATAATGACAGGTCAACAAATTGATAGACAATATGGGTTGCTGCGTTAAATACGTAGATTTTGTTAAAATAACACTGCCGCAACTATAGGAACACCCACGACTATCGGATCTTTTGCCCCATAGAACTGTCAAATTTGAACTAAAAGTTAAACGAATCGGTGGAATGGTTCACAGCCTAAGTGTCCTTTTCAATGGAAATGGCCGACTTCTAGTTTGCTAAAATGAATGAAAACCCATGCAATATGAAAATTGAACAAGCAATTGAACAGCCTTTTCTCTCATTTCCTAAAAATTCAGGAATCGAAATCATTGGATGGCGACCTGTTCACAACAAGCTCCGGAGGAATTCATCTGAGGAACTTCCGGAGAAACTTCTTGAGGAATTCCTTTAAGGAGCTTCCGAACAAATTCTTCAGTAGAACTTACAAAGGAATTCCTCTTAGGAACTTCTGGAAGAATTCCTTCGACGAACTTCTGGAGAAATTTCTTTGAGGAATTTCGGAGGATTTTATTTCGAGGACACATCGGTTCATCGGTGACATGAACGCTCAGGTAGGAAGGGAGGAAATGTATAGACCGGCCATCGGACCGGATAGTCTGCACACCGCATCGAACGACAACGGCCAACGATGTAGGAACTTTGCAGCCTCCCACGGAATGGTAGTCCGATGCACTTTCTTCCCCCGCAAGAATATCCACAAGGCCACATGAGAATCACCTAATCAAGTAACGTTCTAATCGACGGTAAATTCTTCTCCGACATAACGACCCGAGCAGCACAAGTCAGACAAAATCGGTTGCAGCAACTTGTTTGTGACTAAATCTGGTCACATACGAGTTGCAGTAACCTAAGTGGAATATGTGTGCTGCTAGGGGAACGTACGCACCTACCGCAGTGCGAATATTGAATCCGACCACTACCTCGTTGCAGTATGTCTGCGGTCAAAACTCTCGACGGTGTACAACACGCGTCGGAGTCATCCGCCGCGGCTAAACATTGGGCGGCTATAAGACGATAGACTAGCCCAAGGATACGCGCAGCAGCTGGAAGTGGCACTCCCAACGGAAGAGCAGCTAGACGCAGCGTCTCTTGAAGATGGCTGGAGAGATATTCGATCCACCATTGGAAACACCGCACCCGCTGCACTAGGCACGGTGACTCCGGATCAGAGAAACGACTGGTATAACGGCGAATGTGAGTAGTTAGTGGAGGAGAAAAATGCAGCATGGGCGAGATTACCGCACGAGGGCGAACGAGGCACGATACAAACGGGCGCGGAGCAGACAAAACTTGAAAACTCGGAGGAAACTGCACCGCGCTAATAACGCACGAAAGTTCTATGAGAAGCTGAACCGTTCACGTAAGGGCCACGTGCCACAGCTCGATATGTGTAAGGACATAAACGAGCGTGAGGTGATCCAAAGGTGGCGGAAGCACTACGAATAGCACCTGAATGGCGATATGTCAGACAACGGTGGCGGTATGGTAATGAACTTAAGAGCACATGCGACTTCCGGCTCCAAATCTCCAGGAGAAGAACGGCCCAACTACCAGAAGAGCTGTTTATTCACGGTGGTGAGGCACTAGCTAGAGCGCTGCACTGGGTGATTACCAAGGTTTGGGAGGATGAGGTTCTACCGCAGGAGTGGATGGAAGGTGTCGTATGTCCCATCTACAAAAAGGGCAATAACTACCGCGCAATCACATTGTTGAATGCCGCCCACAAGGCACTCTCCCAAATTTTATGCCGTCAACTAGCACCAATTGCAAGGGAGTTCGTGGGGCAGTACCAGGCGGGTTTTATGGGCGAACGCTCCACCACGGGCCAGGTGTTCGCCATTCGCCAAGTACTGCAGAAATGCCGCGAATACAACGTGCCCACACATCATCTATTCATCAACTTCAAAGCCGCATATGATACAATCGATCGGGACCAGCTATGGCAGCTAATGCACAAAAACGGATTTCCGGATAAACTGATACGGTTGATCAAGGCGACGATGGATCGGGTGATGTGCGTAGTTCGAGTTTCAGGGGCATTCTCGAGTCCCTTCGAAACGCGCAGATGGTTACGGCAAGGTGATGGTCTTTCGTGTCTGCTATTCAACATCGCTTTGGAGGGAGTAATACGAAGGGCAGGGATTAACACGAGTGGTACGATTTTCAATAAGTCCGTCCAGTTTTTTGGTTTCGCCGACGACATTGATATCATGGTACGAAGCTTTGAGAGGATGGAGGTAGCCTACATCAGACTTAGAAGCGAAGCTAAATGGTATAGACTAGTCATCAACACGTTGAAGACGAAGTATATGATAGGAAGAGGCTCAAGAGAGGTCAATGTAAGCCACCCACCACGAGTTTCTATTGGTGGTGACGAAATCGAGGTGATTGAAGATTTCGTGTACTTGGACTCACTGGTGACCGTCGATAACGATACCAGCAGAGAAATTCGGAGACGCATCATCGCAGGAAATCGTACGTACTTTGGACTCCGCAAAACGCTCCGATCGAATAGAGTTCGTTGCCGTACCAAACTGACCATCTGCAAAAAGCTCAATAGACCAGTAGTCCTCTATGGACACGAGACTTGGACGATGCTCGTGGAGGACCAACGTGCACTGGGAGTTTTCGAAAGGAAAGTGCTGCGTACCATCTATGGTGGGGTGCAGATGGCGGATAGTACGTGGAGGAGGCGAATGATCCACGAGTTTCATCAGCTGTTGGGAGAACCATCCATCGTTCACACCGCGGTAATCGGAAGACTGCGGTGGGCCGGGCACGTAGCAAGAATGTCGGACAGTAATGCTGTGGAAATGGTTATCGACAACGATCCGACGGGAAAAGAAGGCGAGGAGCGCAGCGGGCAAGATGGATCGATCAAGTGGAGGACGATTTACGGACCCTCCGCAGACTGCGTGATTGGCGAAGTGCAGCCATGAACCGAGCTGAATGGACAAGACTTCTATGTTTTGCACAGGCCACTCCGGCCTTAGTCTGGTAATAAATAAATAAATCATTTCGAGGAACATCTGAAGGAAATTCTTGAGGAACTCCCGGAAGGATTTCTGAAGGAACTTCCGGAAGCTTTCCTGGAGAATCTTCCGGAGGATTTCCTGAAGGATCTTCCGGAGAATTTCCTGAAGGATCTTCCGGAGGATTTCCTGAAGGAATTTCCGAAAGCTTCCCTGGAGGATCTTCCAGAGGATTTCCTGAAGGAACTTACGAAGGAATTCCTGGAGAAATTTTTGGAGAAACATCGGGAGGATTTCCTGGAGGATCTTCTGGAGGAACTTCCAGAGGAATTCCTGGAGGAACTTACGAAGGAATTCCTGGAGAAATTTTTGGAGAAACATCGGGAGGATTTTCTGAAGAAACTTCCGGAGGAATTTCTGGAGGAATTCCTTTGAAGAACTTCCGGAAAAAATCCTTCGAAGAACTTCCGGAATTCCTTTGAAGAACTTCCAGGAAAGTCCTTTGAGTAACTTCCGGAGGAATTCTCAACAAACAATTTTGGCTGATTAAGTTAGTTTTTGAGCTGAAGAAGACTATTTTTGGTTTAATGAGCACTCTATAAGCTTCCAAGGTTTGTTGGGTTCCTTTGAAGAATTTTTTGAGGAATTCTTTTGTGTAACTTCCGGAGGAATACCTTTCAGGAACTTCCTGAGGAATTCCTTTGATGATCTTATGGAGGAATTCCTTCGAGGAACTTCTGGAGAATTTTCTTTGGAAACACTTGAAGGAACTTCTTGGAATGGTCACTCATCGAGCCCATTCCGTCAATACTCATATTGTCCATTCCGCCAATACCCATATTGTATGGAGCTTAGTACTCTGAAAAACGATAGTTCCCATATCCATAAAATTATTCTAAGTGTTCATTAAAAAAAAACTTCGTAATAAACCTCACGAAAAAAAGTATAGAACAACAGTCATAGAAAAAAAAGAAGACGAAGAAATCGCCATGAGTGTTTTACGGGCAAAAATGGGTCTCCCAGAATAAACGATTGGTATGGATTTTGAAAGCTGTTCAGCAGCATATAAGCTAAGCATAAAAGCATATGGAGACGCATGGTACATTTGTGATTCATCTTGTAACTGAACTTTTTATATTTTCTAGTTTCCTGTAGTTTGCTAGTTTGTTATGTTTCTAAAGATCCTCATTATTTTTGCGAGATCAGCTGGAATATGGATGCTGGTATCAAACAGAAAACTTGATTAGGTTGATAAGACAACCATGAAACATTTGTGAAAATCGCATAGAAGACGCCTGGGAACAGTGGGAACCTGCTGTTTGGAATCATGATTCTAATGATTTCTTGATCGCAATATTCGACATGTTAATCAAGCGGGTATACCATTTGGCCGAACAGACCATTAGGCCGAAAGGGTCATCTACCCGGATAAGTCATTTGGCCGAATACGTGATTGAGAAAAATAGGCCATTTGGGCGAAAAGGTCATTTGGCTGAAAAAGTCATTTGGCCGAATAGCCATTTGGCGAGAACGTCATTTGGCCGAATAGGTTATTTGAACGAAGGCCACTAGACCGAAAGTTTTTTGGCTGAATATATCATTTGGCCGAACAGACCATTAGGCCGACGTCTCACTTCTCACTTTTCGCTGTAAAAAAGTGAAAACTGAGAAGTGAGTAGTAAGATGTTTCACTTTTCACTACGCACTACTCACTTTTCACATTGAGACGTCTCCCTTCTCGTTCCTTATTTCTCACTTCTCACTGTGAACAGTGAGTAGTGCGAAGTGGGTTGTGAGACTTCTCACAAATCACTTCTCACTTCTCACTTTTTACAATGAGAAGTGAGTAGTGAGACGTCTCACTTCTTATTCATCATTTCCCACTGCAAAAGTGAGAAGCGCGAAGTGGGTAAAGAAACGTCTCACTACTCTCTTCGCGCTTCTCACTTTTCAATTTAAAAATTCACCCGGTCAAAAGAATGTATGGTGCTACCCAGCAATTCCAATAAGACATCGATGAAAAATGATTCGATATCTGTCAAAAGTAATCCTGCTCTGCGAGCAGGGTTATTCGATAATTATTGAAATGTTACTTTTAAGCTTAATTCTACAAATGAGACAGACCCTAAATAGGTGCACGTACGAGAGAATCGTTGTGCCAAGTGTATTAGACCTGAATCGTTGTAGGTGAAACTGAAGCATTAGCATTGAGCGATTCGCATAAATTCGTAGGTAGTTCAACCCTGGACTATTGTATGCGAGAACCATTATTTTCATCCGTTACCATAGGTATTATGATTAGAGAGACTTTTATGTGCAGCATAAAGAAGACTTTTATCTGCAGGACAGGCCACTCCGGCCTTAGTCTGATAATAAATAAATAAATAAATAGGTATTATGATTTGGGACTAATCACTATCTCTTATATGGAAGCAATGCACTCTCCATATGCGAATGCTGAGGAAGGGGAAGGATGGTTAGTTCGACACCTACTTAAGAAGATGCGGAGAACTCTACGACCTGCCATAGGTGCCACGGAAGGTTTCTTCGGTATGTTAGTGAGAAAGGCTATAGCAGTAGAAATCGTTTTGGTAGAACGTGAAGAAACACAGAAAGAACTAAGATATAAATACAAAGTAGGAATGGGATGAGCCTGGAATTAAACCTACGGCCTCCTGCTTATAAGGAAAAAGCGGTAGCCACTAGACTACCAAGCTCCTCCGGTGAAATTTTTGTTTTTGCTTGAAAAACACAAATTTAAAGCCGTTGAAGCGATGTACCTTATCCAACTTTGGTACCAAATAATCTCTGAATTTTCCCCATCACACAAAAAACGCCAATAACAAATCGACTTTAGAGGTCGAGAACCACAAATTCAACACAGTAGCATCCGAAAACATTTTTTTCTTCTGATTTTATCGTCCAGTGTTATTTTAGATGTTTTGATTGAAAGCGAGGCATAAACTATGCCAAATTTTATGAGGAACTAGCTGACCCGTCGAACTTCGTCTCACCCAAAATTAATTGCTTAGCAAAAACATTCAGTTTGTGTTCACAATTTAGGTTCTAACTTTTACTCTGCAATTCGATTTCATTTGGCAGAGCAAACGTCAAATCTTCTGTTTTCAAATGCCAAATTTGGTCCAATTTGCTTGATTAGTTTTCAAGTTATGCAGAATTTTGTGTTTCATTTGTATGGGAGCCCCTCATTCAAAAGCGGAGAGGGGTCATGAACCTTCATAGAAACATTTTTTGTCTTAAGATACCTTCACATGTCAAATTTGGTTTCATTTACTTTATTAGTTCTCGAGTTTTAAAATTATGTTTCATTTGTATGGGAGCCCCCCTTCTAGAACAGAGAGGGGTTTTGAGCCATGTTAAGAACCTTTTCCGGCCCCAAAAACCGCCGCATACAAATTTTCACGAAGATCGGTTTAGTAGTTTCCGAGTCTATAAGGTTCAGACAGACAGAAATTCATTTTTATATATATATATAATATAAAATAATAATAAAAAAAATATATAGTTATAGATATATAGATATGGCCTGTATTCCGGATTCCTGACGTTCCGCCGGAACATGTAACATGATAACTAAACGGAAATAGGCGAATATGATTATGCGACACTTCCGACTTATCATGGCTAATGATTATGGCTTATGACAATCTTAAGTAGTTTTGTTCTTTCTGGGCCACATATTGAATAGATTGAAACCGGTAATCGATTTTACCAAGCATCGGTTCTATGATCAATTTTGGAAAATAAGCAAACCCATCATGCAACACATTAAACTTCATGATTTCATAGGTTATGGCTTCTATGGTAGATTTTACTTCCTGGACTGTAATTGAACCGATTGAAACCGGTAAACAGTTTTACCGAGTAGAGGAAACTGAACACACGTGATCATCGGGGATACATGATCCTTCGATGTTTTCTTGAAAACTAATAACATTTTGATACCACTGACTTAACCTTTCGGAACTCGCTCGTTGTAAAAAGTACAAAACATTCGAAAAAAGCACGCTTGTTGTTCACAAGAGCGGCGTGACTACCTGAGTGATCTACGACTATGCGAGTTCCGGAAAATAATAACTGGCAAAATTGCACAAAAAAAAGTAGTCGGTATTTTTTTAAATAAGCGACTAAGAAAGCAACATTACTTTTTAAAACAAATAAGAGTTTTTTTTTGTTACTAACGATGTATTGACAGCATAATTCAATGCTTCTTTTAAAACAACAATAGCAATATGAAATTCAAATCCTTGATAACTTCCCCCGGAAGAGTCCTTTACGACTCAACGGCATTGGGCGTCATTACCAGCTCGAAAATGTACTCACAGCAGATCGCACAAACAAACATCACTTTAACGAGGGCTCGTAAAATTTTATCAACTTTAGCAAATGCAATGCATTTCGCATCAGAAACGAAAGGAACTTTTCTTCTGCTCTCGTTTTTTTGTTGCTTCACAGTTGCACTTATTTTTACTTTTCTTTGACATGAGAAAATTCGAATTATTATTTCGAGCGGATTAGAAAGGATATTATTACGAGTTGAGGTCATGCAAAATTGATTGCTGATTATTTCATCAGCAAAAAACCTTTGATTTGAGAATCAAAATGGTAAACATACTCTCCGATGAGGTTTTTGCAATATTTGAAATAACTGTTCTTAATTTGTATAATAAATTTAGATATTTGCTTATACTTTGTAGCTGGAATTGGAATGAATAAATGCTACTTCGTACATTATGTTCAATATTATTATTCTTTATTAGAACATAACTACATTTATCTTTTTCGGGATCTATGAACACATCAAGAACAGTTAGCCAAATTCAAATATTATAATCCCGTGACGATCAGTGCCCGTTGGCAAAGTCATGAGAGAGATACGTTCCCATCGAAGGTAAACAAGTGCTAATTTTTCGGCTTCAATTTTCATCCAACAACAAATCGAACAACGAACCGAAAGTCTGAGAGCATCATTCGTTTTTAATGCATTTTCTCATTATGGCAACATAAAGTGTAATCTCTTCCTCACACCCAACGACGAACGCTGCCCGGCCGAACGGGGAACGCTAAAGGAGGACACGCTGCTCATCTGATGGGACCGAGGCACATCTTCGTTCATCAGCTCCCGAAGGGAAAGAGCACCGACCCGAAAGGACGCACCCGCTCGATCCAATAATGTAAAAACTGGCAGCCTTCGACATTTGGGATGTCGACGACGATGAACGGTCACGACTTTTCTCGTCATATTTTTTGGGAGCAAGGATAAGGGTGATTGGCAACATGGAGAGCCTTTTTCTCCGGGGGCACTTATGTAGTGAACAGTGCACCTATACTACGATGCAGTCGGTACCCTTTCTTGAGCTTTACGCTGCAAGTGCATTTGTAGCGCAGCGTGATGCATCTGCCAGTTGGGAATGAAGCACTGAGAAAAAAATAAGTACGAATTGTCATACTGTTTGCAATATTGAGCTTGCATGCATTTTGTGTCAAAAATGCAATCCTTTATCAGAATAATTTAACAAACAGAGCAAGTAGAAATTTTACCGTGCTTTCGAACATGGGTCTCACACCTCCTATCAGCACGCTCTCGCTTTGGATCGCAATCTCAGTCTTCGACAAGTCATCCCGTACAACTGGTGGCACCCTTTCGCCACCCATCCATCGCAATCTACTCCCTGCTGCGTGCCCTAAGGTTCGTTTAATGCTGTGACTCTGATAGCGCGCGCACAAACTCACACACATACATCCGAGAAAGCGGGTTGCATATCTCGTTTATTGGCCAATGCACTTTTCTCTGTTTGTCTCCAGTCTAGACGGAAATTCAGATTGCATTTATGTTATGTACGGTGCACATGCAATCCGACGATCGACCTACCGACGGCCAACCAACCGGTGTAGATGCACTTTGCCCGACTACGGAGTTTGGTGCAACTTGATGGCTAGTTCGAATGTTCGATGCCTATCTTTGTTCGATTTGGGGTTACGATTTCCGATGAAATGCGATGCAATGGAATGAGAGTGGAGCGAAACAAATCCTTACAGCTACAATTGCAATGAAATGAGTCGTGCCAAAGGTGATGATAACTCCGACAGGTCCGTTATCTAATGCGAGTAATGTAATTCGTTCCAGGAGTAGGTACTTTTGTTATTTTGATCGTAAATCTGAAAATTTCAAAGTATGGAACACATCTATTAGTAAATTACTTTAGTTGCTGTACACCTCATGAAGTACAATTAGAAGTTGTGAAGATTTCCATCCCGTGCGATTGTCAGCCATCGCCTACACTTGATTCTATGTTAATGTGACCAGACATCCCAGACATTCAGTTTACTTGTCCCGCATTGCCAGGCATCCCAGAAATTGTCCCGCATTCCATAGTAAGACTGTAAAGTTCGAAGATGGCGAATTCGATTCTCAGTTCGGTCTAGGATGTTTTCGGGTAGGAAACATTCTCGACACCCAGGGTATATTGTATCCATTGTACTTGCTACACAAGATACACACTCATGTAATGGCTGGCATAGGCAAGCTTTCAATTAGTTACTGAGAAAATGCTAATAGAATACTAAGTTGAAAAGCAGGCCAAGTTCCAGTTGGAATGTTGAGCCATAGAAAAAGAAGAAGAAGTATGTAAAGTCTGTATAATCTTTGGAATCCGTGGGACATGAGATGTTGAGAAAATCTGTAACAAAGTCGAATAATCCACAGAAAAAGGAGAACTTGGGCAGACTAGAGGGTTGAACGAACTTGGAGAGTATTACAGAATCCATGCATTCTAAAGGATCAACAAAAGTTATGTTGAATTGCCAGACTGTGGGTAACGCAGAAATTTTAGGAATTTGAAGTATTCGAATAATCTGAAAAGTCTAGATAATGTGTTTAAGTTAAGGAATTTTATGATATATGGAATTGAAAATATTCTGGAAATTTTGTGTCGTCACAGTGATCTGAAGCGGATGGATCTGAGTGAGCTTCATAAATTGGATAAAATAGAATATCAGAAAATGTACAAGATCAGGAGCATTCTTAAATCTGCAAAATCAAGGTAACAACTGAAACATCCGAAGATTTTAAAAGATATAAATCATATTAATTAACACACAAAACTTGAAAGATTATATTGCCTGGAACAAAAATATCAATGAAAAACACTTTGAATTTACTTTTATATTAAAGCTAGAAGATTTCTCAACACAAGCATAAGAAACAAACGTAACTAATTATATTTCTAAAATGCAATACAGTCCCTGCCGATTTGAGAAAACATAATTTGGTGTATCATCAAGCGGCATAGCGGTAAATGGTACTTACTGAGAGCTCGGTAAAATGTTTTCTTAGAACAGAGTTAATCCTTAAAACATACTACCGAAACTCAGTATTTTATTTTAAATTACTGAGGCAAAGATTAAAAATATTTCAGAAATCAGTTAACTCATCCTAACTAACTGAGCTCTCCGTTCAAATTTTCTTCTACCAAATCAGTAAAAAATATAACCTAGCTGAGAATTCTGATTTGAGTGTGAGATTACAAAATATTTCGTACTTCATAAATATTGAAAAAAATGGGTCTTGTTTCTACGAAATCAGTAGTTAACAGCATCATACTTTGCGTTGTAGGTTGATAGGAAAAAATCTCTTGGAACTATTTGATATACCCTTTCAAAATATAAATAAGAAAATAAGAAACAAGTAAAATTCCTTTCCATTGCTTTGTTTTTTTTGTAGGATCAATATCGAAGCTATGAAATGAAGTCCAGGAGCAGTAACCCTACATAATGCATAGTGTCCCGGATTGGCCGAGGAAAAATCTGGTCACTTTATTCTTTGCCAATAGTCCTGTTCGGTTTTAATCCAGGATTTCAATTCCGATCCTACGCAGAACTGGTAGGCGGTAATTTCAAATTAGTCCTTTACAGCTTCCGCCCCCGTAGAATAATCCTGTCCCATCAAACCTACCGCGTACTGCGACATTGAATTATTCAGATTTCAGTGCACTGTAGTTTTTTTTTTAACCTCGAAGGGGGTACTGGGCGAAGAATGAAAGCATGTTCTTTTTTTGTTTTTATTAGAGAGGCTTGCAGCCCTGGACTGGCCCACCGCTTGAAAAAGCCTGTCCTATTTTTCTTATTTAAAAATAAAATCAAATTTGTGAATTCATTAGAAATAAGAGCCGTCAACAAGGCTTTGGAAAAGTAACAAAAAACAGTAATTTACCAAACATTCACATTTTATCGGGTCAAATTCCATAAAAATAAACGAACCAGACCGCATGAAATCCGGTTTAATTATGTGTGGCTCAAAGCCATGTAATGATTCATTAGTCTTAATCTCAAAATTAAACGAGAAATAGTGAAATGAATATTTCCACATAAAATCAATCAAACGTTGTGAAATTATCGTCCGAAAACATCCTAGTTGAGGGGAAAGAAATCAGCCAAGAGCACCGTTTTACTGTCATCGGGTTTCCATGCCTGCTGGCTTTATTTTCCTATGATTGACTCGCGGCGGGATGAATCGCGTTTGCCATTTCCATCCCTACTGACTACTCTGAGAAAAACAACTATCTAGCTGTAAACAATAAACAATAAACAATAAACAATAAACAATAAACAATAAACAATAAACAATAAACAATAAACAATAAACAATAAACAATAAACAATAAACAATAAACAATAAACAATAAACAATAAACAATAAACAATAAACAATAAACAATAAATACAACAATAATAAACAATAAACAATAAACAATAAACAATAAACAATAAACAATAAACAATAAACAATAAATAATAAATAAACAATAAACAATAAACAATAAACAATAAACAATAAACAATAAACAATAAAATACAAATAATAAACAATAAACAATAAACAATAAACAATAAAATAATAACAATAAAACAATAAACAATAAACAATAAACAATAAACAATAAACAATAAACAATAAAACAATAAACAATAAACAATAAACAATAAACAATAAACAATAAACAATAAACAATAAACAATAAACAATAAACAATAAACAATAAACAATAAACAATAAACAATAAACAATAAACAATAAATACTAAACAATAAACAATAAATAATAAACAATAAACAATAAATAATAAACAATAAACAATAAACAATAAAACAATAAACAATAAACAATAAACAATAAACAATAAACAATAAATAATAAACAATAAACAATAAACAATAAACAATAAAACAATAAATAATAATAAATAATAAACAATAAACAATAAACAATAAACAATAAACAATAAACAATAAAACAATAAACAATAAACAATAAACAATAAACAATAAACAATAAACAATAAACAATAAAATAATACAACAATAAACAATAAACAATAAACAATAAACAATAAACAATAAACAATAAACAATAAACAATAAACAATAAACAATAAACAATAAACAATAAACAATAAAACAATAAACAATAAACAATAAACAATAAACAATAAACAATAAACAATAAACAATAAACAATAAACAATAAACAATAAACAATAAACAATAATAAACAATAAACAATAAACAATAAACAATAAACAATAAACAATAAACAATAAACAATAAACAATAAACAATAAACAATAAACAATAAACAATAAACAATAAACAATAAACAATAAACAATAAACAATAAACAATAAACAATAAACAATAAACAATAAACAATAAACAATAAACAATAAACAATAAACAATAAACAATAAACAAGGAAATCAGGGAATCAATAAAATAATAACCGCGTAAAAAACCTTGGTGTAGTTGTATTTCAGTCATCTCCTGCCATTAAACAGTAATCATGAAGAGTGTATTCAACAAACATAGCTTAAAAATTAGCTTTTCATTAGAGAAATCATTCTCAACAGTAACGGATTTGATAATTGAACAAGAGTTTTTGCACATTTACAAGAAGAATAACAAAACAAACAGATTTGTAACAAAAATCGTGCTATTCGGTCAAATATCTCAGGATCGGATCACAACAGCGTCTGTTCACCATGTTAGGGGCGGCTGATCATCGTCTGAGTGCCAGCGCGGGACTCTAAGTGAAACTGTGCACCATGATCCACCGGGAATAAGGAGGAATGGTCCTCCGGAAATTCAGGGGATTTGGTGTCAGGCCCTGCAAGCCAGCCTTTAAAAAAACATACTCAACGAACAATCAACAAGAAAGTATGGATCGAAAACACTGCGACGAAAAGGGACTAGCGATTGGAAACTCGGTTCGTGGAACTGCAAATCTCTCAACTTTATCGGGAACACACGCATACTCACCGATGTGGTCGCGCTGCAGCAAGGCAGAACGTGGAACGTTATAGATGGAAGCGGAGACAGCAGACCCGCCCTTTTCAGGAGAAGAAACGCCGCCTGGAAGAAGCGGAGTGCGAGGAGATGGAACAGCTGCGCCGTTTTCAAGAATCACGCAAGTTCTATAAGAAGCTCAACGCATCCCGCAAAGGCTTCATGCCACGAGCCGAAATGTGCAGGGATAACGATGGGAGCATCTTGACAAACGAACGTGTGGTGGTCGAAAGGTGGAAGCAGCACTACGAGGAACATTTGAGTGGCGCTGAGAGTACAGGCAGCGAAAGTCAAGGCAGCGGAGGAGATGACTACATCAGTTCAGCGGACGATGGAAGCCAACCAGCCTCCACCTTGAGGGAAGTTAAGGATGCCATCCAACAGCTAAAGACCTATAAAGGAGCTGGTAAGGATGGTATCGGAGCTAAGCTCATCAAGATGGGCATGGAAAAGCTGGCAACTTGCCTACATAAACTGACAGTCAGAATCTGGGAAACTGAACAGCTTCCGGAGGAGTGGAAGGTAAGGGTATGCGATAACACACTTTTTTCTAACGAAACGAAACGAAACGAAATTTAAAATGTCTATGTTGATTCGGATCGAAACGAAACGAAATATAGATTTCTTTCGAGACTTCGAAACGATACGAAATCAAGGTTCATTTAATTCGAAATTTTTCGAAACGAAACGAAATTTTGATTTTTTTCCGCGGAATTTTTATTGAATTGGTTTCAAATTATGTACGCAATTCTGATTCCACTTTTTCGAAGTCGAATAACTGTTTTGGGACCAGGAGAGTTATAATAACTGAAGAGGCAATCTGCTGCCGAATATTTACAACCCTGGTAGGGTGGTTCAAATTAGTATGGAAAAAACTTTTTTCAATTTGTTGATGGGCCGCCTTCTTATTCGGTTTCATTTGATGCCCTGATGCTCTGGTCAGAATTCCAGTCAAATCGGTCAAAGTTTGGGCGGTGCTAAACTCGTTGAAAGTTTATATGGAAAAATGTATACAGAAACATCCACAAACAGTGATTTGCAGTTAGACGGTACAATTTACGATATAAGAGGGCGGTCCATAAAAAAAATGAAAAAGTGTTTTTTGAGCCACCGTAATGCATAGAGATACACTACCCGCCAAAAGTATGGAAGCGCAAAAATAAGTATTGCAACACCTGCTTTGAATATTGCAACACTCCGAAAAGTTTAGCATCACTCCGGAACTAACATATTCGTGAAGATTTATCGTCGGATCCTTTACATTTAGAATGGTGGAACCTTCTACAAAATTTATCACGGCGATAAGTGCATTGCGAAAGAGGACAATTTAGCTCTTTGGAGTGCCCTGGCCACCAGGTAGACCGCGGATTATCCGGATTCTGAACCACGTGAAGTCACCGCTTAATCACATTTATTCATTCTAGCGACATGCCAAATGTTCATCATCTTTCGTAATCGCAATATGACAGAAAAATCAATGCTGATTGACGCTTGCTTGACCCTTGGCGTCCTCCCAGTGGTCCTCCGGGAGTTTCGGAACATCCGGTAAAGTGGTTAAATTTTGAAATTCGTCACAGAAAGCTGCGACTTTTTCAAAGCCGATTGTGGCAGAATTATCAGAGCAAAATCAATGCAAGCATCACTTATTGACCCCAGATGGCCTCCCAGTGGTCCTCCGCAAATTCCGGAACATCCGATGAAGTGGTCAATTTTTAAAACTCGCTCCAGGAAGCTGCGATTTTTTCTAAACGGTTTGAGGGAGCATTGCCAGAGAAAAATCAATGCAAGCATCACTAATTGATCCCAAGTAGCCTCGTAATGTTCCTCCGGAAGATCCGGGACATCCGGTGAAGTGGCCAATTCTTGAATCTCGTCCTAAAAAGCTGCGACTTTTTCTAAGCCGATTGTGGTAAAATTGTGGGAATTCCTCCGGAAGTCCTTTTAGGAATTCTTGCGAAAGACTTTCCAGGAATTCCTTCGGAAGATCTTCCAGGAATTCCTTCGGAAGACCTCCCAGGAATTCCAGGAATTCATTCGGAAGTTCCTCCAGGAATTCCTTCGGAAGTTCCTCCAGGAATTCCTTCGGAAGTTCCTCCAGGAATTCCTTCGGAAGTTCCTCCAGGAATTCCTTCGGAAGTTCCTCCAGGAATTCCTTCGGAAGTTCCTCCAGGAATTCCTTCGGAAGTTCCTCCAGGAATTCCTTCGGAAGTTCCTCCAGGAATTCCTTCGGAAGTTCCTCCAGGAATTTCTTCGGAAGACCTCCAGGAATTCCTTCGGAAGTTCCTCCAGGAATTCCTTCGGAAGTTCCTCCAGGAATTCCTTCGAAGTTTCTCCAGGAATTACTTCGGAAGTTTATCCAGCAATTCCTTCGGATGTTCCTCCAGGAATTCCTTCGGAAGTTTCTCCAGGAATTCCTTCGGAAATTCCTCCAGAAATTCCTTCGAAGTTTCTCCAGGAATTCCTCAGGAAGCTCCTCCAGAAATTCATTCGGAAGTTCCTCCAGAAATTCTTTCCAGGTATTTTTCCGGAAGATCCTTCACCTTCCAGTCCTTCTTTCAGGAATTCCCCAGAAATCACCCAGAAAACGGTTCACGATTTATTTTCAGGAAATACTCTTGCAATATTATAAAGAAGTTAACCTGAAAATACTCCCAGAAATGCTCCCACTTTTTCTTCCACAAGGAGGGGCTTGTATTCCACAAGGAATTCTGCCAAAAATTAACAGGAATTTCTGCGGAAATTACGTGGAGAATTGTTCCAGATATCCCTTTATAGATTCGTTTCGAAATTCCCAAAAAAATTCTCAAATTCTCAAGAAAAATCCAGGAATAGCTCCGGGAAATTCCCCTTCCAGAAAGATTTTACGATAGAATTTTTATGCGAATATCTGAAGGAGTTCCTAAAAGAATTCATAACGAAATTCCTGAAGGATTTTTTTAACAACGTTCTTAAGAAATTCTCGAAGATATTCCTGATTTGAATCTGAAGATTTTTTTACAAAATTGTTTGAAATAATTTTGGGTGATTTCGATTTATAAACTATATCGGAAATGAGATTATATTCTGCATCATTAGAAGTGGAAAAATGTCATATGAACATGGTGGAAAATATGTATTTCTGACAGGAGTTAGACGAAACTGGAAAACTGAACTTGACTTTACTGTTAATGCTCTTTTGGAAAAAAGTTCGAAATCCATAATCCTACTGCCTACAATAGCCATCGGCGTTGTAAAAAATATTTGGACGTGGTAAATTTTCATACAATTCTCGCTTAACTTTTCAAAAGGACCTAAGTAACATTTTTTCATGAATTAATTTTAATAGCGCAATCAACAGAACAACATGAAAGCTATTGATTGCAGTATTCAAATTAATTCATGAAAAAAATGTTACTTAGGTCCTTTTGAAAAGTTAAACGAGAATTCATTTTGATGGTGGCGGCGCACAGGTCTATTCCTGAGGACCACTCACTGAAATTTTGCTTTCATATTGCTACATCTAACTTACGAGGGAGGATTACTAAGACGAATTTAAAAAAATGGACCACTTCACCGAACTTCTAGAGGACCATCCGAGGAGAACGACTGGTTGTTATATTGAATTAGCTCTGACATTTTTACAACAAGCGATTTTCAGAATGTTGCAGCTTTCTGAGTTGAATTACAGAAATTTACCACTTCTCCGGATATTCTAAAGCTCCCGGAGGATTACTAGGTGGCCACCAGGCGTCAATGGGAGATGCTCGCATTGATTTAACTCTGGCATTACTATTACAGTCAAACCTCTATGAGTTGATGTTCTATGACTCGATATCGACTCATGGAGGCAAAATATGCCATATTGAAAAAAAAAATATTCTGGGTTACTGTGATGGTCCCTTCAAACAGATTTTCAATGATTCTCTATTCCACGTCTCGATATTTAAACGAGTCTTCATTATCGACTCATTGAGGTTTGCCTGTACAAACGGTATAGGAAAAATCGCAGTTTTCTGGGATACATTATAAAACCATTAAATATGACCACTTCATTGGATTATCCACTGGTCAATGAGTGGTGCTTGCATTGATTTTGCTCTCACAATGCTACCACAGACGTTTTAGAAAAACTCGCAGCTTGCTGGGACCTAATTTGAAAATTGACCACTTTACCGGATGTTCCGGATCTTCCGGAAGAACACTGGGAGACCACTTAAGGTCAATTAGTGATGCTTGCTCTGATTTTTCTCTGACAATGCTTCCACAAACCGTTCAGAAAAAATCGCAGCTTTC
This sequence comes from Armigeres subalbatus, assembly GCF_024139115.2. NCBI lineage: Eukaryota > Metazoa > Arthropoda > Insecta > Diptera > Culicidae > Armigeres > Armigeres subalbatus. The sequence goes on from NC_085140.1 coordinate 172,561,037, forward strand.
TGGGACGAATTTAAATAATTGTCCACTTTACCGGATGTTCCGGATGTTCCGGATCTTCCGAAGGAATACTGGGAGACCACCTGGGGTCAATTAGTAATGCTTGGATTGATTTTTCTGTGACAATGCTTCCACCAACCGTTTAGAAAAAATCGCAGCGATTTGGGACAAATTTAAATAATTGACCACTTTACCGAATATTCTTGATCTTCCGGAGGAATACTGGGAAACCACCTGGGGTCAATTAGTGATGCTTGCATTGATTTTTCTCTCACAACGCTTCCACAAACCGTTTAGAAAAAATCGCAGCTTTCTGGGACGAATATTAATAATTGACCACTTTGCCGGATGTTCCGGATCTTCCGGGGGAATACTGGGAGACAACCTGGGTTCAATTAGTGATGCTTGCATTGATTTTTCTCTGAAAATGCTTCTACAAACCGTTTAGAAAAACTCGCAGCTTTCTGGGACGAATTTAAATAATTGACCACTTTACCGGATGTTTCCGGATCTTCCGGAGGAATACTGGGAGACCACCTGGGATCAATTAGTTATGCTTTCATTGATTTTTCTCTCACAATGCCTCCACAAACCGTTTAGAAAAAATCGCAGCTTTCTGGGACGAATATTAATAATTGACCACTTTACCGGATGTACCGGAACTCCCGGAGAATCAGTGGGAGGCTACCACTAACTGGTCAAGCAAACGTCAGTCAGCATTGATTTTCCTGTCATATTGCGATTACGAAAGATGATGAAAACCGCATCTCGCTGGAATGAATGCATTTATTAAATTGTGACTTCACACGTGTTCCAGAATCCGGAGCATCCGGATGTCCACCCGGTGGCCAAGGCACCCAGGGAGCTAAATTGACGTCCGGTCTAATGCACTTATCGTCGTGAACAATTTTGTTGAAGGTCCCATTATTCTAAATGGAAAAGATCCGATGGGAATATGGGAGTTCTGAAGTGATGCTAAACTTTTTTGGGGGTGTTGCAATATTCAAAGTAGGTGTTGCAATACTTATTTTTGCGCTTCCATACTTTTGGCGGGTAGTGTATGTATTTCAGACTAGTCGACCCGGCAGACGTTGTCCTGCATAGTAGGCGAAAATGCGCGTTCTGAGCTGCCCATGCGAAATATCTTTATTTTAGTTTTTCATAACTTCTCCACCCTTATTCGTGATTTTTGCATGAGAAAATATCATATAAACCCGTCGGAAACCAAGACGGACATATTTGCTGAAGGAATGAAGAAAATCCACCCAGCCGTTTTTGAGTTATGCGGGTACGAACACAGACCATTTCATTTTTATTATATAGATTGAATTTCACAGCCCCATACTGCCGCTAACCGCATGGGCGTCCATATACAGATATGTTCGACTTGCGGTTAGCGGCAGCTTAGTCTTATATACAATCAGTTCGACAAACTGAGGTATTGTGTGTGTTTGTGTGTCCTTGGCATCTTTCAAGCCGCCCTGATTTTTTTTGCAGATTCCGTGCGAAGATCTAGAAATGCCCAAAAATCTGCAATTATCCTCACATATTGTGCAAATAGTCAAAGAAGAGCTTATTAGCTTAATTAACTATACACATCATAGTTGCTAATCATGATTGCCCGAGAAACAGCAAATATGCCCAGCTCACCAATTAAATAATATTCTTGGGATACAAAAAAGTTATTCTTATTGCTATTATTATACTTGCTTCGGAGTTTCCAATTCATGACTAATAACGATGCTAGTCATTTAGGAAAAGGAAAACTAATGTGTTAAGCTAATTTCCTTGAATTTATGACAAATGATTTCTAATTGATTATATTATTATTCCTCTTTTTTCCCTAGAAATTTGAGTTATCTAATTGCTAATTTGTGCCTGTCATAAGACGAGTTTGAACAATCCCATTGAATTCCACCACTTAATTGTATCCTGACAGATACGTATTTCGACCTCAACAGTAAGGCCGTCTTCAGTGCCTTGTACTTGACTCGACTCGACTTGTACTTGACTGAGTCGAGTCAAGTACAAGACACTGAAGACGGCCTTACTGTTGAGGTCGAAATACGTATCTGTCAGGATACAATTAAGTGGTGGAATTCAATGGGATTGTTCAAACTCGTCTTATGACAGGTGAAAACATTCCACTAAAAAGCTCAAAATAATTTTCTTATGCTAATTTGTGGTTTACCGCTAAATTCTTATAAATCAGAAGCTGAACATTTGCCATAAATTTAAACGTTAGGAAATCTTCAAACAAGTTGTTCGAACCAAAAAGCTTCGATCACTTGTTACTACGACGCACTCGATGTTGAAAGCATGCAGACATATGGTGAAATTAACAAAATTTGGAAGTCGTTTGTTGTAAGCATCAAATATCATATGATTTGATTTATGTTTTGTTCGAACAACTTATTTGAAGAAAACCTAACGTGCAAATTTACGACAAATGTTCAGCTTCTGATTTTTAAGAATTTAACGGTAAATCGCACATTGGCAATAATATTACTCAAATTTGCAGGGAAAAAAGAGAAATAATAATATAATAAATTAGCAATCATTTGTCATAAATTCAAGCATTTTGTTGTTCTACGACGTTTAGGGGAAACAGTATTTTCATGCACCTAAAAGCTTGAAAATCACTTTAACATGGACGAAACGTGAATGGAACGAATCGTAATGTTCACAAAACTTGTAGAGCACACCAAAAGCTTCCGTATAGAGGTTGTTGCGATAGTTTTCGACGTTTATATTTCTTGTTAGATTTTTTCCAAAAATAGCCCAAAAACACTAAATCGACTTGAGTCACCTCGAAATTATATCCGAATCAGCTGAAAATTTGGCAGGAGACTTATTTTAGCATGAGAATTGTGATTCTGAGCTGACCGGTCGAATTTTTGATATTTTTTGAAAACATGAAGAGGTCTAGGGTTTATGTAGTAAGCGTTAATAGAAAAAAATGTATAATCTACATTTTGATAACAACTTAATGATTTTGTTCAGCGGCGCAGCCAAAATTTTTTATAATGTTAAGTATGGATAAATTTAAATTTGTTTCGAAATTCCGCGGAATTTCGTTAAATTTCGTTAGAAGCTAGTTTTTTCTATCGAAATTTTTGTAATTTTACGAAACGAAATCAAGAAAACAGATTTCGCCATGCTTAAATTCCGCGAAATTCCGCGGAATTTCGTTTCGAACCACCTGAAACGAAATTTTTCGAAATACCGCATATGCTTAGTGGAAGGAAAGGGTTATATGCCCCAACTACAAGAAAGGCGACAAGCTGTAGTGTAAGAACTTTCGAGCGTTCACCATCCTTAATGCCGCCTACAAAATGATATCCCAGATCATCTTCCGACGTCTGTCACCAATAGTGAATGAGTTCGTGGGAAGTTATCAAGCCGACTTTGTTGACTGCCGCTCGACAACAGACCAGATCTTTACTGTACGGCAAATCCTTCAAAAATGCCGTGAATACCAGGTCCCAACGCACCCATCTGTTCGTTGATTTCAAAACGGCATACGACAGTATAGACCGCGTAGAGCTATGGAAAATTATGGACGAGAACAGCTTCCCTGGGAAGCTTACCAGTGATCAAAGCAACGGTGGATGGTGTGCCAAACTGTTTGAAGATTTTGGGCGAACACTCCAGTTCGTTTGAATCGCGCCGGGGACTAAGACAAGCTAATGAACTTTCGTGCCTGTTGTTCAACATCGCTTTGGAAGGTGTCATGCGGAGAGCCGGGTGTAACAGCCGGGGTACGATTTTCAACAGATCCAGTCAATTTATTTGTTTCGCGGATGTGCAAAGAACCTTTGCAAAGGTGGCAGAACTGTACACCCGCCTGAAACGTAAAACAACACAAGTTGGACTGGTGGTGAATGCGCCAAAGACAAAGTACATGCTTGAGGGTGGAACCGAGTGCGACAGGGCCCGCCTGGGAAGCAGTGTTACGATAGACGGGGATACGTTCGAGGTGGTCAAGGAATTCGTCTACCTTGGATACTTGCTAACGGCTGATAACAATGTTAGTCGTGAAATACGAAGTCTCATCATCTGTGGAAGTCGGGCCTACTATGGGCTCCAGTAGAAACTGCGGTCAAAAAGATTCGCCACCGCACCAAATGTGTTATGTACAATACGCTGATAAGACCGGTAGTCCTCTACGGACATGCAACATGGACAGTACTCGAGGAGGACTTGCAAGCACTCGGAGTATTCGAGAGACGGGTACCATCTTTGGCGGTGTGCATGAAGACGGTGTGTGGCGGCGAAGAATGAACGACGAGCTCGCCCAGCTGTACGGCGAACCCAGTATCCAGAAGGTAGAAGGAAGCCGGAAGGGTACGACGGGCAGGACATGTTGCAAGAATGCTGGACAGCAACCCTGCAAAAATGGTGTTGGCTTCCAATCCGGCAGGTACGAGACGGCGTGGAGCGCAGCGAGCAAGGTGGGTAGACCAGGTGCAAAACGACTTGGTGAGCGTGGGGCGTTTTCGAGGATGGAGAGATGTGGCCTCGAACCGTGTATTGTGGCGTGAAATTGTTGATTCAGTGTTATCTATTTAAATGTAGACTAAATAAATGAAATGAACCTTTCCTGCTATATGACCTTTTCGGCCAAATGACCTTTTCAGCCAAACAACCTGTTCGACCAAATGACTTATTCGGCCAAATGTCCTTTTCAGCCAAATGACCTTTTCGACCAAATGTTTTTGTCGGCCAAATCGTTTTCCGGCCAAATTTCTTTTTCGGCGATATGGCCTTTTTGGCCAAATGTCCTTTACGGCCAAATGGCCTTCGGTCAAATGTTCTATCCAAAAAACCTAGTCGGCCAAATGACCTTTTGCTAAATGAACTTTCCAGCCAAATAACCTATTCGGCTAAATGGCTTTTTCGGCCAAATAACCGTTTCGACCAAATGACTATTTCGGCCAAATGACTTTTTTGGCCAAATAACCTATTCGGCTTTATGACCCTTTTGGCCAAATGGGTTTCGGCCTAATAGTCTGTTCGGCCAAATGATATATTCGGCCAAATAACTTTCAGCCTAGTGGCCTTCGGACAAATGTATATCGGAAAGATAAAAAATGTATATCGGAAAGATACACTAGCCTTCCACGTACTGTTTGTTCGCTCCAAAAACAATCTTTCTCAAGAAGATTCTGAGACCCATAGTGTTGCATACCACAAATAAAATAAAATAAAATTAATAAAATTAACTCCATATAGCACGAGACAGGTACTAACACCACTAGGTACATTAATCAGGGTTATAAGAATAAAGTGATGCTTTGATTAAGCAGTTATATAGCTCTCTCATGCAACAAACATATTCTCTCATCCGCACATGTGCATCAACCACATGGATCGACGACCAGCTACGAGATAAGTTGGTCGTTTACCAGGACTCTATTTCGATCATTGGTCAACAGATTTTTTTTTTTTAAACTGCCACGGACCTAACTGGAAACGGTTTTATCAGACCGATGATGCCAACGTCAATTACGTTTTTCTGCACTCGGACGTTTTTCTGCACTCCATTCAAATGACGATTTCGGTGGTAAGAAACAAACATATGCCCATTCACAAAATATTTGCTATAAGCTAATTTTTATATAAAAAAAAATACGCTTCCGAAGCGTTTTCCTATGCGAACAAATCCTATCCTTTCCGTGCGCGTGCACAAGAAAGATGATTAAACATCAGATAGCCATATATGGTGTTCGGTGGATCGCGCGCTTGTATTTGGCTTTGCTTCGGTCAAGACAATTGCGATACTCCACAGTTTACAGTAGCCATCGAGAAGGCTATCTGAAGTAATTTAACTACATAGTATGAAAAAGCTCGTATTTTTGCTTGTCCGGTAAAATACGCATACCAAGGCGAGTACTATAAGAATGCTTTTCCAACTAACGTACTATTCCCTTCTAGTGCGCTCATGGAGATGCAGAGGATCCCTCGGTCTCTTGTAACAATAAGTGTCGAACTAATTTACCTCCTCTAATCCCAATTGACTGTGAGGACGTCACCGGCATCGTTATTGCACTTCAATTTAAGAAACTCCAAACCATGTACAGCGAGAAAAGCTTAATAGTTCCAAGAAAACTATTCATTTGCTGAGCTGTGCATATTTTTTGTTTCTTGGCCAATCACGACTAGCAATTACGATGTGTACAGTCAATCAAGCTACGCTAAGTTAAGCTAAAAGTAAAATTTACGATGGATACTGGTTCACTGGTTGGAGAATACTCAACTGCTGCAGTCGTTGTTATCAGAAATCGATTGCAACTGTAATTCGAGAATTGAAGCCACACCTTATATAAAGGCGGAAAAAAATCTGTAAACAAGCATTAGATTAGAATCCAGCTGGACATTGCTGCAAAAGCAGACCTTGAGGTGACGTAGCTTCCTTAAGGAAAAAATAGCAGTTGACAGTAATCTATCATGGCAACAGATTAAGGTGATAGCTGGATATCGCTCAGGATGGAGTCAAGTCGGCCCTTTGCGCTACTCGAGGTACATAATAATTTAAAAAAACAGAAATCGTCTAGATCTAGACAACGCTGCATAAAAGTTCAGAACATATCTGGAGCTTCCTTGACAAAGATCGGTATCCAGTATGCATGTGGTGCCTATCTTGCATATTTAGACTCTAGAGACCGTTCAGGGAGTGTGGATGCTAGCTTCAGCTTGGCAATAATCACTATGTACGCTTCACTCCAAGGATTTTATTACGCTTTGATTTGCGTTTGCTTTACTTGATCTCATAGTCCAAGGTCTTCCTGGTAATCATGAACACTTCTTTCCGCACATTTCTTTATCCTATATACGACCCAAAAACGAATCTCTCGATGTTGGTTTGAAGTATAACTTTCATCCACCCTCCATCTTGGTTCAGCTGACCAGCTAGGCCGTTTCTCTCATGAATGATTTACCTATAGTGCCACAGAACACTATAACTATTTATTGGTCCAAAGGTCAGTTATCTTAGCAGCTATGTCGTCCATTACGTTGGTGACCTCACAGTAAAATATTATGAAAATTAGCCACGACGGAAATCATAATTGAATGTAAAATTCGGAAACAGAATGTGTACTAGATCATAATTTTAAGTTTCTATGATGTAAACGATAAAATCATTTAAATTTCAATTAAATATATCTTAATTTTACATGACTCTACCGGAAACCTTGGTGAGCGAGCACGTGGCTGTCAAAACAAATCAAAACAAACTTCACTGCATTTCATGCAAACCGCAGCTGGCACCTATTTTACTCATATAAGAATCAACCAAAACGGATATCTTCGCATATGAAAATAAATCAGCCTTTATGACGCTGCATTTCATCGCTACAACTTTTTGTTTTTTGCTTCTTCCGGCGAGAAATCTGTGATGCATTCAGCATACTAAGTCTCAAATGATTCCGTCTCGAAGGAGTTTCCGTGTCATGTAAATTTAAGCTGTCGCTTAGCCTAATGAAGAATTATCGAATCCTCAAAACGTTTAACCTGTTACACCTTGATCAACTCGATATCAAGAAGCGGAAATACCCAAGATGATAACAAGTTCGGCTTTCACTCTGCAGACCAATGCTCGATTCCCATGCTCTGCTCCTTTTTTGTTTTCAAATTAAAATTAGAACTGTTAAATTCCAGCACGCGTAAATTTAAAACAACCTATAACTTTCTGTTGTTCAACACGGAGCAGATTTGTTACATCTTCTTGAACGGAAATTTACAGGTTTTGTTCGTACGGTGCTGTTCAATTCGCAGCTTGTAGGATCAGATATAAGATCAGGTTTTATGTACTACACGTAGCAGTTATAGATGTACACTCCGTTGTGGAGATGGGCGTTCAGATCCGCAACCGTCAAAATGATCCGGATCTTTGTTGTGAGTGAATGATCCGTAGCTCACTTTTTAAAAGATGCAGTTCACCAAAACAGCAAATTATCTGACTATTTGTAGGGAAATGTCAAAATGAAAAGTTTATCGTGGGTTCTTTATACATGTGGGGTCGTACACTAATTACGTAAGCATTTAAGGGGGAAGGGGTCTGCTATTTTCTTATGATCCATATAAATATAAAAATATTCATATGAGAAAAATTGCTTACGTAATTAGTGTACGGCCCCTGTAATATTAGCTTGTGAGCGAGAGAGTGAAGAAATTTTTGTATGCACGGGTCAAAAGCATAATCCTGAATGACAACCGTTTCACTATTTTACATTATCCTTACGTATTATTCCAAAGATCCGATCCGTATGAAAGATCCGGATCATTAGATTGAACGACCCAGATCTGATCCGTTCAACGAAGTGATCCGTTTTGCCCATCTCTACTCCGTTGACTTTTATGATGATGAAACAACTTTCTCTGGTAGAATCAATAATTTGGTTAGGATATTGGCCTCTATACGAAATGGCACTAATTTTGATCTATCCGCAACCAATTGCCGTTTCCAGGAGCGTATAGTTGATACGGATCAAGTCGGATTCCCTGTAAATTGTTTGTTGTCGGATGTTACAAATCATATATTGAGGCATTGCTTTCTTCGCATGTGTATTTGTTCGTACGATGCCACACCTCCTACAAAGCAAACTCTGATCTGCTCTTTTGCATCCAAAGAATATATCACCGTATCCAAACACTTGTCTACGACTTGGGTGGTTGATGAACATTTAACGAAGATACCGATCAATCATTCTTATTATTATCCTTCTCGAGTAACTTTTTAGCCTTAGCCACAGGTACCCTAAAGGTTGCGCCTGTGTGTTCTCTGGATCGCACTGGTCACTCAATGCTTTCCTTTAACCAGGGAGCTTACTTCCATTATTTTGAATAGGCCTTCTGGGCTTAAGGTGCGTAACTTCATCAAGTAAGTTTTACCAGCGCTTTTTACGCATGGCTTTATGAATTACATCTTTGATTAAGCACACAAACCTGTAGTCGTTTGTTCGCGGACATATTGAGTAATTTTGTAATTTTGTAGCCCGCTGTTCTCTCATTGTTCTTTGCATATTGCAAGTTTCAACGAGTTGTTAATATGGATTAAACATCAAACAGAACATTATATTATTACTTTCGTGTAATAAATTCCTAGAAAACACTGCATTATCTCTTTCTCCGTCGAGAGATTGTAATGCTTGATGGTATTAACGCGTTACTGTATGGAGTGAATATCCTCTATAAAGTATCTTTCAATACAAAAGGTTTGTGCACATAGTAATAAAAACATAAGAAATGGAATAGATAAAATTGTTTATCGATTTATGTGACATTTGACTCAAACTTAGCGAAGAGAAGACGTAGATCTAACTTCGTTTTCCAGATGCATTTACTCCATCCGATCCGAAGATAGAAACGTACTGACGACTTACTCGTTGCACTGACTCTCCAGAACCATCCCACTTCGCTGACATTGCATCCACCGACTGCCACCGGGCGACCATAAATCATTTTTAATTCGATCCTTGTCCGCGCGCAAAATATTTAACTTAACTCCGATGAAGCCGAACGCTCCCCCGGTCGTCGTCGCGCTACGCCGGCTGGTCGTCCGAGATTGCAACACGCCCATTGCACGTCAAATTAAGCTCATTTTTTTCAACACCCGCAAAAAAGGCGGTGGACTTCCCCGGGGCGACGGTTAGCAGCTCCCCAGGCCACTTCTCCGTTTGACTTCGAACATTGTGCTGCACTCGAACGCGGAGACACATTTCCTCGCCTCTGTGGTCATTTATCATTGGTTGCAGACATAAAACTCGGCTTATTAGTTCCGAACTCGATTGGAAAATGCGCGGACGGTTGCTTCTGAAAATGGGCTGCGGGAGTGGGAGAACATCGAAAATCCGCACCGAGATGGACATAAAACAAGGTAAAAGCAAATTAAATTCCTTAATTTGACCATTTTTATTACCGGTTCGGGCATAATTCATCCCTTGCGTCGTTTGATAGGGCGGATTACTCGAGCATGCAGAAGCGAATGCAATTAATAGCAACATTTTTGTAAGCACAGCTCCAGGATGCGTTTGACAGATTTCGAATATAAAAACAAGCAAATTTAAGACATTCAATCGTTTTTTAGAATATTGTCGTCTCAAATAAATCTTCTTTAGAAAACAATATTGATTGACAATAAAGCGTTGTTACTAGATGTTTGTTCACTCTATCACGATAAAACAAATGTTCATTTGGTATCTATAAAAAAATAAATATTGCCTATTTCTGTGAAAATTTCCATTGTTCTTTCAACAAAGCGCATCCCGTCGAGACACGTTTGAACGATTTTCCTCCTCTAAAACCGAATCAATTACGAGGGCATGCACTTTCTGGATCCAATTCGTTCACTACGAACTAGTGCCACTTTCCAAAGGAAAACCGATGAGGTCGACCGAGACCGTTCACACTGCACCCATTCAGCCAGAGCGGGCGTCACGAGCGGGCACTGTTCTATATATTTTAGTTTTACGATGCACCCGATCCACTTTTCACCCCACCGCAGTTATCGCAGCAGTGACTTATGGTCCACAAACGGCGACAGAACGAGACAAGCGGGTATGATGGCGAAACGGCCAGGAGTGACTTGGTGCTACTGATACTATCTGGTAAACAACCACCAGCGAAGGACGATTTTCATTGCAATGAGTCTTTGAACTGCAAGGGACTCGCGATGCATTGACTTTCCCTTCATGACATGGTGGTGTATCAAAATTTCCGGAGTTATTAGCGGTCTTCAGTATATTGTGCGTCTTTTTATCTAATGAATAATTATTAATTAAAAAGATAAAAAACCTGTATCCACTTAGCGGTGTTGGTGCCTTTTTCGCGCAAAAAAAAAAATATAAAAAAGTATGAATGAGTATTTTTAGCGTGTTTTGGGCATACAAATAGTATTTTGACCATAACTTCTGATCCAATTTTCAATAGCAAACAATGGGACAGGATTTTCCGTCGAATGGGTTTTGTTGCGATTAATTCCGACAGTGCTAAGTTGTAAAAAGTGTGTCTACTAAATGTATACACATTAAGGATATGCGGTATTTCGAAAAATTCCATTTCAGGTGGTTCGAAACGAAATCCCGCGGAATTTCGTGGAATTAAAGCATGGCGAAATCTTATTTTTCGATTTCGTTTCGTTTCGTTAAATTCCAAAAATTTCGTCAGCAAAATCTTGGTTTTTACGAAATTAAACGGAATTCCGCGGAATTTCCAAACTCATATTAACCATTACTAAAGTTTTCACAATCCAAAAATTACGGCTGCACCACTGAAACAAATAAATCATGAATGCAGCATTGAGGAATTATTCCGATGTACAATTAGTCGGGATTCGCACCGAAATCGCACCAAACGCCTTTTTGTCTGACTTGTGATACTTTTGGAAAAGGAAAATACTTCTTATCCATTCATGCCCACATTTGTTGTTTGCCTTGAGGGATATCTGATACGATTTGTGACAAATTGGATCTGATACGAAAAATCTTGTACCAAAAAAAGAAATGTGTTAGAGTGGCGTTTACGCAATTTCGTTCTGAATCAACATACACGTATTAGGTTTTCTTCTAGAAAGTTCTCAAGTGTTTTTAAAAAAATGTTTTAGCAGAAAACGGAATACACATTTGTTGATTGAAAATAATGTTATACGATTTAAAATAATGATATACGCATGTGGACCACCAAACCTTCTATTGGAACTTCGCCTTCGCAGTGTAATGAAAGCATTTCGATTCGGTACAACTTTGTTGGGAACAGAAGACAAAATTACTCAAGTTTACGTATAATAGCATTTAAATCCATTGCGCATCTGCTAAATCATTTAATTTATTCCTCTTCTTTTAGACCGGATTATCAATAGGCTCTCGTAGAATAATGCCTCCGCAAAAACCAAGAGATAAGGAAAACTTAGCGCAATAATCATTTTGATGGAGCAGTTTATTCAAGCTCTATCTGGAATAAGGGCGAATGTCGCAAGAGAGGATCTCTTCGTCGACTTCCTCTCTTTTTAATAAAAGCGACAAGCAGTGGATTTCTTTGTGCTTTATCACCTCAACACGATAGAAAACAATGCGAACTTGCATGGGGTGATAAACTGCAAAGAAATCATCTGCTTGTCACTTTTATTTAAAAGAGGGGAAGTCGACGAAGGGAACTCTCTCTTGTGACATTCGCTTTTTTACCAGATAGAGCTTGATATTTTTTACTATTTACTATTTTACTATTTTCCATTCGATAACTGTAACAACGTGCTTACGATTCAGCTGACGAATACCGTGTAGGGTAAGACGGTATAATATGCCCCCCTAAGGCAATACTTTGATAACTTTTTACTTTACAAAATAATGTATGCAAACTTTGTGTTATTTGGTAGTCCAGGAAGTCGCAATTGCATTGACCGTGAGTAGTCATATAAAAATATTCCAGAGAACACGTAATAAAGCTTTTTTGAAAAGTCGTGAAAAAATGGATTTCAAAAATTGCCTGGGCAATACGCCCCACCTTAGCCAAAGACGTTTCATAGCCCTTCATTAGTATTTTATCAATCCCATAATAAAAAGGTTACAAATCCTTATGTGCTTGACATTAAAAAACCAACATAAGTCCATTTAATCAGGTTTGAATTACATTTCAATAGTTCCCATATAATTTGGAAGCAACTGCTGCAAGCTCGCCGCGCTTGTGTCCAGTTGGCAAGGGCATATCGTCCTGCCTACACTGGGGCGTTTTGAGAAACACATTTTCGAAAAACGTAAAATTTATGAAGATGGTAGCAATTTATGCTAGCGTCGCTACAGAATGTTGAGCAAATAAACATTAAAAGTTACATAAAAAACTGTAACTTTTTGTATTTTGCTATTATTTTCAACATGTAATACAAAAATACTTCCACATTCACATAGTATGATGGTTTTACAAATATTTATATATATCAAATGATTTACAGTTTTCTACAGTTTTCTAGAAATCGAAGAGTGGCGTTTTGGCCAGGTGGGACGCATTATATCGTCTTACCCTAATAACTGAAACGCGTATGGAAAATGTCCATGGTACACACTATTTAAAAAAAAAATATGAGCAATTGTCCACGCGAGGGTGTGTAAAGCTCCTCAGCGCCGCCAACGCAGACTGCCCGACATACGAACTCAATCTCACCAAGCGATGGAGTTGGCTTACACTACGTAAACAAGGTGATACTGCCTTCTAGTGACAATTCGGAATGAACACTAGCGCTAAAAGTAAACATTCTTAGCACACTAGGGGCCTTTCACAAATTACGTAACGTTGAAGGGTTAGGGAGGGGTCAAGCCGAGCGTTACGACCCATACAAAAAAAATAAACCTTTCATACAAAAAGTGTTAAGAGTGAAGTCCAAAATCACCAAATTTTGCGCTACGTAATTTTACAAAGAACCCCTAGCACCGCGAAACAGGGGCATAACGACAAACTTCAAAATTATCAGTACAGTAGCCGTTCGATAACTGCAAAATATTTACTTTTCAGTTAACGAATGCCGTTCGATAACTGCAACGCATTCTAGACGTCAAACGGTTGTCAATAAGATGCAATAAAAGTGCATCTAATTGTGCAGCGCAGCTGTCATTGAGTTTGACATCAGTTTGAAGTTTTGCGGTCCGATAACTGCAAAACTGTTGCAACTATCGAATTGCAGTTAAAAAGCATCGCAGTTAAATGACTTGCAGTTATCGAACGTCTACTGTACAAAATTTTACACAACTTTGCGTCATGAGCAGCGTTTGAATCCAAAGGAGATTGAGAAAATCTCTCACTTATCATGTCTGTATACACTCTCGATAGGTAGCATAACGTGAGAGGCGTTTTTCAGTAGCTGTTACGATAGTGAACTGATTCGGGGGGCTACAACCCATGATAAATTTCTTTTAATAAGTCTCACTTGCTGGGGGCACCGGTTTTGATGATGTATTTACACTTGTTTTACACAGCTGTGCGAAAAAATATGGTCACCAACATAACATAAGCGACGTGTTTTATCAAACCCCCTCGGTGGGGCCGCCTATCCAAATCAGTTTTTCCAACATATACTGCCGTCATACGCATATTTGTCCTATGTTTGCTGGGATTTCATATGTACATGGGACAGTTATGCGTATAACGGCAGTATACAAGTGCGAAAGTTTTGTTTCCATGGCTTGTTATGATTCGAAGTGGTTTTTGCCTAATCGTTGTTCATTAGCTACCAAGAGCGACTTCTGCAAACCCTGGGGTCTGTAGCATAATCGAAATTTTACTAATTATATTAGTAGCGTAGCTTGTAACTTGTATTTTTCTGTTGCATAATTAATCTACAAGTATGAATTTACAATTGACCGCACTAATAATATTATTGGAACTTACAAGTAACTGTTGCATAAAGAAAATACAAGTAAAAATTATTAGCGTTGGCTTGTAGTTTCTTTTACAAGTATGAATGGTGCTGTAATTTAATTTACAAGTAGCTTTCATTTTATTATTTGTGCTGGGCAAAGTAATTATGCATCGTTTAATTGTTTTAAACGACTTAACAAAGAAAGAAACCACTATTCTAGTTGTTTCAAATTACCATATAATGAAATACTGTGCACTAAGAATAAATTTCTCGTTCCCATATAACACTGAGAATTATGAAAATTTTCAAATGACTTTGGATATAGTAGAAGTACTTTAAGTGCTGACATCAAGTATTCAAATGGTGGAGCGCTAAAGATCATTAGCAATTTATTATGCAGTACACAGAAATCAAAAACTTTTCAAAAGTGGGTTGTTTTAGCTTAAATCCGACCAATAACCCAATTTTGAGTAAAATGAGTTTCCTAACACTTAGTAGTTTTACTTAATCCACTTAAAACATATAAACCAAAGCTGAGTTTAGTTTACCCAAATATTGCATATTGCTTTATTTTTGACAACAATCATGGGAAAGAAAGAAAAGACGGAAAAACTACCTAAATACTAAAAAATCGAATTCGAAGTAAAATCCAAATAAGTTTACAGAGATAATAATTCGTGTTCCGTGCATACTTATTGCAGTCAAAATAGGGTAAAGTGCCCAATAGTGGACCCCCAACCAATAGTGGACCCTCCAGCCATGTTTGCATTATTACATCACAATGTATACATTATGCTATTAAATTCCATCGGGAGAACCTACCTTACAGTCCTATGATTTGATTACATGCATTGGTAATGCTATGGAAAGTAAAATTAGATAATTTTTTTATTTACACGAGAGTGTCCATTATAGGAATATTTTGGGGGGTCCATAATAGGGAAGAAGAACGTCCCGAAACGAAACATGAAAATCAAATGAAGTGTCCACTATAGGGAAGCAATTTCCTATTATGGACCCCCAGGGGGTCTACTATAGGGCGAATTCAGTCAGACATTAAAATGTTAATTTCAACGAATAACGTCGTGCATTTGAGTGTTTTATGTATGGATCGTGAAGAGGAGATGCAGAACTTGATATTAGATATCAAGCAGAATTAATATGTTGAAAATTTCTACTCCGTATGACAGGAAGAGCACCATTCCGCTACTAGGGGGTCCACTATTGGGCATTTTACCCTATATATTCTATCCACAAATTTGGAAACAAACGTAAACAAATCGTTTACCTCCGCATTGACAGTGAACTGTCGGATGAATTTTGACAGGTAAATGAACCTGACGGACTTGTAATTTCAACCTTACTAATAATACAAGTACTAATATTATTAGTTGACAAAACATTATTATGCGACGCAAATTACAAGTACTTGTAATTTGTTGACTTGTAACTTGTAACTTGTAGCTAATATTATTAGTCTGATTATGCTACAGGGCCCTGGTCATGAGATGAACGTCTGTTCTCTGTGCTTTAAAATTTAGCGGTCCGTGTACTGCAAACCTGTTGCAACTATCGAATTGCAGTTAAACTTGCAGTTGTCAAACGTGCAAAACGCAAACGCGTTTCGTTCCGTCAAATTTCGAATCAAATGGGACTTTGATTTCGTATCGTTTCGAAGTTGCGGAAATAATTTATATTTTGATTTGTTTCGTTTCGAAATAACTACGACATTTCAAATTTCGTTTCGTTTCGCCAGTGTTTTATCGCATACCCTTAGCACACATACACACTAGAGTGGCCCAAGCTTATATGGAAAAAGTGAAAAGTCTGGAATTTCAAACCTTGCACCCTTAAATGACAGTTTGGGGGTCCCAGAAGCTCCCCTGAAAATGTCAGCTCATTCGGTCCAGTGGTTGGCGTGCGCAAATGGCTCAAAGTTTGTATGGGAAGAGTGATCCAAATGTATGGGGAAACGCAACCGTTTCAGTTTTTTGCTTCTAGGTGGCGCTGTAGTCGACGGATTCCTGTTGGGGACAAAATGTAGAACCTTCTTTATATAAGAAAGCGACTGGTGAAGATCGGATGTAAATCCATTTGAAATTGGCCAAGTTATTAGCATCCAAAGTCGAGGGTGTCGACCGTGTCCCCAGGGGTGTTTAAAATGAGAGCAACGTACCACCGACCATTGCGGCGGCGATGCAGGCGTATTCAGTGCCAACAAGCTGAAACTTTTAAGGGTCGACGAAATTCATGAAATACCGTCTACGGGGGTGTCATTGGGCCAAAATGTGGTATGCTCCAAGTAAATGTTACAAAGCTCTAGAAGTTAATATTGGAATAGAGTTGTAATTAGTTAAGTACAAGCTTGAACAATAAATTTACCACTGTGTGGAAAAAAAAAAAATAAATGAGAGAAATTCTTTAAAGTTATATGTTGTTTAAAATTGGCCCATTCTCACACCTCACAGGGGGTGACATTGGGCCACATACAATAAAGTTCAGCGGGGACGATGCAACGATTCAATCGTTCGTTAAAAATAATTGCCTACATTACGGCTTTTAACAACTATGTATGGCAAATCAACCAAAGGCTTGGCCCAATCTCACCCCTTTTTAGCAGGCATTGCTCGTTGCTACGAAAAAACAAGACCGCTAAATAAATATTCATAAAATCCGATAAAACAACAAACAGATTATCGTAACATGATCACCAGGTATCCATCGGTCTAAAATTTAGTTATAAAATAGATTTGTGCGGCATTACTGACACTATTTTAATACGGGTTCATTCGATCAATAGTTTTACATTCAAATTCCAAGCATTATGGTACGAGCACAATTAATTCTTGGAATTTGTTTTGTGATTTCCTAGACGTGATTTATAATGTAATTTCGAACCGTTTGAAGTTTTTATTAAAATTCGTAACAGTTTCTGAGATATTAGAAGTTGAAACATTTTCCGTTTTTGGCCCAATCTTACCCCCTAGGCCCAATGTCACCCCGAACGACGGTATTTGTAACGAGTTGTTTTCGGACATCGTGATGCCCGTTGCATCAATTTTAGAACGATATGATATAATCGTTACAGACAGAGGGACAGAAGGACAGAAAGACAGAGAGACCTGGGATATTATATAAGTTATATATTTTTCAAACAACAGTTTTAATGTTTATAGCATAATTTATTAACTCTATAAAACTACAAAGTTATCAACAAACAACACTTATACCTATATTAATTATTTATTTCAACTGCTAGGCCTTCCTTTATAACAGAGCGAGTGCAACCTGGAAAATTTTGCCTATGCTGTTGAACAACTTTGAGAAGATATTGAAGCTGTTCTTCATTTTTTGTCAGTTTTCCACAAAAATCTTGAACTAGTTTAACTTCTCTTTCAGTACAGTCATTCACTACCAAAAATGAATTAATTTTATTTCTACTTTCAACAAATTTTTCCAATTCATCCCATATACTAGGATCTTCTTTGAGAAAATTTGCAGATATTCCGGAAATTTCAAAAAAAAAAAAACATCGTATTTGAGAAACAAAATCCGAAAGCGTACAAGAAGTCAACTTATCGATCGTAGATACTTTCAATTTTATTTTTATTACTTCATCACCCTTACAAGATTTTAAATTGTGCGCCATTTCTTTTCTCTCATCAGTAGATATTTCTGGGTCGAAAAAAGCCAGATCGACTAGTTCTTCACTCAAGTACCATAGATGATTTGCAAATCTTGAAGCCGCAGCCATATACACATTTCTTGATTAATCAGGGAAAGCATCTCGTAAAGTTATCATTTTTTGCCAGGTTTAGATCATTTCGTGCTGCTGATGAGGGTAAAGGAGCTTTAAACCAAGACCAAATGTAAACTCGTAAAAAACAAAGCACACATTACTGGAATTTTTCGCATTTCATCATCGGTCATGTCAAATTGGCCTCTAAACAGCCATATTTTAAGGCCCAAGTCAGTCGAGCATCTGCGGACCAACCGCAAATTTAAAATTTCTTGGATGAACATCACAAGAAATGAACTTGCTACCAACACACAGGAACTATAGTATAATGAATCATTGAAAAGTATTGATATCCAGTATCACAAAGGGTATTTATAATAATTCAAATTCATTGGAATACTAAATTTATACGAATAACATCTTTAGTACAAACTCACGCGGTAAATACTAAGGTAATTGTTTTATATAAAATATTCTATTCGATACGAACTAACAATCATAAATAGTAATTCCAGATCATCGATTCATATATAGTTGTAGTGACAACATAAAGAGAACCAATTTTTCTTCAAATATTTGAGCTAGTTCTCCAATTCTTCATATCAAGATCCCAATACCATCCAAACAAAAACATTGGAATGAAAAGGAAATTGATGCATACCATATACCGTCTTTTATTGCTGACGAATACAAATGATAAAAGAGCTAACAAAATTTACTTAGGTATCCTGTTTGGGTGATAAGCGGCAATGGGAGCTTAGGATGAACAATGAAGCAGTTTGTCCTTATCTTGTTCCTCTTTTGGAATCAACATCCAAATCACATGATTGCGCAGATCCACCCTAACCTTTGAACAAATGAACACTCTTGCCTTGATCACGTTTCCTTCGCACTACTCGTTTGTATGTATAGGTGTGCTTGAAAAATATGATCTGGTTACACCTAGAATTACTGGATTTTCAATATAAAATATTCAATGTTTTATATACCAATAAAATCTCAAGAAAGTAAAGGTTCTCATGGTACAAATTATAAAATTCAACAAAATATTTCATAGCATGCTTTTTGAATTTCCAAAACATGCGTCTATATTCCACGCATAAATGCAGCACGGTGGGGAAAGTAGAAATGGAAAAATTACATACAGCAGCAGCATGGGTTCATTTTACTACATTCTATGCACGTTGTGAGAATGGAAATTATTTGAATAGTTTGTGATTTGCTGCAATCAAAGATCCTTGAAAAAAAACTTGAAATATAGTAACCAATATTGTATAATGTATTCTTTGAATATTCTTCTATTTTTTTAAACAGCTCTTGATTCTGGAAACATTTGGGAAGCATCAAGGATTCATTCAAGATTATCAATCAAAGAATTCGCCGCAGAGTTTTGGAAATTCTAGCTACTAATATTTTATGAAACTAAGAAATATTAGCACAATATTAGAAGTTCTTCGAATACTTCCAACAATATGAGAAACATCAAAGTATTGTTTATTCAAGATTCACTAATCTAATATCTATAAGATAAAGTATAGCATATAAGGTGCATTAGTAGAAAAAGAGAAACTAAAGGTGCTCTATATAGAGTTGAAAATTTGTTTTCTTGTTTATCAAATTATTTTTCGAAACATATATTCAATTAGCTGTTGAATACTCGAAGATTTGCAACTATCAAAATACTAATATTTTTCTCTTCGGAAATTCGTCCAGGAGTTGCTCCAAAATTTCTACAGGAATTCCTTCAGAAATTTCTGTTTATTGTATGGATTTTTGAGTTACTTTCAGCTACTTCAGGAGATCCTCCGGAAGTTACTCCTGCAATTCCTTCTGAAAAATTGTTCAAGATTTCTACCACAAGTTTGTTTAGGAGCTGTTTTGAAAGTTCGTTCATGAATCTCTCCGGAAGCTCTTCCAGAAATGCCTCCGGAATTCTCTGCACGAAATCCTCCAGAGGATTCTCCAGGAGTTGGTTCGTAATTTTCTGAAAGATTTCCTGCCGTAGTTCCTCGCGGAATTCATCCGGAAGATCCTCCAGAAATTCCTCTTAAAGTTCTTCAAGGAATTCCTTCGGAAATTCTTCTAGAATTTCCTTCGGAAATTCCTCTAGGAATTCCTTCGGAAATTTCTAAAGGAATTCCTGTAAAAACTCCTAATGGGATTCCTTCGGAAACTCCTAATGGGATTCCTTTGAAAATTTCTCCAGGAATTCCTTTGGAAATTCTTCACGAAATTCCTCCGGATATTCCTCCAGGAATTGCTCCGAAAATCCCTGCAGGAATTTATTCGGAAATTTCCGTCAGGATTTGCTTTGAATATTCCTCCAGGAATTTCTCCGGATATTCCTCCAGGAATTCCTCCGAATATTCCTCCATGAATTCATTCCGGATATTCCTCCAAAAATTCTAGCGGATATTCCTCCAGGAATTCCTCCAGATATTCCTCCAGGAATTCCTCTGGATATTTCTCCAGGAATTCCTCCGGATATTTCTCAAGGAATTCCTCCGGATATACCTCAATAATTCCTCCGGATATTCCTCCAGGAATTCCTCCGGACATTTCTCCAGAAACTCCTCCGGATAATTCTCCAGGAATTCCTCTGGATATTCCTCCAGGAATCCCTCCGGATATTTATCCAGGAATCCCTCCGGATATTTATCCAGGAATTCCTCCGAATATTCCTCCAGGAATTCCTGCGGATATTCCTCCAGGAATTCCTCCGGATATTCCTCCAGGAATTCCTCCGGAAGTTCCTCCAGGAATTCCTCCGGAAGTTCCTTAAGGAAGTTCCTCCAGGAATTCCTCCGGAAGTTCCTCCAGGAATTCCTCCGGAAGTTCCTCCAGGAATTCCTCCGGAAGTTCCTCCAGGAATTCCTCCGGAAGTTCCTCCAGGAATTCCTCCGGAAGTTCCTCCAGGAATTCCTCCGGAAGTTCCTCCAGGAATTCCTCCGGAAGTTCCTCCAGGAATTCCTCCGGAAGTTCCTCCAGGAATTCCTCCGGAAGTTCCTCCAGGAATTCCTCCGGAAGTTCCTCCAGGAATTCCTCCGGAAGTTCCTCCAGGAATTCCTCCGGAAGTTCCTCCAGGAATTCCTCCGGAAGTTCCTCCAGGAATTCCTCCGGAAGTTCCTCAGGAATTCCTCCGGAAGTTCCTCCAGGAATTCCTCCGGAAGTTCCTCCAGGAATTCCTCCGGAAGTTCCTCCAGGAATTCCTCCGGAAGTTCCTCCAGGAATTCCTCCGGAAGTTCCTCCAGGAATTCCTCCGGAAGTTCCTCCAGGAATTCCTCCGGAAGTTCCTCCAGGAATTCCTCCGGAAGTTCCTCCAGGAATTCCTCCGGAAGTTCCTCCAGGCATTCCTCCAGAAGTTCCTCCAGGAATTCCTCCGGAAGTTCCTCCAGGAATTCCTCCGGAAGTTCCTCCAGGAATTCCTCCGGAAGTTCCTCCAGGAATTCCTGCGTACGTTTCTTCAGGATTTCCCCTGGAAGTTCCTCCAGGAATTCCTCCGGAAGTTCCTCCAGGTCGCACATCCGGAGGAATTCCTGGAAGAATAATTGGAGGAATTCCTATAAGAATAACCGGAGGAATTCCTGGAGGAATATCCGGAGGAATTCTTGGAGAAATATCCAGAAGAATTTCTGGAGGAATGTCCGGAAGAATTCAAAGAGGAATAATCAGGTCGCACATCCGGAGGAATTCCTGGAAGAATAATTGGAGGAATTCCTATAAGAATAACCGGAGGAATTCCTGGAGGAATATCCGGAGGAATTCTTGGAGAAATATCCAGAAGAATTTCTGGAGGAATGTCCGGAAGAATTCAAAGAGGAATAATCAGGTCGCACATCCGGAGGAATTCCTGGAAGAATAATTGGAGGAATTCCTATAAGAATAACCGGAGGAATTCCTGGAGGAATATCCGGAGGAATTCTTGGAGAAATATCCAGAAGAATTTCTGGAGGAATGTCCGGAGGAATTCAAAGAGGAATAATTGGAGGAATTCGGGGAGGAATATTTGGAGGGATTCATGGAGGAATATCCGGAGGAATTCCTGGAGGAATATCCGGAGGAATTCCTGGAGGAATATCCGGAGGAATTCCTGGAGGAATATCCGGAGGAATTCCTGGAGGAATATCCGGAGGAATTCCTGGAGGAATATCCGGAGGAATTCCTGGAGGAATATCCGGAGGAATTCCTGGAGGAATATCCGGAGGAATTCCTGGAGGAATATCCGGAGGAATTCCTGGAGGAATATCCGGAGGAATTCCTGGAGGAATATCCGGAGGAATTCCTGGAGGAATATCCGGAGGAATTCCTGGAGGAATATCCGGAGGAATTCCTGGAGGAATATCCGGAGGAATTCCTGGAGGAATATCCGGAGGAATTCCTGGAGGAATATCCGGAGGAATTCCTGGAGGAATATCCAGAAGAATTCCTGGAGGAATATCCAAAAGAATTCCTGGAGGAATATCCAGAAGAATTCCTGGAGGAATATCCGGAGGAATTCCTGGAGGAATATCCGGAGGAATTCCTGGAGGAATATCCGGAGGAATTCCTGGAGGAATATCCGGAGGAATTCCTGGAGGAATATCCGGAGGAATTCCTGGAGGAATATCCGGAGGAATTCCTGGAGGAATATCCGGAGGAATTCCTGGAGGAATATCCGGAGGAATTCCTGGAGGAATATCCGGAAGGATTCCTGGAGGAATATCCGGAAGGATTCCTGGAGGAATATCCGGAGGAATTCCCGGAGGAATATCCGGAGGAATTCCTGGAGCAATAGTTGGAGGAATTCCTGGAGGAATATCCGGAGAATTCCTGGAGGAATATCCGGAGAATTCCTGGAGGAATATCTGATGGAATTTTTGGAGGAATATCCGGAGGAATTCCTGGAGGAATATCCGGAGGAATTCCTGGAGGAATATCCGGAGGAATTCTCGCTTAACTTTTCAAAAGGTCCTAAGTAACATTTTTTTCATGAATTAATTTGAATAAGCAATGAATAGCTTTCATCTTGTTATGTTGATTGCGTTATTCAAATTGATTCATGAAAAAAATGTTACTTAGGACCTTTTGAAAAGTTAAGCGAGAATTCCTGGAGGAATTCCTGGAGGAATATCCGGAGGAATTCCTGGAGGAATATCCGGAGGAATTCCTGGAGGAATATCCGGAGGAATTCCTGGAAGAATATCCGAAGGAATGCTCGGAGGAATATTCTGAAGAAGCATATTATCAATGTAATAATTTCGTCTTCCAATGTTTGTTGGGTAGCGTTATGTCAGTGACTGATTTGTGTTGATCTGGACCGTTGATACAATCCATGCTACCAATTGTGATTTTCAAATGTTGGCGCATTCTTTCAATTAATTCTTTTTAAAAAAAATCAATTCGCATCATGTATTATTTTGAATCATGAATCCTCAGCTAAGTTGATTATTGCTACGATATAAAAAAAAACATTTTCTACCAATAAATCTTGTATAAGCTATCCCCAGCTGCTTCAAATAAAAAGTATGAGAGAAATAAGAGAAAATGTTCAAAAAATCTCTATTACTTGACCAAGAATCCCCAAAAAATTATACTTTCCTCTAATGAATTACAAAATATTTTAACAATTTCCTTTCGCGCAACGGGCATTGTAGAGACACCTTAGTGTATTGAAAGAGTTTTTTTGTTCTATTTCCGGCTATAATATTCTCAGATTCGTAAAAAAATCATAACTTCTCGAAGATGTCCAATATGTCGTGAATCATCAAGCCACGTTTTATATTCTATTGCTTCGAAGAACCAGGAATTATCAAAAATTTAACTGGTTTGAAAAATCTTTAGTAGAAACAATATTTAAAAAAAATAACAACATTCAACAAAAAATGTGAAATATTAGTTCCTGCACTTCAATTATTTCAACAAGAATATTATCATTGCAAACGATCACAGAATATTTGAATAATTTCTTCTCCCGCAAGGTATGTGGGAAGATGAACTCATGTTGCTTTTGCTGCTGCTATATGAATCGTTTTTTTTTGTTTCTGCTTTCCACAGCACACTTCTTATAAGCGGGGAATGTTCGCGCATGGTTTGGTAATTGGAAAAGTATGTTATGAAACAATTTTATGAATTCTAGAAATTCTACCATCAAATTTCTCTTTTTATTACAATTGTTTTGATATATAATACATTGCATAATTCTATATTAGAAACAGAGTAATTCTGGGTGCAACAGAACCATATTCTCAAGCGCACCCATACATACATACAACGTATACCGCAGTTCAAATGAGATCAATGCTGTTCATTTGTTCAAAGGTTAGGGTGGATCTTCGCAGCTACCCGTATTCATTGTGCTTCGAATAAGTTCGTTTTAGGTCACGGCCAAGGAGTGTAACTGTTGCTCAAAAATGCCAAAACAAGCAACAACAGAGAACAGCGATAATGTCTTTATCCCTGACTGCAGAGGATGAACACAAAATTGCGTTCAATTTGATCTGCAACGCATATCGTGAGATGTTTGTTGTGAACTTTTCAAGCTGCAATTATTTGTATATTTCAGTTGTGAAACTGTGGAATATATAAACAGAGAAAAAAATCATGCAAACAGATAGTTTTTATACCTAAAGATGACCAATACATTGAATTTTCTTGAAGACATCGAAAAAAACGGCTTTTTCTTTACATACATGGCAGGTGATCTTTATGGTTTTATTTTCAAAATGGGACAATCGCTAATTGCGAGATGAGTTCATCCTGATATTTACAAGAGGTTGAAAAGGTTATATGTTTTTATACAAAAACATTTTACAATTGTAAGGCATTTTTACCTCAAAGTTTGTATATTTGACCATTGTGATATGACAAACCTTGCTTCCCCCAAAAAACCACGTTGGTTCTGAGTGATATGTTCCTGCCTGATTACTTTACCGACTACTCATTCCATACATCCTGAAAAAAAATACAAGTTCCAGATGGGCTTTGATCAAATTATCGTTTTTTCCTAATGGTATTTGGCACACCTAAACGAACTTAGATTGCTTTATCCATTATTCCAGTTTTGAAACATTTATATATATAGCCGTCAACAACAACTCATTACCCTGTACTGTGGATGAGTCCGAGAATTCATTATGTTCATTTTGATAGTTCATGCATTGCCACGATACGAAGATGGCTACTTTTATGAACAAAATGAGATTATTTTAGATTTACTGAAAAAGTCATTTTCTAAAGTTTGCCTGAATAATTTGGAAAGTTTATTTCACCAAATTGTTCGTTTGGAAAATAGCTATCGATGGATGTGCTTCGATTTTCAAGACATAACCCTGAATGATCTCTAGATCATGTATAAGAGATCCATGTGTTCTACTTTTAGAGCTCTTTTCTCAGTAAAAAGTCATTTTAGCAAAAACTATAAGTTTTTTCTATATGATTCCTTTACAGAAAATGATAAACATTTAATTTTGAATCGACAAGTGTGTTTGGAATCACGATAAACTTGTTCAAATATGTTTAAATAATGATTTAATTCGGGCAGGCGCGCCACGGATGCGCCACTGACTTGGGCCTTAAGTCAATATATTGCTTTCGCCATCCATCTGGCATTGCTGTGTGCTCCTGGTGGCGAAAATTTAATTCTTTTCACACCAAGAAATGCTAAAGATAAATTTAGCAACTCTTTATAGTCTTGTCGTTGCTGTTGAATATTGAGTTGGTTTTTCAAAAATTCAATCAAATGTTGTGTTTCATCACCAAGGATCTCAATAATGTTTTCGTCTACCATATTTTCATCAAAGGATTGATCCATAGTAGGCCATGCCGATTTAAATTTTATAAAAGTACTTGAAGAAGGGCCTTTTGAAGGAAATAGTTTTTCCCAAGATGCTGTCATCAAAACTTTGGCAATATGATGCCTACACGCCAGCCGTAAAAGATCTTTGCCAATCCGCTTCTTGATTAGGGTACAAGCGCCTTTTTTGATTCCTGTATTTGCTGCTGTTGTATCAAATCCCATTGCACAGATGCGATCGCTTAGTTCCCATGCATTCATCAATTTGCAAACTTAGTTTGCCTGTCTTTCACCAGTTCCAGAAGACAATTTAGGGACTCCAGCAGCTGAACATTTGCTCCAGAAGATACCAAAACTGGCAATCTTTCTACTTTGTCAGTACCTGGAAAATCAGATAGATAGAATCAGATAGAAATCAGATAGATTCTTTAAAAAAAAGTTAAAAATATGTTACAAATAGCTTCTTAAAAAAAAACAAATATTACCAAATGCAATCTAAAATTGTAGGAAAGAAATTTCAAATAACAAAAAAACCTATCGATTACTTCGAATCATGCTTAGTTAGAAGATATCCAAAAATCATAACACAGAATAACACATTTCAATGCTATAAAAAATACTCAAATATATTACCTGTGAGATCTTGAAGCAGCTGTTAAGGAAAACTTACCTAAGTTTGGTCCAGCACTTGTTAAAACCGCAGAAATAACTTAGTCCAATACGGTCTAGGGTGGCAGCTAGTATAGGAGTCATTATTTTTGATTTACTTCGCTCGGAAAACGCTCTACTAGTGGAGGGTTTCTCATCTGGAAGCAAGACATAAAAATATTGACATATAGTAGAAGTTACCATCTTATTTGATTATATTCGTACCTCCTCCATCAATAGTAAAAACGCTGATAGCTGATTGAGATTCCAAGGAAGGCTCTGGTTCCGTTGTTGGTTCTTCTTCGATTTTGCCTTTTTAAACTCTCGCAAAGGCAGATCCAGGCCTTCCAACTTCCCTTTGCAGAATAAGGAACTGTTTATCCTTATTGTTTTTAATCAAATTTAATGCATTTCGTCGAGCAATGTCAAACAATCGATCCAAATTATTAATGAAACTAGACTCTTGCTCTTTCTGTTTATCTCCCGCGTGAGAAGATTTTTTGATGATTGCTCGCATTTTGTTAAATAATTTTAGGAGCTTAACAACAGCATTGTAGTGTTGCATAAGAGGAATTCTATATTTCTCCCAAAGAATTTGAAGTTTAGTTACTATAGTTTTAGCAGCTGGTTTTATACTCAAGTGTTGATTTTTCATTATAAAACGCATCCGACTAAGCACATCACTGTTTGAAGGCAACTTTACACCTTTAAAACTTTCAATTGGGACAACAAGTTCCATACTTAATTCTTCCTTAGATTTTGAATCCATTTTATGTATTCCACTTGCACGATCAAATATCACTTCACAAAAGCAAGAAGCACATTTTTCTTGCAGGACCAGTGGTTTTGGAGATACAACGATTTGAAGAGTGAAAAATTAGTTACGTTATATCGAGGTATACCTGTAATTTTGAGTAAATTTTTTTAGCGTGTTAGCTCGAAGATAAAACGACGCCAGAAAATTGCGAGATTAAACATCGAACAATATCCCGGATGTGTTTTTCTCATAAACAAAAAAAATCCCCCCCTTGCCCCCCCTCATTCATCCCCTTCCTCTCTAGCTACACTACTGTACAGAGCGCGGAAAGTATTTACCAATCGGATAAAAATTCGCGAGATTGCGTGATAATCATGCATTTAATTTCGTACGGCACCGAATACGCCTGCATCGCCGCCGCAATGGTCGGTGGTACGTTGCTCTCATTTTAAACACCCCTGGGGGACACGCTCGACATCCTCGACTTTGGATGCTTATAACTTGGCCAATTTCAAAGGGATTTCCATCCGGTCTTCACCAGTCGCTTCCTTATATAAAAAAGGTTCTACATTTTGTCCACAACAGGAATCCGTCGACTACAGCGCCACCTAGAAGCAAAAAACTGAAACGGTTGCGTTTCCCCATACACTTTTCTCATACAAACTTTGGGCCATTTGCGCACGCCAACCACTGGACCGAATGAGCTGAAATTTTTAGGGGAGCTTCTGGGACCCCAAACTGCCATTTAAGGGTGCAAGGTTTGAAATTCAGGATTTCATGCATTTCTGGCCACTCTAATACACACACATACACACATACAGACATCACCTCAGTTCGTCGAGCAGAGTCGATTGGTATATAACACTA
Organism: Armigeres subalbatus; assembly: GCF_024139115.2. Classification (NCBI taxonomy): domain Eukaryota; kingdom Metazoa; phylum Arthropoda; class Insecta; order Diptera; family Culicidae; genus Armigeres; species Armigeres subalbatus. The sequence continues at coordinate 172,589,163 of NC_085140.1, forward strand.
TGGGTCTCCAGGCCTCCTAACAAAAATTCGTTTTTTGGAGTGATCATATCTATCATGCTACATATCTCTATTACCCTTCTATTAGTGATTATGAGTAATTCTCGCTGAGACCGGGCTACTATTTGCACGAGTAATGTGACCAGATATATTTTGTGCCAGCGCGGGACATTTTTTTTTAAATCCTTGTTTTTATTCAAAAATGTGTTTAAGTCAAAACTTTAAAATTTGATAAACCCCTCTGGGACTCGCTTGGCCCTGGATCAATCACACAATCCCACCTCTGTTGTGAATGAATCTGTTCAACTTTTTACAACGGTGCGAGTTCCTGATGGTTAAACTTATTTGTATTGTTTGCATGATTCATTTAGCTAACATTCAAAGTGATCGTATTATTCGTTTTATGCAATTAGGCAGAGCGCTCAAATTTGCTTAAAATGCCTACATCTTACTCAGGTTTTTTATTAGTCCCCGCAAACTGACAGACTATTTATCATAAGTTTTTCCATAAGCTTGAAACAAAAAAAGATCCGAGCTACTTAAAATTCGTCGAACTTGCTCAGATTTCAAGTGAAGTTTTTACTGAAATAATAACAACATACGAACACGATGTGAGTTGAAATTGTTGAGCTAGGGATCCTACATTCAGGATCATCTTGAGCCAATCGAGCATTGAGTACTGTCAGAATCTGTGCCGAAGGAGCATTGTTATTTTTCTTATTATTTCTAGTTGTTGACTTCTACTGTAGTGTTGATTTGCGAGATTTTTCGGCTATGCAGTCTGATTTATTAAAAAAAAAAAATTTTGTCCAGCGTTTCATCATCGGGTTCGATGTTTTCTTCCAGGAGAAAAAAAATGATCGATTTTTGTTAAGGACACTCCTCACGAAATCCAAACTTAAAAGTACTCGCGTTTTCAAGGGCACACCACTTAATATAGAAGCAACGCAGAACTGTCATTTTAATTATTTCACGCATGCTGCGACGCAGCAAAACTAAGTCAACAAAAATGACAGTTGTGCGCCACCTCCGTATCGAGTGGTGTGCCCCCGAAAACGCGAGCACTTTGAAACTTGGATTCCGTCAAAAGTGACCTTAAGTATGGTAGGCGTTCCGTTACAAAGAGCAAATATTTTTTTCCATGAAGAAGACATCGAACCCGATGCCGAAACGTTGGACAAAATTTAAAGATTTGTTCTTATAAATCAGACTATATAGCCGAAAAATCTCGAAAATGTATTATTTCTGTGAATTTTGAAATGATTTCAGTTCTTCACTTAAAAAGCATTGTTATTGTTGCAGATTGAGTAAAATATTCCTCAATAGCACGTTCAAATCTTCCATTTCACTTATTATAGTTCTTTTAATAGGTATACAATTAAAAATCTATCCTCGTCCTCGTGTCCATGAGGATTTGACTAGGATCACTAGAAAACACCAAAGCAGGCGTGCTACTAATGATAATTTTATTTAAGATGTAAGGAATCTAATTTAGACGCAGAAAAAAGGTTTAAACAACATGCGAGTGTGGCCGTGGCGTTGCTTTGTATGTGATGAAAATCGAAAACCATTAATCAATACCTAATAAATATTCAAAATCTTAGTTCTTGAAGAACGTTTACTAAATTACTGCTATTTATTAAATATTTCTTTATTTTGCGGGACATTATCTTGAAATAAGTGAAACGCGGGACATTTCGCGGGACTCTTTTCAGCGCGGGACAAATGGCGTAAATGCGGGACTGTCCCGCGAAACGCGGGACGTCTGGTCACCTTATGCACGAGGTATTTAAAAATGCCTAAATTTATATGAATCATTTGTTTGCGAAAATGCATAAGTCCATTTTACAATATTTCGAGAAAACAACAAAAAACTGTTTTTGAACAAATTTGCACCGAATCTTTCGATTTCTTCGATACAGATCAATAGGTTTTGGCAAAACTCAACACTCTGGGCACTTTCAGTGCAACAAATGTAAGCAGCACTCCACAATTGCTCTTCAAAGTACGTGGACATATGTAGTTTCTCAAACAAACGAAATTTTTTTCATACATTCCTGAACAAAATTTTTTTTTTCGTATTTTTTGCCAGAATACGTGTTTTTGGACGAGGATTCAGAATATATAAAAATCTCATTTTGGCCAAAAATGTTACATATGCAGTTTCTCAAACAAACGGTTCATATTCATTCCAAAGCTTTCGGCGAGTAAAATTCTTAAGAAAAGTGAACCCCTCGTTAGTTATACACGAAATCATTTTATCATGCAAATTTTACATAAAATCAACTCTAAATATCACAAATCTGGACTCCCGGGTAGAATCCTCACATTTGTGAAATTTTTATTGGTTTTCAGGACAAACACTGCATTTACAAATATCAGTTTAGTACATTTCACAGTAGCTAGTTGCTCTTTTAGTTAAAACGATTGTGATCACAGTCGATCACTTCCAATGCCCATTAAAAAAATTGATTCCATCACGTACTTTCACGAATTGATTCCAAAGCGAAATGAAAAAAAAACTCGCTTATCATCTGTGCGGGGGACACTGGTTATGATGACGCATTTCAATTTGTTTTACACAGCTGTGTAAAAAAATATGGAGCTAAACGTAATATGAGCGAGAATGAAGCGTTTTATCATAACTTCTTGGTGAGTCTGCCTATCCAATTCTGTTTTCATGACTTATAATGACTCAAAAACGTTTCTGCCTCCCTCGTTGTTTGTTATCTATTGAGAGTTATTTCTCCCTAGCAGCATCCATATTCCACAAATATTTCTGCATCTCATATGTGACCAGATTCAGTTACTGTTACTGACACCAATTTCGATCGATATTTGCTGCTTGGGCTTCAATTCAAACCCTGCGTACTCCACACACAGCATAGAATGAAGCGTTTTTCAATAGAAACGACGCGTACTATAAGTATACGACGAGCCGTCTAGCATTGATTATTCATCACGCTAACCTAACCCTACCCAGAATAATGTCAAAGTGACCCAGATTCAGGAAAACCGTGGTTACTCTAATTTGGCTTTTTTATTCGTATATTTATTTGGTAGTCACTCTGTGTTCTTAACCGCTACTGCGCCATGATCTACTGTGGTACGCTGCGCTACAGAATCTATTTTTAGATGTCCATAATTCGTCATCGTTGTCGTTGCCAATCTATATCATCGTGCGACCATTGTGTTCATTTGTCCATGTGCAGTGATCAATGCTTTGTTCGGTTGCCATTAACCGAAGTACGTTGGAGGAGTGCCTCCGCGAAGAACAGTTTTGTCAGTCGTCATCAGGCAGCCGTATCGGAGAGGCGCGTTTCCTAAAACGCCACCGTACGGACTGCGCTTCTGGCGACTGACGAAGGTTTGTTGGAGTGACTAGGAATCGAAACCGTGACCGAACGTGTAGCCAACTACGCTACAGGACCCCCCTTAGGGGCCCATTCTATTGTTCAATTCTGGGTAATGAGAAATTGGACGTACTCGCCAAGATTGGCGCTATGGAAGGTAAAATTTACGAAACAAATAAGCCATCCAATATTTGTTTTTTCAATTGTTCGTCAGCAGTTTATGCTCAGTTTGTAACGAAAATGAGATGAAGGGTAGGAAAGAACGGTCCAAAATGCGCCCCTTAAGCTTTTTCGATGTTTTCACCAATATAAACAGGTATTCTTGTTTCTATTTAGAACTATTTCAACGTGTAGATGCAAAATTTACAAGCCCAGCTACATTTCACAATGATCTCCTATTCAAAACAATAAAAAATATGTTTTAAAAATATACCTGGGGGAAAACGCCCGAATGGTGGTGTAAAATGACTATTATCCTTTTTGACCATTTGTCCTTTTCGACTATTCGTCCCTTCGATCTTTAGTCCCTAAACCCACAATTGCATGTAAAATAATGGTGAACGCGTGGTTGTTTGTTTTTTCTTAATGAATTGAACTACAGTCTTACGGGTGAGCTAGAAGAATCGTAAATCGTTAAATTTGAGTGAATATGAAGTGATTTTGCTATTTATTCCGATGGAGCTTAACAACTGATAACTAATTATGTATTGTAATGGTAATATTCGTTCATAAATGTTCTGCAACATATTTTAAGAGTAAGGATATATGGGAAGATGGCTATATTCTATTTTTCCGCAGGTGTCAAAAAAACCGTGGTTAAAAGGGTTGGACCTCAGCCGCCACTTATTCACAGTATTAAACCACTAGTGACTAAACTAACCACTCTACCGAATTGGGGTCGCAGATACCAATCAATGCAGTTGTGGTGCAGGTTATCAAGCCATCAATCACGTTGTCTGGTACTACTCTAATTACGAAGCTGACAGGTTCCATTTTTGTGAATCCCTCAGGGTCCGATGGAAATCAGATAAGTAAGACATTAGGGATGTTTTGGATTTCTGAAACAAGCTGACACTTTGGTTTGATATCCTCTTCTTCTGTTGAATCGTTGTTTCCACCTCGTCTTTCATCTTCCTCTGTATCGTTATCATTTCTGAATCATGCAGCGGCATCATAATCGATCAACAGCTACGAAAACTGGACGGGCTTAAAAACTGGACCATCAGAACGCCGACATGCATCATCAAGAAGCTCCCAATTCCTATCCCATCCATTACTTTTTTGTCATCTATAACCTCGACCAATCTACGAGTTTTTCGTATACCCAAAGCTTTAGGAATCTAATACGAAATTTTAAAATTATGACATAGATTTCGACTCCGTTAACAATTTAGTTAATACAAAGTCGACCGAAATCTAACTTGTTGAAGGCGTCTAGTTATTGCTCAGGTTGAAGATCTTTCGAATCCGCCTTTGCACCACTCGGGCTATTCAGGACCCATAAGTAAGTAAGTTTCCAAAAGACGCCATTTTGTTTCAACTGATGATGGAAAAAGTGAAATGTCTATCTCTTAATGGTGGAATAATTGAAAATAAAATTTTGTTTCTCTAGATTAATGTAACATACTGGCATTTGAACATAAACATGGTATTAGCATAACATCATGGCACTTGAAACTGGATTGCATATCAATAAAGCTGATGAATATGTTTCCGAGATTAATTCAACCAATGTGGATCGAACCGAAAATTGTACACAGTTACCTTAAGTATTGTCTTGCATTGTAGTCGCGCATCTAGCCACTAGACTAAGGCGAGCCCAATTAAATGCCTGACGTATTTATGCGGACGTACAAATGCCGAATGGAATACCTTTATAAAGAGAAGTATGTTCTGTTCAACAGCATTAGATCATGTTCCAATCACTATCAAATCGCAACTTCTGCAGGTTTTAATCGACGCAAAGTATCAAATGCGTCTAGACTGTCTAGACCAGCATCCATTCCGATAAATACAGAGTTGCTCGATCAATCGACAGGAAAGGACGTGGGAAAGACACCACTCTATGCAGAAACGATAGTCCTACAATGTAAGTTAAGGTTTCCGTAATTTCCATCCTTCGGCACCCCGCAGCCAAAACCATCTAAATGACACCCGAGTCCAGTCCAGCACTCATCAGTCTGTCCGGTGCCTGTTGCCCCATTTGGCTGGAATGGCAAATTAACCCCTCTCGATAGCCGTCGAAATGTGTAGCGAACGAGCGCATTGTCTTTGCTGGGCGATTCCCTGGGCGCATTTCGGATCCGATGATTCGCAACATTGTTGCATCCGTCCCGTTCCTCATCTGTCTGCTGCATCGTCCGTCCGTACCATGCACCAAAGCGGCAACAATGTTCCGTTCCGTTCCGTCTGGGAAGTCGCGAGGGAGACGGTGCAAACTTCGATTAGGACCGGAACATGGGGGGGAGTGAGATTACGTACTTTTTGCTGCCGTTCCTGTGCCGACCGACGCACATACTGGCTCTTTGATTGTTCGAGGTGGCAAGAATAAGATTTCTTCCAGTTATTTCTGAAATAAAAACCCTTTATTTATCTCTAGTAATTGAAAATATCAACGCATCAACCGAATTCATAAAGGGAAACAATTTTGGTCAGCATGATTGGGGAAATCCCCACCGTGTGATGACGAGGACGCTATCTACGGTAGACGGTCGTTCCTGCTTTCCCATTCGGTGCAGACTGCAGACTCTGTGTCTCGGTGCAGGAATTATTTATGCCTATTATGGGCTTGTTACAGTTTAAATCGTCTCAACTTTCCGCCTGTCAGTCCGCATCAGTTGTCGGTATAATTTAATTTTTTTGCCAAACGAAACTTCAATTGAAAACTCTTAGACACACTTCGCCGTCTCGCGCGCCAAACTCGTTAAGTGACTGTTGGGACGTCGGACGACGGATACGAAGAGTTTAACTCGCTAGCCAGGGCAAAAGTCCATTGTCCTTTGCTAGAAAAAAAAACGTCAACCAGCAGTCGTTCGAGCGATGCAACAATGTAAATGTAAGACGATACCGAACTTTTGTAAAGCTCGCTGGGTGTATTCAGACTATCAACGGGAACGGTTCTTCCATGCTATGTGCATTAAGTATCTTATTTAGATGGCTGTAACGAACTGAGAAAGGATTGCGACTAGAAGCAAACGCCAGAAATGAGCCAATTTGTGTAGAGACCGAAAGCTCATCTGCCAGCACAGCATTTGGCAAATCGGGTGTCAGTTTGCACCCCCGTTCATTTGATGATGTGTCATGCTACAGATAAGGCGGTCGATGGGTACTTATGAAGTCCGTTCATCCCCATCATCGGAGGAGTTTCTAAAAATGGCTTATTTTCATGACAAAGGGGGCGAATTTTGTAGAGTCGGTAATCTGGCGCTGTTACAATCTGGGATCACCATATTTGTAGTTTGGAATTTCATACTGGTAGAAATAGCATCCCGACTAGAAGGTCATATCAAAATTATATCATCCTATGTTATTATGTTATACTAAATTTTTATAACAAAATGTGTTAGAAACATGGTGCAGGATGTTGTTAAAATATCTAAATTTCTAGCAAAAACTGTACGACTGGAAACAAAAAACTATCAAATTTTGTTACAATTTTATCATAAAAATAACATATTTTGTTAGAAATTTATAACAGAATCAGATACAAAATATATTGTTTCTGTGCAGTTGGAATTTTTACAGGTCGTGATAGGGCTACAGATTGCGATCAACAATCATATTTTTTTGTTTTTGTCTGAACAATAATATTTTTAGAGAACATGAAATTACCAACATTACAAATAAGGCAACCTTCTCAAATTATATCAGCGTTGTGATATCTATGGCTGGGAGCCTTTGCTACATCTATTTTAATTGCCTACTGTTGGGCAATTCGGTGTTAAACATTTTTCAAATCATATTATGATATAATCCTGTTACAACATTTGAAAGATAATGGCTACTGAGAACTAAATTGTATCAAAATAAGTTTTTTTTTTTTTTTTTTTGTGTCTTTATTAAGGAGACTTTCAGCCCGAGGCTGGCTCGTCTCCGGAAGATCAAAATAAGTTATAAATATCACAATATGTTAAAAATGTGTTAAATTTTTGTTATGCTCTTCTAGTCAGGATATGCTCTTTGTAGAATCAGTTTCGTACTATCAGAGTTAAGTCTGTCAAATTTTTAATATTGAAATTAAATAAATAGCCAACATAGTAAAACCATGGTCGTCATTTTCGAGCTATTACATGGAATTTCTGTCTTTTTCTATATATGAACGCTGTGAAGTCCGAGACGAATTGAATAAATTAGAAATTTTGCAAATTGGTTAATCCATTCTTGAAGGAGCGATGAAGGATACCCCAAATTAGTTTTATTTATACATAGAAGCATAGATGTAGATACCCTTATCTATTATACTTTTTTCAATAATTTTTGCTTTGCTTTTCTTTTCATTTCAGGTTTGTCATGCAATGGTTCATATATACAACTGGATGATCGCTTCATAGCGCAAAAAGTCTTTGAAATGTGGAAATGTGTATAAACGATTGCAATTAAGATCAACAATTGCTTCAACTCTGGCGGTCGTACGACTCTGCCTATACTGCTGTTAATCATCACCATTATGGAACAACACTTGAAATGGAAGTAAAAATGTATCTAAAAAAATATTTAATTCTGCTATAAAATGTGTTTACTTTACTTAACAAAAGACTCCTTTAAACAGAACTGATTCATAACGTGATATATATTTGATTTGCGTATTGCAACATACACCCAAAGCCATTTCTTAATGAAACTACCACGAAATGTTGGATAAAATTCAAAAAAGATTTTTTTTCAAAACAAAAGTTTTGAAAAATTTCTTTGAAAATTCTATAGCAAACTGCTTGTGGGGTTTGAGTAAGTTACAATCAGCGTGTGATTATACATTAACACCTCAGCGTGTCGATCAGTGCGCAGCAAGCCATGACTTGGCCCCTTCTGGTCAGACCTCCGTAGCGTGTACACGCACCCACGGAGAGCTGCTGTCATAACAATTCGCTCCGGCCAATTTGGATCCACACACTGCTGTAATAGTTTTTTAAACGTATCCAAGAAATAAATATCGAGACAAAACTCAAATAATATTTCAATTATGGTATCTGGGGTAGTGCGTAGTACGGTATTTTCTGGGTCACTCCTAGAGGAACTTTTGAAGTCTTTCTTGATAAAACTTTCAGCGAAACTGTTTAGAAAAGGCCTGTACACTTATTACGTACAAGCGATGCAATTCCGATACTAAGTAAGGTCGTGCAAGTGGCGGACCCAAAGGAAGCTAAGACGAGGCCAGTGCATCCGAATAGGAAGGCTGCTGAAACCCGCCGGAAGAGGTTTGTGCACGTTGCTGACCCCAAGGAACAGCGAAAACAGTTCCAATGCCCAGGAAGGTAACTGAAGTTCGCCGGGAGGAAGACCTGTCCTATAGGAAGGACGCGAACCTCAAAAAAGTGAAAAGACCGAGGGACTTCGCCACAACGAGATCGAATTTGAAGACGCCGGTGGCTAAGAAGGGCAGTGCCCGTAGACAAAAGGGTATACCATTCAATGGTCGTGGCAGGAAGACAACAGGTGAAGGAATTATCATCAAAGGTAGGAGCTACGTCGATGTCCCGAAAGATTAGCGAGGCGATGAAAAGCTCACTGGCCTAGGTGAGGATGTCAACTGCATCCGTAGAACGCAGAAGGGTGAGATGATCCTCGCCCTGAAGCGGGATGCTTTAAGAGCTTTGGGTATAAAAAGTTGGCAGAGGAGGTACTGAGTGATGGGGTTCAGGTTAAAACCCAATGCCCAGAAGAGACCGTCAAGTGCCGCGGCCTGGACGAAATAACCGAAACTTTAGACCTGGTGGCCGCACTGAGAGATCAGTGTGGTGTCGAAATTCAGAGTACCGCGATTTGCTTACGGAAAGGTGGAGCTGGAACGCAGGATGCCTCATTTCAGGTACCTCTAACTGATGCCAGAAAGGTGTTGGATAAGGCCATGCTGAAGGTGGGTTGGTTCGTATGCCCGATGGGCATAAACCTACAACATCAGGTGTGCTTTACCGATTCAATACGGATTTTTTTTTCTTTCTGTTTCAACATGAATTTTGGACATACTTCTTCAAAAACGGATGCAAACCATGAAAAGTAGAAATATGGGGGACATTTTTTTTTAGATCTTCTAGGGCTTAAGAACCTCCTTGAGCTTAGATCTTGATGATCTACATCAGCGGTTCTCAACCTTTTTATTGAGAGGTACCCCTTCGAACTTTTGTATTAATTGAGGTACCCCCTATGATTTTTGTTGCTGTAAATGAAAATAATCGTAGCTCTTAAAGTACCGTCAACTGGGGGGAAGATGATCATTTTTAAGACAAAACATGCAATAACAATGTGTGCTTACATTTTAAATCCAAACAAATATTTTCAAAACATGTACTGCTATACGTTGTAATAATCAACAACTTTAGTTTTATTATTAAAATTATTTAGTTATTAAAATAAATTAAATTATCACACATTTTGTGAGTAATCTGGTTTGGGGTGAAGTTGACCAAGACAGCTCTACTAAAATAATTATGACCTAGTAGTCAAAATACACTAGGTTATTTGTATGAATGTTGAATTTACTACGTAAAAAAGTCTACGAAGTCAATATTTGAAACGAAAATAGCGTCATTTATGACTATCTCTCTCTTTCTTCCACAAAATACATTTTCATGATTATAATCGAAAAACTCTACCTCTACTCTACTACCTAGCGGTAACATTACTTGAACGGAGAATATTGTTGACTACCGTTTCATAAAAAATTGGCACTTTTGACTGACACATCAAATGATCATCTTCACCTCAATGATCATCTTCCCCCCAGTTGACGGTATATGAAACTTTCCAATTAAAATTAAGTTGTTACATCGAGGGACTGACTGTAGGGACTGTTTTGACTATTGAAGGCTTCCGAGCCTCTTGAAAGTAGGATTCCGCGCCTCTTCTGAGAGAACCTTCCAAGCCTCTCGAAGATATGCTTCCGAGTCTCTTCAAAGGTGGCTTTTAAGCCACTTAAAAAGAGGCGTCCGAGCATCTTGAAAGGAAGCCTATGAGCTGCTTGAAAGTATGCTTCCAAGCCTCTTAAAAAAGAATTCCGAGCCCCTTGAAGAGAGGGTTCCGAGCCTCTCGAACGGAGGCTTCTAAACCCCATCATGGGAGGTTTCCGAGCCTCTAGAAAGGAGGCTTCTGAGCCTCTTGAAAGGAGGCTTCCGAGCCTCTTGAAAGGAGGCTTCCGAGCCCCTTGAAAGGAGGCTTCCGAGCCACTTGAAAGGAGGCTTCCGAGCCTCTTGAAAGGAGGCTTCCAGGCCTCTTGAAGGAGGCTTCCGAGCCTCTTGAAGGAGGCTTCCAGGCCTCTTGAAAGGAGGCTTCCAGGCCTCTTGAAGGAGGCTTGAGCCTCTTGAAAGGAGGCTTCCAGGCCTCTTGAAGGGAGGCTTCTGAGCCTCTTGAAGGAGGCTCTCGAGCCTCTTGAAGGAGGCTTCCAGGCCTCTTGAAAGGAGGCTTCCGAGCCTCTTGAAAGAGGCTTCTGAGCCTCTTGAAAGGTGGCTTCCGAGCCTCTTGAAAGGAGGATTCCAGGCCTCTTGAAAGGAGGCTTCGGTGCCTCTTGAAAGGAGGCTTCCGAGCCTCTTGAAAGGAGGCTTCCGAGCCTCTTGAAAGGAGGCTTCCGAGCCTCTTGAAAGGAGGCTTCCGAGCCTCTTGAAAGGAGGCTTCCGAGCAACTTGAAAGGAGGCTTCCGAGCTTTTTAAATCATCCAGAGTAGCACACTTGTCATACACGAGTTTCTGTAACTCATATACGACCAAATCAAAGACAAAGTTTTGAAATAAAAAAAAATACAAAATTTTCAAAACTTTATCAATAAGTTTTTGATTAAAATTGTAATTCATCCGCCATTAAGCATCTCGTTCGAGGTACCCCCTGGGCACGGCGAAGGTACCCCCAGGGGTACATGTACCCCAGGTTGAGAACCGCTGATCTACATAAACAACAAAGCATTTTACGGGGCCTCAATACTAATTTGAAGTTGGCGATGTTACTTGAGACATAATTAAACTATTTTCATCAAATCTCAGTGTTACCAGAACATCAGTGGTACTCCAAACTATTCTTGAGTTCAGATCTTGAAGGTCTACAAGATCAACAGAGTAATTCATAGGTTTCCGAGCTTGTGTTTTAGCTGAAGAAGGCCCATGGGAAATTTGTTGAACCAGTATATACAAAATACATCATTCCCAGATTAGCTACGGTACTCCAAACAATTCTCGAGTTCAGATCTTGGAGGTCTACAAGACCAACAGAGTGATTGATAGGTTCCTGAGCTTGTGTGTTAGTTGTAGAAGCCCCGCGGGACATCATTACATCAGTATATAAAAAAATTCAATATTCCCAAAATTGCTGCGGTACTCCAAACCATTCTTGTGTTCAGATATTGAAGGTCTACAACACCAAAAGAGTGATTCATAGCGTCCTGAGATTGTGTGTGTCAGGGTCGGATTTAGCCGGAAGGGGGCCTCGGGGCCGACAGCTTGTGAGGGCCCCAAAATGTACAAAAAAGGTTGGTTTTGGTACATAAGCCACGCCCCCCCTCTCGGCCCCCCTGTAAATTCGGCCCTGGTTGGAGCAATCTCATGGGACATCATTACAACAGTATACACAAATCACAACATTCCCAGAGTTCCTACGGTACTCCAAATAACTCTTGAGTTCAGATATTGGAGGTCTCCAAGACCAACAGAGTGATTCGTAGGTTTTCGAGCTTGTGTGTTAGTTGGTGAAGCCCCATACACCAGTATATACAAAATACAATTTTCTCAGAATATTTACGTTACTCCAAACCATTCTTGAATTCAGATCTTGGGGTGTACAAGACCAACAAAGTGATTCAAAGACTACTGAGCTTATGTGTTAGTGGGAAAAACCTCAGGAGTAGGGTTTTCAGTACCGACCCTTTTTAGCGAGTCCCGGTACTACGGTACTGAACCCCTCAGTACCGGGAGTACCGGGAAAATACCGGTACTGGAAGATTTTTTTTCGAAAACCATAAAAATCAATAAAAAGTCGGGATTTAATGGTAACGATTCAAACTTTATTCATTGCTTCGTATGTATTCAACACTTGTCTTGAGGCTTGTCCTTATCCTTGAAATATGCTTTCAAAACGCACAGCATATTCAATGTTTCGTCAGACATACGGAATCGTATTTTAGTAGCGAAGCTTCCAGAAACGAAGAAAGCTCTTTCTGAGTCTACAGAAGTAGGGCGAACTGTTGCATTTGAATCATGAAGCATTGACAAGTATTTTTTCCTTTCAGCTTTTTCTGGGTCGTTGTAAGTTAACTTTTGTCTAACAATCTTTACGAATCCTGGTACAGTATTTGAACTTACAGGAACACTCTTGCCTCAAGCGGGGACGATTTGGAAAAATACTGATGAAGTGTGACGATTTTTTTGGGATGTGACGATGTCGTTGCGGTTTGATTGTCTTGAGGTACGTCATCGGACGCCTGACGTTTGTCCTAATTGATTGTCGCTGTCGTCACTGGCAAAACATCTTTTGCTGGCAAGGATAGGGCACTAAATGTCAACGAAGGAAAAATGAGTATGTTTTGACAGATAGGAAGCCAACATGTTTGGGGACGATAACAAAGGGAACCGCAGCGACAATCGTCCTCTATAGCTGTATTGTCAGGTGTTTGAAATTTTAGAAAAAAAAATATCTAGCTGCTGCATTCAAATAATGTGGTTTTAACCATCGGAAGTTTTAACCAAAACTTTTTCCTTAGTACCGAAAATACCGGTACTTTCATTAAGCCAGTACCGGTATTTCGGTACCGAAAATTGGTCGGTACTCCCGGGAATTCCGGTACCGGTACTCCCGCTACTAAAACCCTACTCAGGAGACATCACTACACCAGTATTTGAAAATTACAACGTTCCCAAAATATCTACCGTACTCTAAAACATTCTTGAGTTGAGATATTGGAGGTCTACAAGGCCAACGGAGTGATGCTTGTGTGTTATTTGGAGAAACCCCAAGAAACGTCATTACACCAGTATATATAAATCATAACATTCCACTCTCATACATACTTGCTTCAAACTTATTATACATATTATATATTTTATACATATTACAGTATTCTCAATCAGAACTGCAATTGAGTTTTGAGCTTGAGGTTCTATATGATCACGTACGATGTACGATATGTTTACCATTTCTATAAGTATTGAAACCACCAAGGGGTATCATGAGATGATAGTCTAACCAATAAATGAGGATTGCGTACCTAGAACTGAATAAAGCTCGCAACACATTCAATCGACAATATAATTGGTTTCAGTATTGCACGAAAGTGGTTGTTACTAAGACTAACATTTATAAGTAAGAGTAAAGTAATTTACGTGTGATTAATTCCACTTCAAACGCTTTTCACCATACTTATTCCAAAATGAATTAAATTCAATATCTAAAACATGTTGTTAAAAAATCATGTGACGACCATTAGCGCAACTAGCCCCGATGCATAGGGGGTGCTACATCCCTTTCATCTATTTACTCTTTTTTGAGCTTCTTTTCGAAAATTCTCGAACATTTTATTACCTCATTAAATTATCTTAGTGGTAATGTGATAAATACGGTCCAACCACCTAAGGGTGGACCAATCACACTCATCCCTATTCTCTTTTCTCAAGCATGTGCTTTCTGCGGTAGCCCACAATATCGAAGTGTGTTTGTTTACCAGCCGATGATTACTACATCGACTCAAATTGATAGCGTATGGCTATTGTGTCTACACTGGGGTCACTTTTTATGCGGTTTGTTTTTGCTTGTTTCTGGCCTTTGGACTTGATGAAACATTGAGTCCACCCCACAAAAAAAATCCAAAAAAATCGAAGAAAAATCTGATGGCATTTACAAAGTAGGGGTAATTTAGGTCAACCGAGAAATTGATGAAATGTAGTAGTGCTCGGGTTTGTCCCGTACACTCAAAGGTTTCCACCGGTAGTCAGTGGATATTTTTGCATATTTCATAAATATTCTATCTATCTCTATTGAAAAAATAATAATGATGGAACATTCCTCCAGAAACTCCGACGGGAATCCTACAAGAATACCGACAGGAATCCTCCAGGGATTCTGAAGGGAATATTCCAGGGAATCCGAAGGGAATGTTCCAGGAATTCCAACGGGAAAATTTCAAAGATTCCTAGGGGATGGTTCCAGGGATTCCAATAATAATCTTCTAGGGATACTCCATTCTCAAGGAATTCCGACGGGAATATTCCAGTATTTTGAATGGAAATGTTTTGGGATTCGAACGGGAATGTTTCAGATAATCGGAAGGAAATATTTAAGGGATTCCAGTGAGAATCTTCTTGAGATTCCGAATGGAATCCTCCTGACGTTCCGACGGGAATATTCCAGGAATTCTGATGGAAATGTTCCAGGCGTTCCGACGGGAATGTTCCAGAGATCCTGTCGGAAATCCTCCAGGCACTCCTACGTGAATGTTACAGGGATTTCGTAGGCAATGTCCTAAGGATGTAGAAGCAAATCGTTGAAGGATTCCGAAGCAACCTGTTGAGGGATCCCGAAGCAAATCGTCGAGGGACTTCGAATTAATCCTCCAGGTATTCCGAAAAGAATCCTTCAACGATTTCGAAAGGAATCCTTCAGGGATGTTGCAGGATAACACCATATTGGTTGCAGGGATCGTTGAAGGATTCCGAAGCAAATCATCGAAGGATTTTGAAGAAAATCGTCGAATGATTCCGAAGTAACTCGTCGAGGGGCTCTTAACTATATTTTTGAGGGATTCCGAAGCAAACCGTCGATGTATTCGACAAAGCGAATTGTCGAATGATTCCGGAGAAAATCATTAAGGGTTTCCGAGGCAAAATGTCGAAAGACTCCGAATTATTTTTTTAAGGAAATCCGAAGCGAATCTCCGATTGATTCGAAAACAAATCTTCGAACGATTCCAAAGCGAATCAACGAGAGATTCTGAAACAAATCCTCCATAGATTACCCATAGATACCATAGATACCCTTCATTATCCCTCGCAGATTCCCAAAGGTATTTCTCAGTGATATTTCCCGGGATATACAAGAATTTTCATCCCGAATCCCGGGACAGCAAAAATTGCCGGAAACTCTAAATGCGACGTTAACAAAAATATGCACGTTCTACGACAACATGATGCCAGATGATATTATTTATAATATTTTTTGTTTGGTTGAAAAGATTCATTCACTCATCAAAATTTCTTCCAAACACTTAAAAACTATTTTTTTTTCACTTTTTGAAATTGAGATAATTTTAAATAACATGAAAGCGTCAACGTATTAGACAGTTTTCCTATTGACAATGGGGGATTGTTTTCATACTAAAATACGCTCCTGGCCTTTTGGCAGCACGGTTCTGCTAGAAGTTCTTCCCGACTAGAAGGTCTTATCGAAATTATATCGACATATTATGTTATTTTGTTATACCAAATTTCTTTAACAAAATGTGTTAGGAAACATGGTGCAGGATGTTGTTAAAATATCAAATTTCTATCAAAACTGCACGACTGGAAAACAAAAATCTTTCTAATTTTGTTACAACTTTATTACAAAAATAACATATTTTGTTGGAGCTTTATCCATAACCGAATAAGATACAAAATATATTCTTTCTGTGCAGTTGGAATTTTTACAGGTCGTGATAGGTCTACAGATTGCGATCAACAATTATGATATTTTTTTTTGTCTGAACTAGAATATTTTTCGAGAACATGAAATTAACAACATTACAAATAAAGCAAACCTTCTTAAATTTTATCAGCGTTGTGATATTTGTGATATCCATATATGGCTGAGAGACTTTGCTACATCTATTTTAATTGCCTACTGTTGGGCAATTCGGTGTTAAGCATTTTTCACATCATATTATGATATAATCCTGTTACAACATTTGAAAGATAATGGCTACTGAGAACTAAATTGTATCAAAATAAGTTATAAATATCACAATATGTTAAAATTTTGTTAATTTTTTGTTATGCTCTTCTAGTCGAGGTTAGGCTGAGGTGAATTTTTGTGCGGTTTGAGGATACATTTCTAAATGTATTCTAATATGTTTAAATGAGTTCTGGTGACACGAACAAATAGCAATGATTGAAGTGCGTTAGTTTTGAATTATTGTGTGATGATAAACAGCTTCAAGCAATGATGCCGCCCTGATGACGTTTTAGTCCGCAGCTCAAAGGGATTACCGAACATTTCCTCTATTTCGGAACACCCAACAACTAACTCCGCTGCATACACCGAGGGATTTGTTCCACAACCAGGACGCAACAAACCACGAAGCACATTGGAAGCCCCGAAGCCCCCCATCGCAGTCGAGACTGTGCAGCCAGCGTACAACAGCCGTCCTGGTCCTGCGTATGGGTGTGGTGAAAGGGTCTTCCAGCCTGTGCAAACAGGCAAGTACCATCAAAACAAGTTCATTTCCCGCCCTGATGCCGTTTTAGTCCGCAGCTCAAAACGATCACCGAACGTTTCCTCTATTCCGGGACGCATGCCTGTAAGCCTATTGGAAACTCCAGACCCTCTCGTTACAGTCGAGCCAATCCCGCCAGCGTCCTGCAGTCGTCCCGGTCCTGTATATGATGTAAGGGAAAGGGGTTCCAAACTCTCCACGCAGGCAAGTATGCGCACTATAAGAACGATTCGTTTGCCGTAAAATCAATCCCTTCCAGTAATAGCAACAGCGCCATTCCGAGCGATGTCATCGATGAATCCACAGCTATGTTTGCTCCAACATTCGAATCAATATTATTGAATGTACGCCCATCGCCAGCGATTAAGAATACTTCGGCTTCTACTTCATCTATCCTAGTCTACTACCAAAATGTTGGAGGTATCAACTGTTCACTTGACGATTATAAGTTGGCAGTCAGTGATGCTAGCTACGACATCTACGCTTTCATCGAAACATGGCTCAACGATCATACCAAATCTTGTCAGCTCTTCGACAGCTCCTTTTCAGTGTATCGTCATGATCGCTCATCCTCAACTAGTAGGAAAAACTCTGGCGGTGGAGTATTACTTGCTGTTCGTAAATGCATCAAGTCGCGCATTTTGTGTCTTCCCGGATATTTGTCAGTTGAACAGTTGTGGGTTGCAATCACTGCTAAAGATCACACAATCTTTTTTTGCGTGATTTACACTCCGCCTGACATGATAAATAACGATTCACTGATTGACACACATTTGGCGTCGCTAGAATGGATCGTTACTCAAATGGAACCTAACGACAGCATAGTTATTGTGGGTGACTTCAACCTCCGCGGGATTACCTGGCAGAGCGGCTCAAATGGTACTCTATTTCCGGACCCATCTCTTTCTTCTATGCCAATGGCATCTAGATGCCTTCTTGATGCATACTGTACTGCGGGACTCAAACAGCTCAATTCAACTTTAAACGATAATCATCGAACGCTGGATCTGTGCTTTGTTAGAGAAGATTTTTGTGGCAATTACGCTGTCATGCGGGCTCCGTTAGCATTAGTAAAATACTGCAGGCATCACCCCCCTTTGCTTGTAAATTTGAACAGTGGGTCCCAAATTCAATTCAACGACACAACCGACAATATTTTCTATAATTTCCATAAGGCCGATTTTGAAAGTATGAATGCTTTTCTTCGCGATGTAGATTGAACAGAAATACTCAACGACAACGATGCCAATCATGCTGCATCTTCGTTGTCCAACATCCTACTTTACGCCATTGAACAGTTTGTGCCTAAAGTAATCCGTCGCGAACCAGCCCAACCTGAATGATCGAATCCACAACTTAAGCGTCTAAAACGTTCCAAAAGAGCTGCTCTGAGAAGACATAGCAAATACAGCACCGATGCAACTAGAAATGCTTACGCTGAAGCCAACCAACAATATTCCAGACTCAACGAGCATCTGTTCTCCATCCATCAAGCTCAAATTCAAAGTCGTCTCAAGTCGGATCCACGCAGCTTCTGACAATACGTGAATAATCAACGACACCAGTCTGGTCCGCCGTCCACAATGACCAACGGCAATGCAGAAGCAAGTACTGTGAAGGAAATCGCCGAATTGTTTCGCACTCAGTTCAGCAGCGTTTTCTCTGACGAAAAGCTTAGCGCCCATGACATCGAAGCCACCACACACAACGTTCCTCAACTTTCTCTCGCCACCTCGCATTTGACTGTTTCATCAGACATGGTCCCGCGCGCGCTTGAAAAACTGAAAAGTTCAGTAGGATGTGGCCCAGATTGTATTCCATCGATTATGCTTAAGAAGTGTTCGTCATCCTTAGCGCTACCTTTAGCCGCTATTTTTAATACCTCACTATCTACTGGAACGTTTCCGTCGAGTTGGAAGGACTCATATGTTTTCCCAGTGCATAAGAAAGGATGTAAAAGAAATGTCGTCAACTACCGAGGTATAGCTGCTTTGAGTGCGATCTCCAAATTATTTGAGATGATCGTACTTGAGAAGCTTGTGCATACATGTGCTCATTATGTATCCAAAAACCAACATGGATTCATCGCCAAACGTTCTACCACCACAAATTTATCAATGTTTACATCGTTCGTCACCAGCCAAATGGAAAAAGGTTACCAAGTTGATGCCATCTACACAGACTTGTCTGCTGCTTTCGACAAAATGAACCACGATATTGCGCTTGCTAAATTTGAAAAACTAGGCTTAAGTAGCATTACTCTCAACTGGCTTCGATCTTATTTGACTGATCGCAACATGGCTGTCAAAATCGGGGATCATGTTTCGTCGCCGTTTCCGGTTAGCTCAGGCGTCCCTCAAGGTAGCCATCTCGGACCGTTTTTATTTGTACTTTATATGAACGATGTTAATTTTATCCTAAGCTGTTTAACTTTATCGTACGCTGACGACTTAAAACTTTTTTATGTCATAAGATGCCCAAGCGATGCTACGTTTCTACAGAGGCAACTCTAGATTTTTGCAGCCTGGTGTCAGCTTAATCGGATGGTACTCAATGTCTCTAAATGCTCCGTTGTTTCGTTCGGACGGAAGCATGTTCTATATCAACATGAATATTTTGTATATAATAGTAGCATCAAACGTGAAACGACTGTAAAAGATTTAGACTGCAAATTAAACTTTAACCCTTATGTGAGTGACGATTTTTCCCACCGTAAACGGGTGACGGGGTACCCGGGTACCCAACCGCCTTACAATGGGCATTTATGTGTCTGTGGGTGTTTGTATGTGTGTATGTTGGTGTATATCGCTGTGTCTATGTATGCGCTTGTGTGTGAGTGTGGTTTCAGAGAACTGTGTGAATTCTGAGGCCATCGGGTGGTCCCCTGGAAGATCCGGAACACCCGTAAAAATGGTCAATTCGTAAATTCCATCGTAAAGCGACTGGATTTTTTTAGAACCATTTTCTGCCGAACCCTGAGTATGCAATCGATGCTTTGACCTACATACGGACCATTGTGTCCACTGGGTGGTCCCCTGGAAGATCCGGAACATCCGTAAAAATGGTCAATTCGTAAATTCCATCGTAGAGCGACGGGATTTTTTTAGAATTATTTTTTGCCCAACCCTGAGTATGGAATTGATGCTTCGACCTGCATACGGACCATTGTGTCCACTGAGTGGTCCCCTGGAAGATCCGGAACATCCGTAAAAATGGTCAATTGCTAAATTCCATCGTACAGCGACGGGATTTTTTTACAACCATTTTTTTGCTGAACCCTGAGTAGGAAATTGATGCTTTGACCCACTTCCGGCCTTTGTGTCCACTGGGTGGTCCCCTGGAAGATCCGGAACATCCGTAAAAATGATCAATTCGTAAATTCCATCGTGAAGCGACGGGACTTTTTTAGAACCATTCTCTGCCGTACCCTGCGCATGGAATGGATGCTTGGACCCACATACGGACCAATGTGTCCACTGGGTGGTCCCCTGGAAGATCTGGAACATCCGTGAAAATGGTCAATTCGTAAATTCCATCGCACAGCGACGGGATTTTTTTAGAACCATTTTCTGACAAACCCTGAGCATGGAATCGATGCTTTGACTCACATACGGACCATTGTGTCCACTGGGTGGTCCTCTGGAAGATCCGGAACATCCGTAAGAATGGTCAATTCGTAAATTCCATCGTACAGCGACGGGAATTTTTTAGAACCATTTCCTGACGAACCCTGAGCATGGAATCGATGTTTTGACCCACATACGGACCATTCTGTCTACTGAATGGTCTTCTGGAAGATCCGGAACATCCGTAAAAATGGTCAATTCGTAAATTCCATCATACAGCGACGGGATTTTTTTAGAATTATTTTTTGCTGAACCCTGGGTATGGAACTGATGCTTCGACCAAGGTACGGACCATTGTGTCCACTGAGTGGTCCCCTGGAAGATCCGGAGCATCCGTAAAAATGGTCAATTCGAATATTCCATCGTAAAGCGACGGGATTTTTTAAGAACCATTTTCTGCCGAACCCTGAGCATGGAAACGATGCTATGACCCACATACAGACCATTGTGTCCACTGGTTGGTCCCCTGGAAGATCCGGTACATCCGTAAAAATGGTAAATTAGAATATTCCATCGTTAGGTGACGAGATTTTTTAGAACCGTTTTATGACGAACCCAGAGCATGGAATCGATGCTTTGACCCACATACGGACCATTGTGTCCACTGGGTGGTCCCCTGAGAGACCCGGAACATCCGTGAAAATGGTCATTTCGAATATTCCGTAATCGCAATCGACGGGATTTTTAAGAACCATTTTCTGCAGAACCCTGAGCATGGAAACGATGCTATGACGTACATACGGACCATTGTGTCCACTGGGTGGTCCGTTGGATGATCCGGAACATTCGTAAAAATGATCATTTCAAATATTCCATTTCGGAAGCGGTAGGATTTTTTTAATAACCATTATGTGCCGAACCCGAAGTATGGAATTGATGCTTTGACCCACATGGTTCTGCAAAAAACTGTTTGATAAAAATGACGTCGCTTCAGTTTGCGAATTAACCATTTTTACGGGAATTCCGGATTTTTGAGACCTCCCAAAGGGCACAACGGTCCGTTTTTGGGTCAAAGAATTAATTTAATGCTCAGGGTTTGGCAACAAATGGTTTAAAATAAAAACCTGACGCATCACGATGAAATTTACTAATTGACCATTTTTACGAATGTTCCGGATCTTCCAGAGGACCACCCAGTGGACACAATGGACACAGAAAAAAAAATTCTAAAAAAATCCCGAACCACCCAGTGGACACAATGGTCCTTATTTAGGTCGAAGCATCAATCCCATACTCAGGGTTCAGCAAAAAATAATTCTAAAACAATCCCGTCGCTGTACGATGGAATTTACGAATTGACAATTTTTACGGATGTTCCGGATCTTCCCGGGGACCACCCAGTGGACACAATGGTCCGTATGTAGGTCGAAGCATCAATTCCATACTCAGGGTTCAGCAAAAAATAATTCTAAAAAAGTCCCGTCGCTGTACGATGGAATTTACGAATTGACCATTTTTACGGATGTTCCGGATCTTCCCGGGGACCACCCAGTGGACATAATGGTCCGTATGTAGATCGAAGCATCAATTCCATACTCAGGGTTGGGCAAAAAATAATTCTAAAAAAAATCCCGTCGTTGTACGATGAAATTTACGAATTGACCATTTTTACGGATGTTCCGGATCTTCCAGGGGACCACCCAGTGAACAGAATGGTCCGTATGTAGGTCGAAGCATCAATTCCATACTCAGGGTTCAGCAAAAAATAATTCTAAAAAAAATCCCGTCGCTGTACGATGGAATTTACGAATTGACCATTTTTACGGATGTTCCGGATCTTCCCGGGGACCACCCAGTGAACAGAATGGTCCTTATGTAGGTCGAAGCATCAATTCCATACTCAGGGTTCAGCAAAAAATAGTTCTAAAAAAAAATCCCGTCGATGTTACGGATGTTCCGGATCTTCCAGGGGACCACCCATTTACGAATTGACCATTTTTACGGATGTTCCGGATCTTCCCGGGGACCACCCAGTGGACATAATGGTCCGTATGTAGATCGAAGCATCAATTCCATACTCAGGGTTGGGCAAAAAATAATTTAAAAAAAATCCCGTCGCTGTACGATGAAATTTACGAATTGACCATTTTTACGGATGTTCCGGATCTTCCCGGGGACCACCCAGTGAACACAATGGTCCTTATGTAGGTCGAAGCATCAATTCCATACTCAGGGTTCAGCAAAAAATAATTCTAAAAAAAAATCCCGTCGCTGTACGATGGAATTTACGAATTGACCATTTTTACGGATGTTCTGGATCTTCCAGGGGACCACCCAGTGGACACAATGGTCCTTATGTAGGTCGAAGCATCAATTCCATACTCAGGGTTCAGCAAAAAAATAATTCTAAAAAAGTTCCGTCGCTGTACGATGGAATTTACGGATTGACCATTTTTACAGATGTTCCGGATCTTCCAGGGGACCACTCAGTGGACACAATGGTCCGTATGTAGGTCGAAGCATCAATTCCATACTCACGATTGGGCAAAAAATAATTCTAAAAAAATCCCGACGCTGTGCGATGGAATTTATGAATTGAGCATTTTGACGGATGTTCCGGATCTTCCCGGGGACCACCCTGTGGACACAATGGTCCGTATGTAGGTCGAAGCATCAATTCCATACTCAGGGTTCAGCAAAAAAAAAATTCTAAAAAAATCCCGTCGCTGTACGATGGAATTTACGAATTGACCATTTTTACGGATGTTCCGGATCTTCCAGGGAACCACTCAGTGGACACAATGGTCCGTACGTAGGTCGAAGCATCAATTCCATACTCAGGGTTCAGCAAAAAATAATTCTAAAAAAATCCCGTCGCTGTATGATGGAATTTACGAATTGACCATTTTTACGGATGTTCCGGATCTTCCAGGGGACCACCCAGTGGACACAATGGTCCGTATGTAGGTCGAAGCATCAATTCCATACTCAGGGTTCAGCGAAAAAATAATCCTAAAAAGTCCCGTCGCTGTACGATGGAATTTACAAATTGACCATTTTTACGGATGTTCCGGATCTTCCAGGGGACCACCCAGTGGACACAAAGGCCGGAAGTGGGTCGAAGCATCAATTCCCTACTCAGGGTTCGGCAGAAAATGGTCCTAAAAAAATCCCGTCGCTGTACGATGGAATTTACGAATTGACCATTTTTACGGATGTTCCGGATATTCCAGGTGGCCACCCGGTGGCCTCTAAAACACACACACCTCCAAAAATATGTACATGCACTTGAGCAGCCTTTGTCCCAGTGACATACGCAAAGATTCATATAATCAAACACTCTTATAAATGTACAGGCCCTCTGTTATATGATTGGGTACCCGGGTACCCCGTCACCCGTTTAAGGGGTATAAATAGTTTTTGACCCCTAATAAGCGCTCTAATCGCAACCTGGACCTCAAACTTTGCCCATCGCTTCGTCTCAACATTCTACGAGATGTCAGAAAGTTTCATAGTATTTGAACTTATCTACAACAAGTTAATTAACTTTCAATATCAGAATGGGTACCCGGGTACCCCGTCACTCACATAAGGGTTAAACATCATATATCGTATGTTGTGTCCAAAGCCTCACCACAACTAGGGTTTATCTTTCGCTTTGCTAAAAAATTTAGAGATGTTTATTGCTTAAAAGCATTGTACTGTTCATTAGTCCGTCCTATATTAAAATATTCTTCAACAGTCTGGGCACCATATTATCAAAATGATACTCAACGAATCGAATCAATTCAGCGCAAGTTCATCTGCTTTGCTCTCCGATTTCTCAATTGGCAAGATTCCTATAATTTACCAAGATATGAGAACCGTTGCATGCTTATAAACTTGGAAACACTTAATGCTAGGCGTAATGTTGCAAAAGCCTGTTTTATTGGAGATTTGCTTCAAGGCCATATTGATTGTCCAGATGTGCTAGAAAAGATCGAAGTAAACATACGCGTTCGTAATCTTCGCTCACACTCATTCTTGTACATTCGTGCTTCTAGAACTAACTACGGAATCAATGAGCCAATCAAAGGCATGTGTCGCGTGTTTAATAGGTGTTACGAAGTGTTTGATTTTCATGTTCCTCGTATAACTAATACGAATAGATTTAAGAGTATTTTGTGTTAGATTTAGATCATTCCATTTATAATGTATGCCGTATAGTATGTCATTGGGGTGCGTATGTTTCACCTGATGGCAGTTGTTGCTAAATAAATAAATAGATTGTTTCGAGAACTGTGACGATTTTCAGGTAGGTGTTTATTTGATGATACTGTTTTGTAAAAGTTGAACGACTCACTCCGGCTCAGTAGTGTTGCAACGAAGAGCGAATATTCGGAATCTGCATTTTTATTTTCTATAACTGGATCAATTAGGAGTGAAATAAATGGTTGAAAGATATTGAAAACAGTTCGAAATAAATGAGAGACTTTTTTAAATTATCAATCATAAATCTACGGCTTTATACTGTTTAAATCATTAGTTTTCTGTGCAGTGAGCCGGGAATCGGGTCTATAGGCCCAAGTAGTGATTTACCCTATTATCAATATGATTGAGATTTTCTTTTATTTCAAGATGGCATTAGCTAGAATATAGTTAGCTAATTAGCTAGTCCATTTGTTGCATGAAGTAAAAATATCCTTGAAAAACATTACAGCCATAGACATTGGTGTAGTCTTTGCTTACTTACTTACTTATGGACCCTTTACACCTCCGGTGGTGCAAAGGGCCGACTTGAAAGATCTCCATCCTGAGCGTTGCCCGGCTATCGCTTTAACCTGTTGCCAGGTTAGATTTCGGTCGACTTCTTTTATTTCTTTATTGATCATGGCGAAGCGCCATGAGCCTCTGGGTCTGCCTCTGCTGCGATGTCCCGCTGGGTTCGAGTCTAATGCTTATTTACAGATTTCGTTTCCGCCCCTACGTAGAGTGTGGCCGATCCAGCCCCACTTCCGATCCCGAATTTCTGTTGCTATCGGCCTCTGGTGACAATGACGATGGAGCTCGTTGTTTGAGCTCCAGTTGAGAGGCCACCAGGCCCGAATTATATACCGCAGGCATCTGTTAATGAACACCTGCAGCCGTTGAGTGTTCTCCACTGATACACACCATGTTTCGCTAGCGGGCTATATTGCTTGCTCAAACGTCAGATTTTCTTATGTAGCTTACACACACTCGAACACGTTGGGCCTACATTGAGTCCTTTTTTACTAGCCTGTTTTTAATGTTAATTGCCGTGCTTTTTCTGTTAATTGTTTTTATTTGTAAACAAATACAAATAAAATCATAATTGTTGTGCATTAATAACACGTATACATTATTGTCCTTGTACTTAGGAAGAAAAATGTATGTTTTAGTGCATATGGAGATCACTTGAGTTTTGTTCATGAACCTTTTAACCGCGAATACTGTTTTCCGTCACTGTATATTCCCACGTCTAACACCGAAATATGTTCAATAAAAGCGAGCGACGGACGTGAAGTCGATTTCCAAAACCACGAAGCTCCCAAAATACAGCGCAAGTATACATGATGGAAGCAAATAAAGATGATGTAAACAAAAGACACGGAGTCGTTCTGTAAAAGTTTTTTTTTTCCCGGGGCAAATCTGAATTCCACAAAAGAGTTCTTCACCCATCATAAGAGATAACAATTGCAATTGCACAAAGCACTGACTGCGCTGCATCATCATCACCAACAACGTCAT
Source organism: Armigeres subalbatus (assembly GCF_024139115.2). Lineage (NCBI taxonomy): Eukaryota > Metazoa > Arthropoda > Insecta > Diptera > Culicidae > Armigeres > Armigeres subalbatus. Next base: position 172,615,424 of record NC_085140.1, read on the forward strand.
TCGAAAAGGAGGTCAGCACCATCTGGCAGCGACGAACTTGCATCTCGACGAGATAATAACGACGTCGTCGTTGTCTTGATCGTCGTCGGCGGCATTTTTCTGTTGTCCAACTCGTAGCCATCCAGACGCGTCGACGGTTCAATTGTCATGGCTAATGGTTGACCATCCAGCCGTTCGGCATGTTCGTGTGTCTGGGATAATATTTTTCGTCTTGCGTTTTCCTTGAGGATGTGTACTGTAGGATAAGCATGTTGAGATTTCAACTACTACATTATTTCAAGGCTTGGGGTAAACACATCCTTCAAAATGACGTTTTGAACCATTCTCCCCTACGGACAGCAGATGAGGTTTTGAGGTCCTTATCAAACACGAATGGTGTCGAAGGGAACGGTGATGCATAGGTCTTTTGTTGCCATTATCGTTGGTTCCCAGCAAAGTAACACGCTTTGTACAAAGAAATACTTCCTGAACCTGCACCCCTTGCCGACGTCGATTGTATTATTGGGACAATTATTATCAGGAAATGAATTCACGAGACTTGTCTCGTTTCGATTGTAAATTGCGCCCCGATACGGTCAAAGAACTGTTATCATTGGCTGTTGTTCCTATCAGACAAAAGGTCAAAGACGACAATCAGACGACAAAGGGGATAACAGCACTTGAAAAGAATATAAATTTTCGAACGCTTACCATTCGTTATCAGACAAATAAATTTCTTCTTATTTTGTTGATCTTTGGCAACATGGCAATTCGTTAAAATAAGTATTTCAATGTGGTTGTCTAATGTAGGGGAAGGAGGGGTAATATGCCCTAGCTAAGCAAAGACTGCTTTAATGTCTTAGCTGTAACGATTTTCATGGGTATTCCATGCAACAGTTAAACAATATAGCTAGCTGATGCCATTGAAAATTTGTAGAAAATCTCAATCATATTGATAATATTAACATTTCAAAAAAGTGGTGATATTTCGTTGAACCAAAACGCCTTCTAGCCGGCAGCTTTTTGGGAACAACGCAACACGCGTCGGCGAATCATCATTCTGGTATGGACAGTGCGTGGAGACGCGTAGTACATTGTAGGTTAGTCTCCCTGTCCCTAGGGCGTTTTGCTTCACCGAAATGTTAAATGTTTCATCAAAATGTGGAAAATTTCCGTTTTTCCAATCTTTTATATTGGCACTTTTTTGCCTAACCTACATTATTTTTGGTCTAGCTTTATTACGGCTATGCAAAATACGGTAAATATGAGGGAATACCCAAAAGGCGTTTTGCCCCGGGGGTTGTTTTGAGGCCTCTTCCCCTACCCAAATATCAAATATATTTGATTCGTATCTTGTGAGGTAATCTCAATAATAAACAATGATAAAATTTAATAACGATTTACTTGACCACGACATCTAGGTCCTAGGAGAATCTTTTCAACCCAAAAAATCTAACGACACTGAGATATTTTAATGACAATGTAACTATGTGTAAGACTGTTTACGTGATGTGAAAACTTTTGGGCCAATTTTATCTGGATACTAAAACAGCTCATGAATACCCCATTGCCTTATTATCTTCAAAGTTCCTGTGCCAGATATTATTTTGTGCACTATTGGAATTACATCCCCCACTACTGGGACCTTGCCACCTCGCAGTATTTACACAGCTATTAATTGCGAGGTTCCTGAGCCAAGCTACCAGTTTTGCATTACTATATCATGGGACTAACACTATAATATTTTTATGCCCAGTCGGGAAAATTTCCAACTCTAAAATTTTCCGGACCGGACCGGGAATCGAACCCGGACACCCACAGCATGGTATTGCTTTGTAGCCCCACATCTCACCACACGGCTTAGGAAGGCCCCCGGTTCCTTGCTGTGTATTTTTCAGCAATAACCAAAATAATAAACATGGATTGATTTTGAAGCTGCATGCTCTCGAAATCCATATATATTTGATTTTTTTGTTTAATTTTATGTCTGCGCATTCAGAGCGCTCGCTCGTACAAATGCACTGATGTTTTTTTATACTTATTTTTTATCGTCATGGTAGGTCAATTATGACAACAACAGAAGTAAGAACCAAATTTATTCAACAAGCAATGACGATATCTTTTTTGATCAATATAAAAAAACAAAACTTACATAAAGAATAAAAAATACTGTCGCCCAAACAGGTTTCATTTCTAAAATTAATCTAAGAAAGCAAAGATATCATACATTCATAACAGCAGTCCATTTACCCAGCTGGGCGGAGATGATGCAACGGGCCATAAACATTTCCTTACACTCACTAAAGTGGTGGTGTAGTGTCTAATACCGGCCAGCGGTCGACGACAGAAGTTCGTGTCCTTGGAGTGTTGAGTGTTAAGAATCATCCGCAGGAACTTCGAAAGTGATTTTACAACCCTCAGGCGGAACATGTTTAGGGGATTTAGAGCGGAGAAGACGATGAACTGGGTCTTCGCCGCGTTGCTACAAATCTTCCAGCTGGTGAAGTACTCTGTCAGGATATCAAAGCTTCATTGGAGTTTTGCCACTGATCACTGATCACTCTACATCTACATTTGTAGTCTCTCGTCTGACAAATGTTCGCGAACAGAGACAAAATGACGCCTTCTGGAGGTTCTGGTACGTCAGAGGCGAACAGGTTGACAGCAGGGGCCCGAGGATGCTGCCCTGGGGGACGCTTGCAAAGATGTTGTGCGCATTGGAACTCACTCCGCTGGTTGAGATCCGAAATGTCCTGACAGATAGTTGTTGATGATTTTCTCAAAGTTGCTGGGAAGATTGTAGTGTTGTAGTTTGTATAAAAGATCATCATGTCAAACATTATCTAATGGCTTCTCGACATCGAGTAGGGCCATGAAGGAGGTTTTTGGGGCAAACTTGTCTCGTCTGAGGACGTTGGTAGCTTGGGTCAGTTGGTGTACTATTGATGAACCTTTTTCCTCGAGCAAGATTTTATTATTTTCGAAGGACTCGAGTAGACTGTGGTGAATTGCCTTTTCAAACAGTTTGGATAACTCCAGGAAAACGCTTATGGGACGATAAGTTTCGGGCTTCCTAGGCTTCCTGATGGGGATGACTTTGGATGACATCCAAGCCGATAGGAAGTAGCAGAATCGAAGACACTGATTAAAATTTAGCGAGAGATGCCCTAAAACAGAGCAGTTATGTTCGAGATTTAGAATGTTGTAGAAGCTTAGAGCCTTCATGTTTTTCAATAACTTTATAGGCCGTTAATTCGCCAACTGATATCATCAACTCCTCCGAGAAGTCATTGAGAGTCAGATGAATGTTGATTGCATGCCCGTTAACGGGTGCTTCATGTCGACTGACGATGTTCTGTCCAAGATTGTGTGTGTTGACGAAGTGACGACCTATTTCGACAACTTTCTCTGCAAGAGTTATCAATAGACCCTTAGAGCCATCGTTGTCTAATGGGATCAAAGGTGCAATGGGCGGAGGCTGGTACTGCCTGTGAGTTATATTTCGTAGGCGGATCAAATCTTTGGTGAGTGTATCAATGGTTCTTCTTCTTCTTATTGGCATTACATCCCCACACTGGGACAGAGCCGCCTCGCAGCTTAGTGTTCATTAAGCACTTCCACAGTTATTAACTGCGAGGTTTCTAAGCCAAGTTACCATTTCTGCATTCGTATATCATGAGGCAAACACGATGATACTCTTATGCCCAGGGAAGTCGAGACAATTTCCAATCCGAAAATTGCCTAGACCGGCACCGGGAATCGAACCCAGCCACCCTCAGCATGATCTTGCTTTGTATCAATGGTTACGGCATTCATTTCCTGTCGCACCTGCATATGTGGCTCATGGGCTTGGAAAAACGCCTCTTGTAAAGCTAGGAGCTGTTCATCGATTTCCACCGGTGTTGCCGTGCTCATTCATGTTTGTTATGTACAGGTCAATTCTTGCATGAACTCTGGAGCAATTTGGCCAACCGGAGGAATCCGGACTCAGGACCCTGTCGTGGCCTTCCTCCACGTCGTTGCTCCAGATGGTGCCGTTTTAATTACCGCGACAGTTTTCCCAGGATTGCTGTTTTGGAATTCAGGTCGCCGGCAATGATGTACTGGCCTTGCCTTGAACCATCGCCGGCTTTGGCTTGAGTTGGTAGTACGCGATGATAAGTGGCAATGAGCGTGATTGTGTCGCCCGGAGTGGTAACTTCAACCTTATGAGCCCCACGTCTTTGCCTTCTCCTCAAGGAAATTCTTCAGCTCCATGGTTTTGCTTTTAAGCAAGCAAGCGTTCCAGTGGACAAGGCTTACCCTAGTAGCCATTTTCAAAGATAAACATGCCAAGAATGAAGACCAGGTCGAAACGGGTTATGCAACTGCAAAGCCGATTGGTGAACTGCGAGAAGGCCAGCATCAGTTTCTTCGGGTGTAGAGCGGAATTGTTGGAATCGCTCGACGAGGAGTCGATATTGCTGAATAATTCACTTCGTTGAGCGCCAGAAACATGATTCTTCTTCGGCAAGGTCTTGGTGGAAGCCTTTTTCGGGATTCCCATGAACTTCAACCGCCTCGGACAGCCCTTGGTAGTGGCTCGATGCTTATTGCCGCAGTTGGCACACTTGGGATCAGCCACCTCCATCTTGTCGCATTGATACGTTGAGTGTGGGTCGCCGATATATTGAAGCAGTTAGTGCACTGCATGACATCGCGATATACTTACCGATATCGCTCCCAATCAGCGACGGTGTAATTTATGACGCCTACCAACATGATGTCGTTCCAGGTAGTAGTGGAGCCATGCTTCAGATGGATCAGGTAAAGCTGGTCGCGATATCTCCTCGCCTTGTCATGACAAGTTATCTTGTGCACTGATATCATCCCCAACTTTCGATTTTAACTTGGAGCTATTCCTCCATCATGTCATGGAGTCCTTACAGCAGTGCCTTGAGCGGCTTCGTGCCGAGGTGATCATGAGTGTAGTACTCATACTTGTGGACCTCGAGTCGCTTGACAGAAGATGCTTAGAGCGTTTTCCCTTACCTTTAATTGTGGTTCGCTTTGAAACCTTGCTAGCGCCGATTCTCCCATACTGGAGCCCGAGAGAGAAAAACGCCACCGCGAAAACGCACAAACGAAGAAAACAGCCGAAAAAACTTACGAAAACTTTTTTATCGATGACGCGAGCGATAAACATGACCGTTCGTGTACTAGAATCATAAGTAGTAGAACGCTAGTGGCGCTGTAGTCATTTTTTTTTGCAAATTATGTTTCAACAAGCTTCAATTGGCTATAATTTATGCATCATGTTGTAGTGCATATTTGATTTCATCACCAACATCGGTTTGACACTTGTAGTACCGGTACTTTGGCTGCCAGATCGAAGTAACCTAGATGTTAGTCACGCGAACAGGAACGACGTTAGCAATCTTATACTTTTGAATCAACTGTTCGTGTTGCTGTCTTAAACTGTTATCGACAGATAAAGCAGTAGGCCTCGTAATCTTAAGCAACATGATATCCGTGTGTCCATGGATACATTAACGAGATTGTTTGGTTATGATATTATCGCTGGGTTTCGCAAGAATTTGTTATAGTTTATCGTTAATAATCAATACCTAGTTTGAAAGGAAAGGACTTGGAAACTGATTAATTATAAATCTATGAAATCCACTTAAAAATAAAGGCGCTATTAATGTTCAAAATTGTAATGGTCTCCAAATTTTAGATTTTGTTCAGACACTCACTTTGATACACTTTGAGTTAAAAGTAAAAAAATCGCACAACTTTAAAACAAATTTTATATTGTTTCTTCTTCTAACGCTTTTAAAACCCATCAAGATGATTTAAGTGTTATGAACCACAGCCTTGATTTCCTTCAAATCATAATATTAAAATAGTTTGAAATGTCGTATTGTTCATAACCAGCTTCATGTATTAAATATTTTCAAAAAAAATTCCGGTATGTTCGAAAGTAAATCAGGGATCCTCCATATTATCAATGTGATGCTGTTTCAGTTTTATTCTAAGATGATTTAGAACAATAGAATGTACAACTTCAGTCCGGGTAAATATAAATATATGTGTTACATTAGGTTGACAAACCAATAACATATTTGATTTAAATACCAAGAAATTTCATTATCCGCTATCGCAGAATAATGAATCAATTACCTTAAGCCTCTTCTATGAGAGACAATAATATTTTTTTTTCTATGTCAAGGCAATTACCTATACATAATTGACAAAAGATCATTTTTGCGTAAATTGATGTGTTGAAGACTAACTTTATTCCATACAGAGCGGAGAGGCACCAGCGAAGAATAATACTTTCTTTTCAATCAACTTTGGAACTCAATTAGCCTTAGCTAGACATGGATACATTTGGGACTAAATACCGTATAATAAAGCAAAAATTATGTCTAGCTTCAAGATTGCTCTCCCCAACTGCTGATTTTTCAGACGGGAATGTTCTCCAGTTGAACAACATAAACACAGTCTGTTGTACAACGGTGATAGTTCTGTCTTCTGCTTATCCATGCCGGCGAGGTACCTTCTACACTCGAGCAGCAGGAATTTTCAACAATATTCCCACCGCAGAGCTTGCTGCATCATCAGAATGAAAAAAGAATTTGTCGAGAACATGACACAAAGAGCCCCACCAGGGTTAAGGAGGGCTTTCCCAGTGGGAAAGCTGATATGTATTGAAATAAATAAAATAGATTTTTCATAAATTTCCAGACAAATAAATCAAAAATGTATATTCCATTATCCTGGAAAATTCGAGCTCAGAGCAGCACCGGGCACAACACGACGACCCAAGTGATGGCCAAATCCTCCCACCACCATGAAAAGCACAATATTGTGCATCTGCTGCTACTGCTGTTGTTGCTGCGAAATAGACTCAACTTTTCCGAGCACTTTTTCGGTTCGGTGTTGGTTGGTTAGTTGGTTGAAAAAGACCATTCTTGGTCTTGGTACGAGACCAAAGACCACGTGATGATGGCAGCCAGCACCACCCGTATCCAAAGGTTGTGAAGATGGGCACCTCTTTTAGGACAGCCCACTGCATTCATTGGGAAGTCCGATTGAATAGAATGGCAAATTTTCCGAGCTTCATGTGGGAATACAACTGGCAGCGTCGAGACGATCTTTGCTGCACTATTTTTGCCTCCATCATCATCTTGATTGCTTCTTGTGCATGTTTCTGCGCGAAAGCTATAGGATTGCTTCAAAAACGAACTTTTATATATCAGGTCTGTTAACAGCAATGTGTTATATATCAGTTCGATTAAATGAGATTTCTGTATTTATGTGTAAAAAAAAAAAGGAATAGAATGCGCCTCTGACTTTCACATTGCTGGATTTGATTTTAACAATTAGTATTTGAAGGAGGATCCGCTCTGTTTCTTCTAGTGACAAATGGGTCCGATCCATATGTCAAAGTACACCCAAAAAACAAATCTTACAATTATTGTATAAAATCTTGGCATATACAATTCTGTAAGCTTTTTATACAGATAAATTATTAAAATAATACAAATCTGTAAGATTTCAATGCAACAATTGCAACAAAATCTTCCAAAATTGTATATGCCAAATTATTATACAGTTTCTGTAAGGTTCTTATGCAGAACTGTATTGAAATCTGCCATCTGTTGTTTGGGTGTACTATTATAAAATTGCTTTTTCGTCTAAAAGTGGATTTATATATAAATGTTTGTTAAGCTATAAACATTTCTGATCCTCAAAATGGTTTCTTCCCCTTGAACCATCATAACTAATTAGTGGTTCACTCACATTTTCAATGGCCTTTCGGCCACCGCCATCGACGTGACCCCCGTTGGTCTGTCCATTTCCTGTTTTTAAGTGGGAAGCATCTCCGTATCTATTTGGGAGCATGAGATCATGATGCCACCGGCTGGGAGTTTTATCAACAGAACCTTCGACGCCTCTTAGAGAACAGTACTCCGGAAACATTATACGAATGTTACACGAATTCGCGCAGGAAGCCAAGCTAAAAGAAAGCAATGGGAGCTGTTCTCTCCAGGATTAGAGGGAAACCATCAGGGTCAAATGGGATCGGGTGCCTTGCGGTCGAGCACCATCCTTCCTCTGTCAATATCTTATTCCACAACCAAATCAGCCCTGGCCAAACCTTTCTGGATGCGTGGCGGCTTATTCTTGACATCCCAATTCCAACAAATCTATTCCTTCACGCTATGTCTCAAAATTTCGACCAATTTCGCTGACCCTGGTGTTCGTACTTCAGCAGTCTGTCTATGGGGATGTTCTCCAGGATGCTTTTGAGCAGGGAAAACACGCCTATATTGTTTTCTTTCAGAACTTCAGCAGCCTTCAGAATGGTCCGAGAACCTATCAGGAAGAAACAGATGTTCTTCACTAAGGGTATGCGATAACACACTTTTTCCCAACGAAACGAAACGAAACGAAATTTGAAATGTCTATGTTAATTCGGATCGAAACGAAACGAAATAGCGATTTCTTTCGAGACTTCGAAACGATACGAAATCAAGGTTCACTTAATTCGAAATTTTTCGAAACGAAACGAAATTTAATTTTTTTTTCCGCGGAATTTTTATTAAATTGGTTTTACATTATGTACGCAATTTTGATTTCACTTTTTCGAAGTCGAATAACTGTTTTGCGACCAAAAGAGTTACAATAACAGAAAAGGCAATCTGTGATAAATCGCCCCATTCTCGCCGTATATACCATTGGCGATAAGACAATACCCCAGCATTTGTGCCGCTTCAAAGGAATTCATCGTGGAGCGTGTGCTCCCGAATCTGATCAAATTTATATCAGTAAGTATATAAAAATAAAGAAATTGTGGGATTTTTCATATACGGATTCAAATTTCGTTTGAAATCTTAGATCACTTAAGAATTATGTAATTATGCTGAAGCATACCTCATTAGGGTGGTTCAAAAAATCTATTTTGCTCCACAGTGCTCATCTGATTCTTTACTATGTTCTGAGTGTCCTCTGAAAATTTGAGCTCATTTGGATTAAAACTGATTTAGCACAAGCCGTTACAAGTTTGCATGCAAATTAGTATGGGGAAATTTTTTTTTTCATTACACTGTTAATGACGCTTCCCCATCAAGCGCATGTTGAAAGAAAACTTACATAGCTAAAAGGAATACTCAACAGCTTTCACTCAGTGAAAACCGCATCTCAATTAAGCGTTTCAATAATTAGTAATCGAATTTAATCTATACCGTGGTTTTCTGGAGCTAATTGCATAACTCATCAACAGGCAACATTGCTGCTCTTGGCGCGAAAGATAGGACACACAAATTCAGGCTACTATGTTGCACTGCACATTTCAGTGATGCCCTCAAAGAAATTTAACGATCATGACTAAAGATTCGCAACCTGTCTTAAAATCGATTACTAATTATTGGGACGATTAATCAACTTGCGGTTTTCGTTGGGTGAAAGCTGTTGAGTATGAGCTATGTTGGTTTTATTTTAACCTGCGCTTAATGGGGAAACGTCATTAACAGTATAGTGAAAAAATAAATTTCCCCATACTAATTTGCATGCAAACTTGAAACGGCTTGTGCTAAATCAGCTTTAATCCAAATGAGCTCAAATTTTCAGAGGACACTCAGAACATGGTAAAGAATCAGATGAGCACTGTGGAGCAAAATCGATTTTTTGAACCACCCTAATACCTCATATTGTCTTGTTAGCTAATTACTGACTTAGTCAAAATTAGAAAATGAATGCTTAGATTAATTTTATATTTAGTGGGACACTCGATTATGTATCCACATCTGCCAGGCGTATACGCAGATAGAGAATTGATATAACTAGACCAACATTTGAAAAGAGCGTATCAGCCAAAATATATTCCTTCTTATTCTTCGTCTACATATACTGTATATATAGCATACATTTGCTCACTAGAAGAATCCTGTGCACCTTTCTAAAAAGCACGAAGATATGTATTACCGATTGAAATTCACAGACCCATAGTCTTATATACAATCAGCTCGACAAACTGAGGTATTGTTTTTTTGTCCTTGGCATATGAGAACAGCTGTTATGGTCAGTATGAGCTGAAAGCAATCTTAAGTAAAGAACTTTCAGCAATTTTAATGATCTTTCAACCCGTTCTGGATTTTTTTTTGCATATTCCATGCGAAGATCTAGAAAAACCCACAAATCTGCATTGTTCCTTACATACTGTGCAAATAGTCGAAAAGAGCTTATTAGCTTGATTAACTGTACACATCGTAGTTGCTAATCATGATTGGCCGAGAAACAGCAAATATGCACAGCTCACCAAATAAATACTATTCTTAGAATACAAAAAAGTTATTAGCAAGTATACAATTGCTTCGGAGTTTCCAATAATTATGCTAGTCACGTGCTTATAGTCAATTTAGGATTAGGAGAGGAAAATTAGTTTAACACTCATTGTTATAAGAGACCGAGGAATGCTCTGCATCTTCGTGAGCGCTACGTGAAAGGAATCGTTGGTTAGTTTGCATACTGGTGAAACAAATTTCTGCTACGCGAGGTAGATTTTTATCACTTCGCGTTCTCCCGGACTAGCTGCCGTCCCATGACCAGCATCCATACGATCGTTTCCGCATTCATATAGAAGAAAACTACATATGAATTTGTCGACTAAGAATGGGGTTATGTAGTAAGCGTTAATAGGAATATTGTATAACCTAAATGTTTGAAAACAACTTTACGATTTTGTTCAGCGGCGCAGCCAAAATTTTAGATAATATAAAGTATGGTTTAAGTTTAAATTTGTTTCGAAATTCCGCGGAATTCCGTTAAATTTCGTTAGAAGCTAGTTTTTTCTAGCGAATTTTTTGTAATTTTACGAAACGAAACGAAATCAAGAAATCAGATTTCGCCATGCTCAAATTCCGCGAAATTCCGCGGAATTTCGTTTCGAACCACCTGAAACGAAATTTTTCGAAATACCGCATATGCTTATTCTTCACCCTATTTCAGGTTACCATAGATGGGATAACATCCATATTTTCATTTATACCGACGACATCTTATTGGTTGTTTTGAGAAACACACACCCGGATGTACTCTGTGTTAAGGCGCGATCCGCTGTAAGAGCAGTCCTACAGTTGGGCACTTGGGGCACCCCTTGCATCTAACTTGCCTTACCCACCGTAACTTTATCGCTACCCTTTCGCCGATCTTCCGACGCCGGAAATGTTGGAAAAAAGAGATTTTTCCACTGACGAAGTTTTTTTCAGAAAACCATAATCATTTATATCCGTATTTCAACACAAAAATAAACAATTGGCTACAGCGTCAATACACCTATGCCTGGCGTATTGTAGAGCTCCATAATCGTCGGTCTTGGGCGATGTTCCTTCCGAACGTTTAGGGTCCCCAGGTCCGATTCCGCCGCGTGCAGACAGCGTGTTCGTGCCTTCCACGAAGTCGCCGCCTTTATCTTCTCTGTTTAATATTGTTTTCGCAATTCTTTCTTCCGACATTCGCACTAAGTGACCAGCCCACTGAAGTCTGCTGTATTTTATACGATTCACAATATTTTTTTCTTTGTAACTTGATACAGCTCATGATTCATGCGTCTGCGCCACACACCATTTTCTAGCCTCGGCGAATTGATCCGCCCTCACAAAAACTTGCCTGGTATTCGCCGACAAAGGACTCCTCAAGCGGTCTCAGTCTGTTAAACAGGATACGCGACAGGAATTTGTACGCCGAGTTCAGAAGGGTGATCCCTCTGTAATAGGCAAACTATAGTTTGTGCCCTTTCTTATAGATTGGACATATGAGGCCATCCAACCAGCCGGCAGGCAGTTCTTCATCCTCCCATATTTTCTGAATAATGTGATTGGTTGATTGATGCAGCTGCTCACTTACATGTTTGAGAAGTTCGACCGGGATCTCATCCTTCCCAGCAGCTTTACTGTTTTTCAGTTCGTTTAGAGCCTTCTTTACCTCGTCCAGCGTTGGTGGTTCCACAGCTTGACCGTTGCCGACTATTTCCATCCTGCTCCTTAATACACCTTCATTTTCACCGTTCAACAAATTTTCGAAGTGCTCCTTCCACCTGGCTGCCACCATAGTCTTGTCTGTCAGTAAATTCCCCTCTCGGTCATTGCACATGACAGGCACTGGCGCAGTCTTATGCCGCGCGCCAATGACAGTTGCGTAAAACCTCTGCATATCATTTCTATCCATGTTCTCCTGCGCTTCAGCTATCACACTCTCTTCGTGTTGCCTCTCTTTTCTACGGTGGATTCGTTTCTCTTCTGGCCTTGCTATACTGTACCGCTCTCTGTTGGAGCGGGTACGTGTCACTAGGATTCTACTCCTAGCAACATTTTTCTCGTCCGTCACTCGCTGACACTCCTCATCAAACCAACTATTTTGTTGGCGTCGCTGTACAGTGCATAACACTTCCTGCGCTATTGTAGTCACAGCTTCGTGGATATTCTCCCACAATCTGATGACGTCGCGGGATCCGGTGGCATCTCCTATTCGCTTGTCCAGCTTCTGGTGTACTGTTCAGTAACTCCTTCAACTGACAAGCGTTGGATATTGAAACGCATCGTTCTGTTGTTTCGTGAATATGTGACGCTGGAAAGTCACGCCCGAATTTTTGCAACTACAAGATAGTGATCCGAGTCAATGTTCGGAGCTCTGAAGGACCTTACATTTATAAAATCCGAGTAATATCGTCCGTCGATCAGCACGTGGTCAATCTGTGGACAAGTGTCTCAACTCGGATGCTGCCAGTCGCAGACCATTATCGTTGATAGCGGAATGAAAGCTTTCCGTACCAATTGACAGGGCGAAAGAAACTTTCTCGTCCGATCTGCGCATTAGCATCCCCGATGACAATCTTTACATAATGTGTTGGGCACTCTCCGTAAAACTTATCAAGGCTCTCATAAAACTCATCCTTCACGTCATCAGGCTTATCGTTCGTTGGGGCATAGATGCTGATCAGGCTATAGTTGAAGAATTTGCCTTTCATTCTCAACACGCAAATTCGGTCGGTAATCGGCTTCCACCGGACAACACGCTTCATCTGCTTCCCAACCACCATGAGGCCAATTCCTCGTTCTGCTCTGTCACCGCCGCTATAGTAGATGTTGAATGAAGTGTTCGCTATGGGTTCCACCACTCGCAGTTCACGTTCTCCATTTCTTATCTAAAGTGAAGGCGATATACGTACATATTGTAAGACACCGGAACCAACTCTTTATTGAACAGCTATTCAGTCTTACAATTTTCACAACGAGTTGATTGTTTACCCGACGTTTCGACACGTTTTCCTCTTGAAAAAGACACAATTCCCGTGTCGAAACGTCGGGTAAATAAAAAAATGGGAAGAATAGTAAAGAAAATGGGAAGAATAGTGAAGGTACATCCGGGAGAAAAAGATCGTAGTAGTCGAAGGGATCGGACGTCTTTTTCTGTGCTCGCAGCCGTCATTCTTTCTCTCAATATTAATACCTGTTTTTTTTTGCAAAATTTGAAATAGAAGATAGTGCGGAATTTGAAGCACGCATATATTGGCGTAAAACTGTGCTTGGTGAAGCTTTTGCCGAATGCAAACCAATTTGGATGGAAGCGATCGTTGGACTACGCACTCGATGGCGAAAGTGATCCAGATTCCGAGTCCTTCGAGTAGTTGGACGAATGCTATGGAGTGGTCGGTCAGTCGATTTTGCAAGAAACCGATTTATCTGAAGAAGACCAAAGAAGCAATTATTTAACACAAATGCAAACAACGAAGTGCAAAAATGGATTCAAACTGCTGCTTTAGTGAATCAACAAATCGAACCCTAATGGCTACCGGATACTGGACAGTGCTGATGACTAAGAGGATGATGGCGAAAATAAGAACGGAAAGTTTAAGGGAAGAATTTTATGGAAATTGTTTCGTTTCTATTCGGAATCGTAACAGGATGAGCGGTGGGAGCATCGTGAGTCTACGAGTGGAAGTTTTGACGCGGTGCAGCACAGATGCTATCATACTGATCCATACTACTACCACCGCACAACCAGAAGCTTCTTGTGTTGCTATTCTATTTCCTATTCAGATTTATGGTTCTTGGCGCTAGTGGCAAAGATCATAACAAGTTCTGGAACGGATGAACCGACGCTACCGTCAAACAATGTGGTAATCTTTCCGAGTCAGAAGAGAAATGAGGAGATCAGTATGGCGAAGATAATGCACGAGTTGCTCTGGCGTGTCCTGTGTTGGAGATGGACAAAAATTAGCTTTAATTTGGTGAGCATGTTCCAGTTCCCTACTTCTATATCATTAAATGCTTTTTATAAACATGAGCATGAGCATTATGACCGCACAATTCGTAGTTGCTACTCCGTGATTGACTGAACATGCGAAATTGTACAGAGAACACAATGAATGGGGCTTGGGATTAGCTACCCATTATCAATGTACACGTTTCGGGAGCTCAAATATTTAAAGTCAATAATGGCGGCGGCCTTGTTCTTACGGTCATATAGGAAAGGATTGTTAGTCCGACTCTCGTTGCTACTAGAGACCGAGTATACCTCTGCATCTCCACGATTGTCTTGGGATAGGATATCGTTTTAGTTACAAAGGATAATTTATCTGGATTCACTTTGGTAAGCGATACGATCTATGGGTTGGGAAATAACGCTAATACGAGTCAAAAGTTAAAACATGCACGACCGGTGCCATATGAAAACTAAGGAGATTCGCGTTTTGGACGACCGCACGGAAGCGCAGCACTCTGTACTCACTTGCTCGATGGCTACAGCAAACTATTGAAGAACGCGCTTTTTTCGAACACAGTAAAACTAAATTTCGACGACGGGCCGATCCGATTACTAGAGAAATACGACTGGACAAGAAACAAACTTTCACTTTCTGATTTATTTACTCAAACGCGCAAAGCAGAACAAAATTACGGCGACCGACAGATCGTTTTGCTTTCCGCATAAAGCAAAACTAAATTTCGACGACCGGCTGATCCGATTACTGGATAAACACGACTGGACCCTATATCATTAAACGCTTTTTATAATTGAAAACTAAATACGTACAGGGCATCGTTTGCTGCTATTGCCGCGGATATGTGGGAGTCCCAGGCGGGCGGTAATGTCTGCGAATGGTAAAATCAATCAATGCACCCCTCGTGTGAAGCAGAAAAGGGCGAAAATGTGTGACGAGATCGACGACGGATTTTTAGTAACGGTTGATAACTAGGCTACCCCACGACGATTAGCAGAAAAGAAGTTGAAAACAACCTACCGGATCAGACGAAATCTGAATTCAAGTTTGTAAATGAAATTTGACCCAAAATATATGTTCAAGTTAGAATAAATAAATGTAGCTTATTGGACAATACCTGGAGTGAATCCAGACGAAACACCCAAGGAAATAAATATCGACGGCCATCCAAGTGCACCCAAAACAGGCGTCCACCTCAGCTATCAGGAATCATCACTCAACCTCCCAAATACAGTCCACATCGGAAGGAGATAAGGACCAGTTCCCAAACATCCCCGTCGGAGTAGGATAGATCCGCCGCCAGGAACATTCTGAGTTGCTTGCGAGTACGAGGAGAGATAAATGTCTCAAACAAAAAAAGCATATGGTGCTGAATGGCACAAGAAAAAGATAAAGGACTTAATGGCTCAAAGTTTACTGGCACAAACAAGGGAGCCAAAGGGCTCAGAAGCATCGTTTTTGGAGGAGTACGTTTAGTATCGCCTATCCTCCAGAAGTAATAATGGAAGGTAGTCCCGGGGGTGATCAGGGCATTATAAGAGTCGGTAACTTAAGTAACCTTCCGACTTATGGACTTGATTAGCTTTTTAGTATGAGACCATTTATTAGATGGCATAATGAATTGCATTGGTATTTTCGAATGGATTTGTTTTTCTACATGTGTATGTATGCTCTTCAATGCGAAGATCACCTCCCCATCGGCAAAATACGCCTGCGCATTGCGTGGATTCGTCGGCAGGAGGAGAGAGTTGGACGACGGTTCAACACACGCCGACTGGAAGATGCCACGGTGAAACGGTCCTTCGTTGAAGAACTGGAGATGCGTGCTGGAGATATTCCGGAAGGTGGCAGCGTGGAAGACCAATGGACCGCCATCAAAAATGCCTTCATCGCCACCAGCGAGAACAATCTGGGCGAACTGCGCACCCAGAGAAAACAATGGATCACCGATGAGACCTGGAGGAAGATTGAGGAGCGAAGAGAAGCCAAAGCCGCGATAGAGCGATCAAAAACCAGAGGAGCCAAAGTTTTATCCCGTCAACGATACTCGGCGCTTGAGAAGGAAGTAAAACGCTCATGTCGACGGGACAAGCGAGCGTGGGCAGACTCTCTGGCCGACGAAGGAGAGAGCGGCAGCAACCGGGGACATTCGCCTCCTCTACGATATCTCACAACGCTAAAGTGGGGCGAAGATGAATGCAACGATGCCTGTGAAACACGCGAATGATCAGTTATTGACTGACCCAACTGACCAGCTGAAACGCTGGTTCGAGCACTTTTAACAACTTTTTTAAGTGCCAGCCAGCCTACCACCACCTCGATATGATCTGCCTAGGATCAGACGTATAACACGCGTCAATACCGAAGCTCCATCACTGCTATAGATTCAAACAGCCATCCAAAGCATGAGATCGAATAAAGCCCCAGGGGTCGATGACCCTATGACATCCGCTCAACCACTGCATCGTTTATTCCGTAATGTCTGGGACATTTGGTCGAATGACGTTTGGTCGAAAGGACATTACGTCGAATGGATATTTGGTCGAAGGGACATTTAGTCGAAAATGTGTTTTTAATCCACTAGAGACGCAGGACATTTGGTCGAATGACGTTTGGTCGAAAGGACATTTGGTCGAATGGACATTTAGTCGAAATCAGAGTTTAGAATCTTCATACATTTAGTATAACGTTCTCTAACGTTCCGTCGAATGGTTATTTGAAAGAAAGAATTTTAGCCAAAAACAATTAAAAAAATAAATGATGTATTGTGGTGTTTCTAAAAGTGATTATGATTGCTCCAATATTATCCAAAGAATGATGGGTTCATAAAAAGAATAAATAATACGAAAATATTCCCGACTGGATATTAACTTTGACGAACCCCTCTAACTGACTACGATGAATCTATACCACCTGGTCAAAAGAAATTCAGTCAGATGATGTTTTGTCATTAGACATGACGTCGAATAGATTTATGACCTATGACCATTTTGTCGGAAATAAATTTTCGGCCAATAATTAAATTTTATTCTGAACTATTTTTTTTTTGTGTCATTAAGGAGACTTTTGGCCCTAGGCTGGCTCGTCTCCGGTTATTCTGAACTAATTATTGTAGAAATATTGAGAGAAAGAAAGAGTTTCAATGAAAATAATAAGAAAATCATTTTCATTCGACCAAATGTCCCTACGACTAGACGTCCTTTCGACAAAATGTAATTTGACCAAATGTCATTAGACTAAATGTTCCAAAGCCGACTACGATGAAGTATTGGAAAAATAATATTAATATCCTTGGTTTTCGACCATGTGCCGAAAATGGAATAGAGCCTATTTCACCATCAGTACCCAATATTTTGCTATTTCTGTATTTTTTTTTAATTTTTCTATGACCCACCAGGGTCTCCAGAAGTTTCTGTTAACTCAGGTGAGAAATCCTCATTGGCTTCCGTATTCGTTTCTGCTGCAGATTGAATTTCTTCACGTCCACTGAATTCCTCCAATCAGTTTATCCATGTACATATTTATCTTGTGAATTATATATTCAAATTTAACCAAAAATATATTGACGAATTATCCTTTTAATTAATTACCTACTACCATTTTTGGTAATTAGTTAAATGGATAATGGTGTTTAGACTAAACCTTTTCAGCATTCATTCATTCGACTAAATGTCCTTTCGACTAAATTTTTCATTCGACTAAATGTCCATCCGACTAAATGTCCCTTCGACCAAATGTACTTTCGACTAAATGTCATTCGACTAACCGTCGTTCGACGAAATGTCATTCGGCGAACTGTCCCAAAGCCGACTAGACTGTATGCGATAACTGGCGAGGAATAATTATCCTAGCCCGGATTCAGGAGAAGATCGATGAGACTCTCCGGCGGCAGCAGGCCGGATTCCGTGCCGGAAGATCCTGTGAATATGTGGAGCACCCTGAGACGCAAGGGGGTTCCTTAGAAAATCATCGGCCTCATCGTGTAGAGTGCTACACAATGGGGTCTTGTCCGACCCTATCCGGGTCGTAGCTGTTGTGTAGCAAGGATGTATTCTATCACCGTTACTGTTCCTTATCGTAATCGACGAGATTCTGGTAGGTGCGATTGACCGTGAACCAAACCGCGGGCTGCTATGGCAGCCTATAACCATGGAGCACCTAAACGACCTCGAATTGTCTGATTACGTTGCACTCCTCGCTCAACTTCCAGTTTCATAGTTGCCGGGCAACCAGTGGAGAATGTTGAAACCTTCATATATTTTGGTAGCCAAATAGCGTCAGACGGAGGTACCAAGATCGACATAGGCGCACGGATCAAGAAAGCAAGGGCTGCCTTTGCGAGTTTGAGAAATATCTGGAAAAACAGTCAGATAAGTGAACGCACCAAAATACGAATTTTCAACTCTAACGTGAAATCTGTGCTGTTATACGCTAGCGAAACATGGTGTGTATCAGTGGAGAACACTCAACGGCTGCACGTGTTCATCAACAGATGCCTGCGGTATATAATTCGGGCCTGGTGGCCTCACAACTGGATCTCAAACAACGAGCTCCATCGTCGTTGTCACCAGAGGTCTATAGCAACAGAAATTCGGGATCGGAAGTGGGGCCGGGTCGGCCACATTTTACGTATTGGCGGAAACGAAATCTGTAAACAAGTTTTAGACTGAAACCCAGCGGGACATCGGCGGCTCATGGCGGCGAAGCCCTAATAAATAAATAAAAGAAGTCGTCCGAAATCTAACCTGGCAACAGGTTAAAGCGATAGCTGGTCAACGCTCAGGATGGAGATCTTCCAAGTCAGCCCTTTGCACCACCGGAAGTTACATAAGTAAGTGTATGTGTGCGAGCGATCGGTAGGTATATTGTAGACGTAGCACCAAGTTAGATTTCGGAAGTAGGGACTTCCGAACCGAACTTTCTTCCGAAGTTTAATCTGTCAAACTAATTGATACGTTGTTTAGCGCATCCTTATGATAATCCAGCGCACTACTTCCGAAGTTGGGTAATTTGCCTGTATTTCGAGAAAAAAACACCTTCGGTAGAAAATGACGTTCAACTTTGTATCGGATACACAATATCAATATCTATAGCTGTTCCTCAGCTGCTATTTTAGGCTGTATTTGATGACATCGTTCATTCATGGTGCTTTTCAGTTCGTGCCGGAGGTTTGTCGTGGAGTTATTTAACTTCAATTGATCATCGATTATTTTGTGTTTCTCTTCATCTAATAAGTTTGTTGAAAGTTTGATACACAGAATGCATTGCACAACCTGAGATGCTCAACATACGGTGTCGCAAACGGCAGAGTTTGATTTTGATTTTTGTACAAAAATTCTTCAGAATTTACTCGAAATTTTCTTTGGGCTTTGGAAAACGATTCAGCATTTCAACGGGACATTTTTGCAATTTCCACGGCTCACCATTCTTCAGAAACTTAATGGAATTTCCACAGGAGCTTTATCTGAAATTCTTAGGGAATGTAATGTGGTAAAGAACCTCTCACAATATTGCATTGGTGTGAGAAATTATAGTAAGGCGGCGACAAATTTCTTTGGCAATTGTTGCGTCATCTCTTAACTGTAGACATCTACGGCAACGGCTTAACATGGCGGCGCACACCACAACAAGAGGTTTTTTTCGTCTTCTGATTTTTGTTCTTTGTTTTCTGTATTCTGTTTGTTGTTTGCTTTCTTGATCTTCTTCTTCTTTTTCTTCTTATTGGTATTATACCCCTGTACCAACATTGCGGTCATTCAGCTTAGTGTTAATTCAGCATTCACTGTGAGATTTCCTATTCAAGTTACCATACATTCGTATATCATGAGGTTCACACTATGATACTTTTATGCCCAGGAAAGTTGAGAAAGTGTCCAATTCGAAAATTTCTTAGACCGGACCGGGCATAGAACCCTAGCATTTTCTGCATGGCATGGCTTTGTAGCTGTGCATCATACGCGCTGCGAAGGGCACGAATAGACCCCAGTCAGTTAAATTGTTCCGTATTTAATCTCCACCGTGAACAATCCTTTCACACTGTATCACTCCACAGCACGCACCAATGCTGTTGATATTGCCCTTCACCTTGGCAATTTCGCGAGGTCAATAAATTCAGCTTTGCGTCCAATTTAAAAGCCAATCAAACGCTTTTATTAAAAGCACCAGCAAGTTGGTTAGGAAGGACCCGGTTCGTATTAATCCCTGCGCGTACCTCCTTTACGGACACTGCACGAAAAGCTCCGCCTGACCAAGCTCGTTGCGCGATGCCGTATCTTCATCTTAATATTTTCCATTTCAAGAAATATAATTTCATTTTTATTACCCCCATTCCCCGTCGCCGCCACCATTGCCATCATTATCATCGTCCCCGCCGTCGTCGTTATTGTTATTACTGGCTGTATTTCGATATTTACTTTTAATTTCGACTCTCCTCGTTCGAAGTTTGCATGCAAATCTTCAATCTGGCACGACATCAACGTGGCTTCCATGGAGCCTTTTTCCCTTATGTTTGCCTTATGGTAAAGCACAAAGCAAAGCAGACGCGGTTTACTTGCGGGAGATTCCAAGTTACCGAGAAATTCCACGCATGAGATTGTGTAAAAGGGATAATGGGGTCTCGAGAGTCAGAAAATGTCGCAGAACGAATATGGCATAACATGACCGCTTATTTGATATCAACTGCACTTAGGATGACGGTGTTCCGGTGAAATATAAATTGTGAATGTTTCGCTCGAGAAAAAGATTTTATAACTACCTATTATAAAATACAATTAGCGACTCTCAATCCTCCAGCCATGTATTCATCGAATATAAATAAACATTCCTTTTCCTTTGAAAAATGACTAAAATAAGATGTTCCCCACCTTACACTACGATGATCGTTCACTTGACTGGAGATTCCATTTCTTCGGTACCAACCATGTTTTTCATCGTTCCTAATGGTTCCCCGACACCACCGGACGCCATCGCGAAAATGATGCGTATCTGTTATGTAGCTTATCTTTTCGAGTTCAAAGAGTCCTGCTGATGGAATTCCAATGGAATGGTGCAGTTCAGTTGATGATGTTGTTCCGCAGCAAAATGCAGTTCACAATACTTGCAGTTTATTTATAGACTGATTGCATTCACTGAGGATTTGATGGGGCTGAAAAAACGCTTCAATTTCGCGCTGAGTGCTTATTCCAATAGAACCAATTCATATTCTAATCTTTTGAATAAAGCTGGAATTAATAAAGCTATTTTCATGAAATATAAACAACTTATTACGCTTAGTTGATATTTTTTTTTCAACAACAAAAAAAGTTTTTTACATTTTGATATGTGCATCATCTTGCACTGTTGAAGACAATGGCGATGTCTATCAATCAGTTGCAGGCAATGGCACTGCAAATCACCCATCAAGGCAATCGCCATAGCGAATGCAAGGCATAAAAATCCAAGCTGATCCTGTCCTACCGGCAAATCAAGCCAGACTGAAGATCGTCGTGGCCTTGTGGTAAACATCCCTTCAATGTGCATTCTGCACTGGAAATAGCCGATGCAGATTGTTACTCCCGTATCGTGACGCGGCTGGAAGACGGTAGACATAGCTCCGTCCTCGAGCATTGCAGCCTGTTTGCAGCAATTGCAGCCACACAGCCAGCATCGCAGCTTATGCCAGTCAGAAGAAAAAAAAACACCAAGGTAACAACATTGCGCTCTGTGCGCAAGGTGGTCAGGTCATGCTGCTCTAAGAAGCATATCTCGTCGTGAATCTTGAAAAAGTGTCTGTCTCGAAAAAAAAGGAAGGAACAACCTGGCCGTCCTTCGATGCTGCCGTCGCCATCGCCGTGGTTGTATTGGCACTTGGCAGCGGCAAGTCGTTGCCTTCTTCGGGAACGGTGGCCATCAGCCACTCGATTGCCAAGAATTGTGGTGAAAAACGAACGCGAAGAAAAACGACATTAAATGTAAATAAAACAAAAGAATCCCGGGAAATTGGACGGGTGAAGGAGAGGATAAGAAAATATCATAAAATTTAATAATACAAACCGCAGATAAGAATAACAAGCGAATAAATGAAAACTTTAAATGATACTGAGCGGAGGTTTTCCTGGACGTTTTGCAGACGGAGCATCGCATATTTTCGTGAATGTTGTTCACGGAGTTCTCTACGGTATGTGAAGCAAACACTTCAATATTTTAGATGGTAAGCGGATTTAAAAAAAAAACACTTCATTTTGTGTAGATGGCAAAATTTTAGTTGAAAAAGTTTTTGAAAAATTATCTATCTGTGTTTTAAAATCTTGGCTGCTGTAAATGGTATGAATTCATGCTACCAAAATATTTGATGATTATCACTCTGTGGATGAGGCAGGAGTTATTTTGACGTTGAGGCTCATCCCCCATGAAGCAAAACATCTTTGTTCAATATTATTATAATTTTAATATTTTTTCATTTTTTTTCGTTTCTTTGTTAATTAATAGAGGTTTATTTTAATTCTCGCTGATTTCCAATTATGGAAACTGACAGGGATGCTAATGATTCTTTCTTTTGAATCTCCTGATAATTTATCCACTCAATTTTCTAATAATTTGCCACCTAAAGTTTCTCGAATCAAAATTCATTCCTCAATGCTCTTCTTGAATCAAACAAATTTCATAATTTATACCATGCGAAGCGTGTGAAATCAACGGAGTTATATATGACGAATCTTTAAATTGCAATGACACATCATGGATCCGGAATGTTTAAGGACAAGCCTCCCGGAATTCAAAACTAATGTCACTATTGCGAGAAGATTTTTCGTTAGGAAAAATTCGAACGAGGGTCCGACGGTGTTCCGCAAACGTCAAATCACTTGATGCACGGAATGTTATTAATGTTACTCTCATTAAAAATAATTAAAGAATTACTAATATTAAAGAATAAATCGTTACTCACATTTGGTGTTCTTTAACACGCCGAACACCGTGATCAGAAAATTATGGTAACTAAATTTTCAAACAGCTAGTTTTCAGCCGTCTTTTGACCGATTTTCACGATTTTGCGGATGTCTTACCCATCTCATCTAGTTTCACCCCGCTGCGCTGGTGAGATATGTTTTTAGAGATGCTCATTTTTTCCCTAGAGGGGCGGGAGTAAGGATGTTTTTTCAAAATATAAATATATGTGAAGAATATGTTTCTTCTGGACATCCCTAGCAACTCCAAAACAACCTCTATAACTGATGAAAGATGGTATGCAAATTTTGCCGAAGAAAACTACGAAAACCCGTGCCAATAGAAACCAGTCATGTCCATGCCAGTTCGTAGAGGCCATATGTACGATATTTCACTCAGCTTTGCCTGAGCCGAATGTTGTCGGTTCTCTAAACTGTTCTGGAGTTTGGATCAATTTGTCAATTGCACTCGATAGCTATCTGAAATCGACTAGTCATGTCCGTACAAGTCCGTAGAGCCCACGCGTATTATTTGCAGCTCAGATATACCCAAACCAGATGTTCTAGGCTCTCCAAACTGTTCTGGAGTTTGAATTATTAGGTCTAAAAGGTCAACTGCGGTCGATAACTATCCGAAATCGGCCAATCATGTCCATACAAGTCCATAGAGCATACGCGTATAATTTGCAGCTCAGATATACCCAAACCAAATGTTCTAGGCATTCCAAATTATTCTGGAGTTTGGATCAAATGGTCTACCATGTCAACTACGCTCTACAGCTATCCGAAATCGACCAGTCATGTCCATACAAATCCGTAGAGCCCACGAGTATGATTTGCAGCTCAGATATGCCCAAACCAGATGTGGAATTCTCGTAGATTTTTTCTTTGAAATTCTTACAAAACTCTCGTGAATACTATTTTCTCACGGAAAATCCAAAGAATATCTGAATCATTTCCCGTAGAAATTTGGAACAAAAAATAATCCCTTAGAAAATCTCATTTTTTCTTAAGGATTTCCCGTGTAAATTTCAAAAAATACCCGTTTGCACTTCCGAGCATTTCCCGTTGAAAATACGTAAATCTTGGACGAATGTCCAACGGACTGACCAACGAGATATTTACTAAGCTTTTATTTAACTGGAATAAAGATTATTTGAGTAAAAGTTATATTTTCAGCAACAAAAAATAAATGGGCTGATTATCCGGTTCGATAATCGAATCCGCCTCGCACTGCATTGAAATATGTCATCCGCTGGTTGGGTGTAAGAACCCCTGATATCGGAACCGAATGTGAGTGAACGGCACCAAGCCCAGCTTGGTCGGATGACCTCAAAGAACGCTGGATAGTGAAGAATCTGATTCCTGATTATCTTTATGGACCTTTGTGAGATTCTCCATTTCCCAACTTACAATAGCTGCGGCATCGGCATTCACCTGATAACAACTCACATTTTTTTCCTCTGCTCTGCGAAAATTCCTCATCCCAAGAAAGAGCATTCTCGCCGAGTCGAAGCTGATTTCCGCAGAACCAGCCGGGCAGGGATCCGTTGCAGACATATTGTTACACATTTATTCTAAACTTTTTTCGCCCTGCTCTCGGATGCCGCCCATCAGGGAGAAAATCCAGTTCGGAACCCACCGACATGGATGCCGCCTTCCATCTTTTCAAGCATCATTGTTTTTCTTCCAACTTGGATGTTGTAAGACTTGAAATTACATTTTCTGCCGGTCTACCCGGCCACGGACGACAGGTACGATTTTTTTGCTCCTTCTGCAATTTACTGCCTTGATCAGCAATCGTGGCTGAATGAAGAAAGGCTTCTTTTCCCGCGTGGCTTAAGCCCTACGAAGGAATGGTGTACATAGGTACACTAGAGCTTATGCCGATGTTTGACTGCTTCTGTACTGTATGCCAAGTCTGGAAGAGTGTCTGGCCTTAGCGTGAGTTAGGTGCTAGGCTAGACCGGTGAAAAGTAAATCGCTATAAATCAAATAAAAAAGTGATGTAAAACAGAGATAAATATCAACTTGTAATGCGATTAATCCAGGCAGTACCATTTTGAATAAGCAACACGAGCAATGCCTATTCAAAGGATATCCCTAATTAGAGGTTTGACTCAGGGTTAGGGTGCAACGCTGTAGAATAGAAATAGAGGAATTAGAGGAAGTACAAATCTCAACAATGATAAATGCTTATCGTGAAAAGTCTAATAGTTATGGATTTCTATTGATTACTCATAATCGCAATGATCAGTAAACACAACAGAATAATGAGAAACACTTTCCAGTTTCTCTTTGATATTAATCCAACCCCATTAGAATATACCAACCAAGGAAGGGTGGAACCAGAAAAGAAAAAAGTGTATCGAAATGTAGAAAACACAAACGTATGTGAATTGAAAGGACCAACTATATGCCAAACATTTTTATTGGCGAAATGACCAATTCGGTTTAACGACAATTTTGGTCGTATGTCCATTTCGGCGAAACGCATTTTCGGTCAAATGACCTGTTTAGTCGAACGATATTTTCAGCCCTATGACTTTTTCGGCTAATCATGGATTATTTAACCAAACAGTTTATGGCCTTGAAGACTTCGACCAAACGGCTCTTCTGAGCCGACCGAACTGAAAATGTCGTTTGGTCGAAATGGTCGTTTGGTAGAACGGGTCATACGGCAGAAACTATAATCTGCTTTATAGGACATATGGCCAGGAATATTGACCTATTATGCAAAATAGCCCTTTTTGTCAAACGACCTATTCATCCAAATGCCTTTTACGGCTAAATGACCTGTTCGGCTGAACAACATGTTCAAACGTATTTCGATCTCAGCCAAATGACTTTTTCCGCCAGATAGGTTTCTGCTTAATGGTTTAAACCGATTTGTTTAACCAAATAGAATGGCCCTTCTCGGTGGAAAAATTTAATTTCAACGAAAGACTCTTTGGAGTTCCATAGGAAATTCTTCACAGTATCCACAATGAGGTGTTCGAAATTAACTTTGTAACTTTGGAACTACCTCGGTAAATTTTCCACAATGTACACTTAAATTATTCTGAAATTCCTAAGAAAATTCTATTAGGCCAATACAAATATTAAATTTATTTTATGTCACCCCCCCCCCCTTCAATTTTCCAAAAATTTCGAAGGGGCGAAAAATTTTTTTTTTAATTTTGAGCATTATGTATCACTGTTTTTATTTTGGCATGAAATATATCATTTATAGACCATACATTTGTCGCCAAGAGTATTTAAAGTGAAAATACGAACATATATATTTTTTTGTGTGTCTTTATTAGGGAGACTTTCAGCCCGAGGCTGGCTCGTCTTCAAGCATATATCTCTATCGGCATAAATATTCTACATATCCTATCAGGTCACGGATATTAAAGGGACTCTTGCTTACAAATTCCGCCTAAGATCCCTTGGAATATGTGGTAGACCCACGATCGACTACCTCAAAGTTTAAGGGGCTGTTCTCGATGACGCTCAACCACATGGTCCTGCTGACGTTGATGGTGAGAAGTCCCAAAGAAACATACGGTCAGCTTGTTAAGCCCACTCCGCAGAAAAGAGCGTTGCTGTACTGATATAGCGTTTCGTGATCATTAGCCAAATCGGAGTCGTCTAGGTGTTTCACAAAAATAAACTGTCAAACAGCTCAAGGTATGGCACACGGTCAATCGTATCTACCAAGATCTCATCGATTACGATGAGAAGTAACAGTGGAGATGAAATGCGTCCTTACTTCACATCAGCGACTATCTGAATGGGGTCGGTGAAGGTACGACCCTATCTGAAAATCGCTTGCATCAATGAGCGCCACACAGATTTTCGTGATTCAGACAATAGAAATCCCTTCCGTGGTCAATGAATATTTAGCAAATAAAGGGACACTTCCACCTGTTTAACCTGCTCCAGAATGATGTGGAGCGGATATTGCATAATAGTTGTTTTCACATTCGCACAAACAGCATAGAATCAGCCCTGAACACCTCCGCCAAAAGCCGATCGACCTCTTTAGATTTCATGCGTCGGATGGCTGCTTTTTGAAGAACACTGGCAGAGAATTCAAAAAGCTGTTCGAAGTGCTAGAACCAACACTTCAGCTGTCCAAGTTAGTGAGAAATTGAGGCAATAATCTCATCTCCGGATGCTGAGCCATCCTTTCTTCATCGGACAGGATATCCACCAATGCCCGGCTGTCATGTCTGCAGCAGCGCCTGACTCCCACTTACAGATAAACATAGCGTTGGACTCGATATTTACTCCTCTGGTTTTTCTCGTTTCTAAGCCTTTGCTACTCTACGCTCCTAAATTTTCCGCTGCGTAACATATGTAATCCATTCTTTTCGTTCAATGCGCAGCTCACCCAAGTTGTTCTCGCCGGTTTCGATAAAAGCATTCTTCGCCGCCCACTTCTCTTCTACACTGCTACCTTCCATAACATGCACTACCCGAGCTCCAAGTTCTTCTACAAACGATCTCAATTTGATCTGCTAGTCGGTCTATGTTGATTCGTTGCCCGAGCCTCTCCTCCAGCCGCTAAATCGAAGCAATGCGTTGTCGGATCTCGTCAATTAGAAGATGATAGTCAAACGCGATGTTTGCTCTGCGTTTATTAAGGACTCAAGAAGGCACCGCCTCCGTTTTCAGCTGATCCATTTCTAGAGAATCCAAATACTAGTCCTGCCCACTACTAGGTTTTCCAATCTGCCAGATTCACGATTCAGTCATCTTGGATTTTAGTATGACAGAGCCAGCAAGTTTGTTTGCACTGGAAATTAATTTTCCAACCCGCCTTCTTCTCTTCCATGAATTTGGCAGATTGGAAACCTAGTAATGAATTAATCTTGGTCCTGCCAACTAAAAGCGGCTCCTGAGAAGTAAATCAAATGCTTCTGGTTGCAGACGGGAGTAGCGGGTGCGGGTGGACTCCCCAGCCGACAATGCAAAGAGAGGAAAGCCGCAACGAAGTCTGATTGGAGCAAGGACAAATTGGTGGATGCCAGAGAAAGACGCGACATGTCAGTCACTCACCGATCCAACTGATCAGTTTAAACGTTGGCTCGACCACTTAGAACAACTTCTTCAAGTTCTGAAGGCTTATACTAATTCGTATGTAGGGAAAGGTTGACAATTCTCTGACGGCAGCCAACAGGATTCCGGCCCGGATGATAATGTGAGAATTATACTGTCATGCTTCGCATTATCCTGGAGCAGTTCATTGAATTTCAAGAGTCCTTCCATTTGGTACTGATTAGCCACGGAGAAACCTTCCATCGTCTGAATCGCAAAAAACTGTGGGCGTCCCAGGGAGGTCTAGACAAAATCGAGAGTCCTGTGCAATGGAGTCGCTAAAGTGAAAAAAGTGAAAAAGTGAAGTTAAAGTGAAAAAGTGAAATGACCCTCATCAACGTCAGCAAGACCAAATTGCTGTATATGAACAACTCCAACTCCGCGGTAGCCGGGCAAACAGTGGAGAAGGTCGAAAACCAAAGCCAGCCAACATCGGGTAGCGGACCAAGATCAACATAGAACATGGGGATCCAATCGGCCCAGGCAATGCCGATGTCTACGTTTTACAGCTCGGGCCTGGTAGCCTCACAACTGGATCCCGAATGCTGAGCCCCATCGACAATGCCATCGAAATCCAATTTCAACAGCAACTCCACAGTGTGAATGGACGTAGGCCGGCCTCACACCGCGTAAGAGCGGAGATGAACTCTGGAAGCAAGCGCTGGATAGGAATCTGGCAGGACATCGCAGCAGAGGTAGACCTGAGATATCCTGGCGATAAAAACCTAACAGAAAAATAAACGAAGTCGTTAGGAGTCAGACTTGGGCCCAAGTCAAAGATGGAGGGAGAAGGACCCAATTCCCAGTGCCGTATAGCCTCTGTAACAATGTAACAATACCCATCGCTATGTTTACAAAGTAATAGAGTTTAGAGTATAGAGTTTGAACTTGTTTGGAAGAATGTTTTATCTATCTATTTACTGTGGGCTTCGTGGCCGTGTGGTTAGCGACGTCAATCGTCTAGACGCATGTGCTGTGAAGTGTGGGTTCGATTCCCGCCCCGGTAAGGAGAAAACTTTTCGTAAAACGAAAATTCTCCACTGGGTGTTGTGTAAATGTCCTGTCCGTTGTCTAATGCTAGATGTTAAGAGCCAGTTCGCGAGAAGCGCGACCCCCTTTCCAAGGGAGGTTGCAACGATGTTCTCCGATTTGGATGAAATTTTCAGGGTTTGTTCATATATGTAAGAGAAGGCATTTTGCAAATTTTCAGATTTTTTCATTGAGGGAAGTGGGGTGCGGCCCTTCAAAAATTATTGTTCAAAAATTGCCAAAACCTATAAAATGCAATAATTTTGGCAATGAGTGACCGATTTTGTTTAAATTTTGCACGTTTTTTCTACTCAATTAGTACTTTATACCAAGTGGTTAATAGGGTTATAAAGTTGTTTACTTTAGGAGAAAATTGACTTTTTCGATAAAAAATGGTCGTTTTTCCAAAGGGAATATTTTTCACCAACAGATCTAGGATAAAAACTAAACCCGTAAGGCAATTAAGGAACTAAAGAGCTTTCATCTCATGTATAATTCAGAAGCGCCAACTCAAGAATTTCTTAGAAAATCGCAATTTTCTGCAACACTGTTAATTCTTAAGAAAGTTCGACCCTACTTATGTTGATGTTTTCCGATCTGGTGAAAACTGTCCAAACTTTTGTCTCAGTTGAAATTCAAAATCAGAATTTTCTATTAGGGAGTGTAGGGTAAAAAGTCCTTTAAAAATAAATGTCAAAAAATACATCATTTTTTATGTGAGTTCTAGCAGAAAATACATAAGTTTAAAAAAACTGTTTCTTCTTCCTTTCAATTCATCTATATTTTTCGTCTCAATAGATACGTATATCCTTCGCTGGTCTATATTCGATAGCAAACTATTTGCAGAACAATTTTCAACAGAAGTAAAATAGGACCAAAATAAGTGCCTTAAACATTAGCACGTCTTTTGCAAACTGAAACAAAAATGAACGAATTCGGCGAACGTGCTTGTTGATATTTTTTTTGAATAAGCTACAATTAATGTGGGCACCGGTAGTGATGTTGCTTTTACATCTATGCGAACAAAAAACAATTATTCTTAACGATAAATGAGCAATTTCGGTAAATTGGGTAAAATAGCCTTGTAAAAATAAAATGTCAAAAATTCATAAATTTTTATATGTGAGCTCAAGCAGAATATATATCAAACTTATTGAAACTTATTTCAGTGCGCCGACAAGAATAATCAATCAAATTATGAACTTCTGCATATTGCACTTTTTGTTTACAAGCCAGTTTGTTAGAATCGCAACTCCATTTTATCGATGTTTCAGCATCTGGCTGAAACTCACAAGGTTTATTTCTATATGTAGATGAAACTATTTGGCAAAATATTGGGATGGGGAGAGAGGGGTAAAATAGATCTCCAAATATAAATAATGTTACGAAACAAGATAATCGTAACCACACTTCTTAGATTTGATTATTCCGATCCAACTGACAACTAATCTAGTGATTTTGCTAGATAGCTTCGAAATTCTTCCAAGCTTAGTGTTTTTATGTTATCTGTCAACAATTAAATCCTTCACAATTTCTCAATCTCAAAAAATAACGTGAACTAGTCAACTAGTCATGTCATCTCTATAATATTCCGGCGGAGGTATTGTAAACTTTGTGCCGTCTTAAACTCCCGTTCAAAATTATTGTTCTACCAAAATATATTCCCACCAGTTCCTCCATGGTGACGTCTTAATTGCAAGAACGATGCATGGTTCAAGAACGACGTAAAGCAAAATCCAATGCTTTAGCTAGTTTCCATCCATTCGGAAGAACATTTGTTTTGGTACTTTGTTTGTTACATTGGTATTTCAACACGGTAGTCTATTCCTCGGTGAAAAAAGCAATAGATAGATTTCTCAAAAAGTATTGCAAGCTGTTACTACCCAAGTACTACTTCTTAGCAAACCACACCTTATGGTTGGTTGGAATTATGTTCATATAAGGTTAGCAAAGATTTCAAGAGAAAAAGGCTGATATTTAAGGCATTTTTTAAGGCAATTGATTAAGCGATCTACAATTTACATACTTTATCTATGAGTGTAGAAACGTCTATCCTAAAATTTGAAGTATTTACATGAGGGGTGTGTTTTCAAATCGTCAGACAATTGATACTCTATCCTATTCAATAGTATACACATTACCTTGTTTCGCTCTCCTTGTAAAAAATCAGCTCGTTGTAGAAAAAAAGGTTTCTCCCGTATTGTGCAAAATGAATGAAACTTTGTTAAACTTTTGAGTGTTTTTACACAGTTGTGTAAACATAGAATCGAGGGTATTCCATTACCTATGAGATAAAATTGTCCAACTCATGAAAATATATACACCCGATTAGAACTGGTATAGTCCATTCAGTCAAACATTTTGTTTAGATTGCATCTCTGTAATATTAGCTAGCAGTTTGAAAGTTAGTAATTCAAAATATATGAATGGTACACGGTTTGACGTTTTTGCACAATAAACTTGCAGAATTTGGTTTAAATTGATAATGATGGAGGATGAAAGAGAGTTATGAATACCACACAATCGTTACAAGATACAAAAACAAGCCTTAGAATAATTGTTTTTTTTTCGCATGGCTGTAAAAGCAACATCAGTACCGGTACCCACCCATTCAAAGAAAATATCAACAAGCACTTTCGTCGAATCCGTTCATTTTTGTTTCAGTTTGCGAAAGACGTGCTAATGTTTAAGGCACTTATTTTGGTCCTATTTTACTTCTGTTCAAAATTGTTCTGCAAATAGTT
This sequence comes from Armigeres subalbatus, assembly GCF_024139115.2. NCBI lineage: Eukaryota > Metazoa > Arthropoda > Insecta > Diptera > Culicidae > Armigeres > Armigeres subalbatus. The sequence continues at coordinate 172,647,448 of NC_085140.1, forward strand.
TGCTATCTAATATAGATCAGCGAAGGATATACGTATTTATTGAGACGAAAAATATAAATGAATTGAAAGGAACAAGAAACAGTTTTTTAAAACTTATGTATTTTCTGTTAGAACTCACACAAAAAAAATGATGTATTTTTAAATTTATTTTTAAAGGACTAATTTACCCTACACTCCCCTTATGAAAAATTCTGATTTTTAATTTCAACTTAGACAAAAAGTTTGGACAGTTTTCCCCAGATCGGAAAACATCAACTTAAGTAGGGTCAAAATTTGTGCGAACTTGCTTAAGAATTAACAGTGTTGCAGAAAATTGCGATTTTCTTAGAAATTCTTGAGTTGGCGCTTCTACATTATATATGGGATGAAAGCTCTTTAGTTCCTTAATTGCCTTACGGGCTTAGCTTTTTATCCTAGATCTGTTGGTGAAAAATATTCCCTTTGGAAAAACGACCATTTTTTATCGAAAAAGTCAATTTTCTCCTAAAGTAAACAACTTTATAACCCTATTAACCACTTGGTATAAAGTACTAATTGAGTAGAAAAAACGTGCAAAATTTAAACAAAATCGGTCACTCATTGCCAAAGTTATTGCATTTTTTGGTTTTGGCGATTTTTGAACAATAATTTTTGAAGGGCCGTTTTACCCCACTTCCCCTCAATGAAAAAATCTGAAAATTTGCAAAATGTCTTCTCTTACATATATGAACAAATCCTGAAAATTTCATCCAAATCGGAGAATATCGATACAAGAGGGGGTCGCGCTTCTCGCGAACTGGCTCTTAAGTGTTCAGTCTGTGCGACCTCTGGTCGAAGACGGTGACCCTGTATTTTACTTAACCATGCGGGACTCGCACCGTTGTTTTACAACATCTTTGAAAAAAGCACAAGTGTCGTGCACAAGAGCGGCGGGACTGCGTGAGTAATCCAGGACCAAGCGAGTCACGGAAGTTTAAAAATGAATTTCTGCTTGTCTGCACCTTATAGACTTATAGTGTGAAAATTTGAATACAGAGGTTTTTGGGGCCGAAAATGGAACTCCTTCTGGAAAGAGGAGCTAATTCGAGAACTAAATAATTTTAGGCAAAACGAAGTTCGTCGGGTCTGCTAGTTTTTCATAAAACAAGTGGAACTTTAACTCTCAAAAAAGCAGGTTTGTTTTCAGTGTATCGTACCATTGCTTGGAGTAAGGTATTTAAAGGCGAATCTGCAACCAGACACCTGAGAAAACATCTCAGATCGTGCCTCAGATGAGCCACAATGACCCCGCAGCACACCCGTGCATGTTATACTATCGACAGACATATGATTTCTGCACAATGATTTTCGTATCACGCTGTACGCGTACAGTGACTAGATGACACACATCTTTTCTTTCCACCATTGTATCTATTTGACTAATTCTACGGCTTTCCAAAACTATATTTTTCATCAAAATGTATAGAAATCATAAACTGTTACTATAGATTTTATGAGTATTACACAATATGTACCCATATTTTTTTTAATAAATTGTGAATTCGCGTCAGCAGTTCATTAATCGATATGAAAACGTCATAGTTTTCCAATTCTTCGTATAAGTATTTTAGCAGAAATATGTGAGTTCTTGCAAATATTCCACAGGGCAATTATTTCTGCGGACGTTTGAAAAAATTCTAACGTGTAAATTTATGACAAATGTCCAGTTTCTGATTTTTAAGAATTTAACGGTAAATTGTACATTGGCAATTATATTACTCAAATGTCCAGAGAAAGAAGAGGAATATTACTATAATGAAATAGCAATGATTTGTAATTAATTCAAGAATTTTTTAGAACAAAAACTTCTACGGGATACTGTGTTTTATGCACCTAAAAGCTTGAAAATCACTTTAACATGGTCAAAACGTAAACGGAACGAATCGCATTGTTCACAAGACTTGTAGAGCATATCAAAAGCTTCCGTTGTTACGATGATTTTTGGCATTTATATTTCTTGTTAGATTTTTATCAAAATTGAAAATAGCTCAAAATCACTGAATCGACTTGAGCCACCTCAAAATTTTATCCGAATTAGCTAAAAATTTGACAGGAGGTTTATTTTACCATTAGAATTGTGATTCTGGGCTGACTGGTTTAATTTTCAATACTTTTTGAAAACATGAAGAGGTCTAATGTATAGTCACAAAATTTTAGACCTCTTCCCCTGAAACCTGTGACGTCATTATTGAACGACCCCTAACAGGTTTATTCGGAAACGGAACTCCGGCTTTTTCAAACACTTATTTACTTCGCGCTGACTACCGTTTATTTATACACATCACTTTTACCTCCACGAGATCCTCCTCTCCTCTCCTCCCTCCCTCTCCAAACACTAGAGATCCAATTTTGAATTTGTCCCAACAACAGTACAAAACATTCTTCCCATCTAAAAAAATAGATGCTCACTAATGGCAAATCAAAGAGCCCACATCCTTCCCAATCCTTATTCCAATTAAAACCCATGGGATCCTTGCACAAAATGTTCGAACATTCACACGATACAAAAATCAAATCATTGAATATCATGCAAAAGTGACGGTAGATCTTTCCCGGAAACAACCCAAGAACTGGAAAAATCAATAGGAAGACATCTTCAGAGCGTAATTGTAGCAAATAATGGGCTTACAAATAATTACTTTGCCAATGTTGTGAATAATATCATCCAGAATTGCAGAAAAACGAATTTTACTCAGTCAGCATGCAAATGTTTGTTTTTATTTCATATGTCAAACGGCGTATTTGACATTTCAAAACAACAAATTATGTTCTGTTTCGTACAATACAACGGTCGCAGGGCAGGGTACGGAAATCATCGTGCTATCGTGATACCAGCGTGATTCTGGGTGACAGACATATGATTTTATGCTGTACAGTGATATTGGTATCATATATGTGTCACAAGTATTACTTGCATGGGTGAATTTGCTTCCTGTATCCTGTCTATGGGTTTGTCCGTTGTCGTATCTATGTCGCTAACTAGCATGGCATTCCAATAATTTTAGGAACGTGGGCATGCTGATATGACATGCTCCACCGATTCTACTTCAGACTTTACCTATGAATTCCGTATATGTAGCCCGCGAAGTCTGCAATTTCGAACCTATGCAAGAACTTTTCACTTTTCCAAAAAGAATAACCAAATTTTCTTCAGAAAAAAGTTTCTGTATTTTTTATTTATATAAAATTTAGTGTTAAATTCACTACTGGAAAATATTCATATTCTTTGTTTTCTCTAAACGCGCTTTGCTATAATTTTTCATTAATATTTCAAATTTTGCACGGAATAATTGCATTTTGAAATTTTTTTTTGTTTCCTTGGTATTTTTATTCCCTCCACTCGTACCTTCCAAGAGCCGTCGGACATAAAATAAATTTAATATTTGTATCGGCCTTATAAAATAAAAATTAAATTACTCGAGTTTTTAAGGGGAATGTTTGCAGAATTTAGAATTTCTTTGGATTTCAACGGGAATTTTTTTAGGAACTTCTCAGTTGTTTCGGAACACTTCAAGTAATATTGAATGGATTTTTTAAAGAAATTTCTGGTACTTTTACGAAAACTTGTCTGGATTTTCAACCTGATGTTGCTGGGATAACATTCGAAGAATTCTACGGACTTTTACAAATGTGAAATAGAGAAGAATTGAGGAGAATTAATAGATCATTGGTGTGACAGATTATGAACGTCGGCTCGCGATGAACAAATGTCGGCGGCTGCGTGATGCCAAAAACTGTTGGCGGTTGCGCACATCTCTTCTAGGCACTGGTTGCCACGGTCACTTATAATAGTTTCATGTGGACTTACAATATTTTGGCTGATTCAACAGTCACCTTTGATGACTGATTTTGTAGAACAGAACTGGCGTATTCACCCGAGCTTTGCATCTTCTTTGTTACAAGTAACCTTGCATTGAACGTGCTGCCTGTTGATCGATTTTTTTTTGTGACGGTGGGGCGTGTCAAACGTGTTGGAGTGTGTGTGCAATTAAAAATTTCAAGTTATGCCAGAATTATTTCTCAATTACGTACCTTTTCATACGTTGCTATTCCTACAGTTTTCCACTCCGACAGTTTCTGGTTATAGGGTTGCTAGTATACATGTGGGAATTCCTCGGTTTTTTTTTGTGAATTCCTCTGATAATTCCTTCGGAAACTTCTCTAGAAATATCTAAAAAAAATCCTTTGGGAATAACATTGAAAATACACCCGGGAATTTTTTCGGGGCTTCCTCTGAGAAATTCTCGAGACTCCTTTGAAAATTCCACCGAGAATTCCTTTAGAATCTTTTTGGAAATCCTTCCGGAATCTATCTAGGATTTTCTTCTGAAAATATAGCAGGATTATTTCAAGAAATCCTCTGCGAGTTCCTTCTAGAAATCCTATGGAAATTTTTTCGCGAATTCCTTCGACAAGTTCTAAAGAAATTCATTCGGGAATTCCTCCGCAAATTCCGTTTGTAATTCTTCGGGATTCTTTTGGGAATTACTCCATGAACTCATTTGGGAATACGTTCGGAAATTATTTTGGGAATACCAAATGACCCTTTCGGCCTAATGACCCTTTCGGCCTAATGACCCTTTCGGCCAAACGGCCCTTTCGGCTAAATGACCCTTTTGGTCAAACGACCCTTTCGGTTAAACCTTTTCGGCTAAATGACCCTTTCGGCCGAACGACTTTCGGCCAGATTAATGGTTTGTTCGACCTAGTGGCATTCGGCCAGATGGCTTTCAGCCGAAGGGGTTTCGGCCAAACGACCCTTCCCCCTTGTAGGGAGAGTTTCACTTTTCGAGAGATGCCGTCGAGACCCTTGGTTGTTCAAACTGATGGTGAACCAACGGTCCGAAGTATACCTAGGGAAGTTTAGTTACTCCGGCTGTCATCTTCTATTGTAGCTGGAAATTACAAAAAAAAATTGATTAGTCTTCCAAAGAAAAAGTTTTAAACAATTTCTATTCGAAATATTCGAAATGTTTTATTATGACCATTTGGATCGACAGCAACTATTGGTTGGCCTTATTTGCTAACAAAACATTATATATTATCATCACTATCGTCAATGTATAAATCGATTTATTCATTTCATCCATATTCGCTAGACTCCGCCATACAAACATGATTTGATTTGCAACGAATCAAATAAAATATCTGAAACTTATCCTAGACGGCACCAAACCGTTTAAGATTCGTTATTCGACACGAACTACCCCGGCTTTCGGTGGAAATGTGACACCAGCCAATAATCGTTCAACGGTCGGTGGTCGGTGATTGCACCAGCTGCCACTTACTACCAGCATACATGTCTGGCCATAGACTCCAATCACGACACGTGTCGTTATTTCAAACAGAGCAAAGGTGGCAGACGATGGGTACACGGTTCTTCGCTTCATCCTCCATCCGCAGGTCGTCATCCGCCGTTCGACGGACATCCTCCTTGGAAGGTGAGGAAAATCGTTCTCGCACTTGAAGCTTGCTCACCCGTTCACCCGTGCGGCGTCGTCGTGATTGCCGTCGAATGACTTTGACTCAATCCTGATGCTTGCGTGTTTGTTGAGAATTTAATTTCCCGACTTTATTTGGAGCAAATTTAACGGTGTTTAGCGAAAGTGCGATTCCCCCGCATCCGCCCGGAAAGTGAGTTGCTGCGGTCACTCGCTCTCGAAAATTCTGTCGGTGATTTTTTTTTGTCGTCGTTGAAATTGACGGCACTTTATCGCCATAGACGGGGTGCAGTCAGCGCAGCAGTTGCTGACTGTCGTCGCGTCGTCGGTGGCTTGTTAAAACTGTAATGAACGATAATTTGCTACCATCAAACTCATTACGTTCATGACTTTATGAAAACTAACACAAAACAATCGACTTGGCTTAGCCGACGATGGATGATGGTGGGGCGAAATGAATGCACAGCACAACGGATGAAGGTAAATATTGTGACCCCTTGTCGGCGACTCGAATAATAGTTTCTGTTACCGTCAGTCGGCGTGGAAACAAACAGAGATTGGCTACTAAACAGTGTAATTGCACTTGTTATGCAGAATGTGAATGGGCGGGCTTGCATCGAAGTTCAGTGACTTATGCAGGGCAGACTAGACAAGGTTGAATGAATTTTCCGGTGCTTGCATGTCAAAGGCAAAACAGCCAGACTCGACTATTCGAGTCTATCTGAGAACTGAACTGATTGCGATCGCCGACTTGTTACAAAGTCTGTAACTAAGAATACAGAATTAAGAAAAAGCAATTACTTTAGCAATCCAATAGTACGGCAGAAGAACTAACCATCAACCATCCCGTGGAACATTCATCTTAAGTTTTTTTTTTGAAAGTTTCTGCCGAAAAAGCACACCACCGTACGTACGGTCGCTATTCGGTCGTGAATTGCTTAACGTTTATGCATAATGCAGAAATTATTAAAAGCAGCCATAAATTATGCGAAATATGCTGCTTACGTTGCAAAATTTATGACCATCATCTCGTCTCGTCTCGGTGATGATGTTCTGCTACTGCTGTGTACATATTTTTTTCCCTTTCGGAATACGATTTTTTATTATTCTTTATTCACTTTCTTACCGACTTGAAAGCTCACGATGATTTCATCAAGATATGTTTTCTATCTCACATCGTCTTTTCTAAAAAAAATAGATATTTTTTTCGAAAAACATTGGGAATAGAACGGCTTGTATGGAATAGAATGAATGTTGAAGACCTTAGCAAACACTCAATTGATGAGCTTTCTGTCCATTATTTGGCTGAGGTCAATTTTTACTATCGAACTATCGAATAACTCAAATTTGAAATTATGTAGGAAAAACCTAAATTTTTACATTTCCATTACAAGAAAACAGCGTAATGAAACTTCAAGTTCTCTGTCTGTTGAATAAGTTTGCGAAAATGTGCGACATAAGACGATAAATTCCCATTTGAGTATTAAATTTTTATAAAGCTTTTGAAAAATGTTCTTCAACGTTAGCTTGATGTAAATTTTTTTTTTGCATGAACTACAAACTGATTGATATTATTGCTATATCCAGCTGACGTTTCCATATCTCCAATTAGATAATTTTCAAGCTATTTTTGTGTAACAGAATGCAAACAATAATAACAATACCGGAAAATATGTCTATTCTCAACCCCCACTCAGGACAGTTCTAACAATCGCACGAGACGGCGTTAACGCAACATTTCATCCGGTACACAAATCGTCGGCCAACCAACTGCAAGGTCTTCTAAATCCCCATGGGATCGGAAACCAAACGACGCGCGACGCGACGATGACACATCATGCCACCTGCTGTTTCCTGCGTCGTCTCGGTTTGCTTTCGGTTTCTGATTCTGACGGTTATTATTGCGGGAAGCGTGAAAAAGATTGCGTGCGAATCGTGACTTCTAAAAATAGTCCACCAGCCAGCCAGCCAGCCAGTCAGCATATTTATTCGAAGCGCCGCCGCCACATGTGTCGGCTTTTTTTGCGGGCTCTTGACTTATGTTTAGCCGCGATGAGATTTTGATTAACACACGTGATTGTTTAACGGAAAATAATTGTCAAATAATGAAGAACTATGAGGGACTTGTAGTTTAGGTGTTGTGTAATAATAACTGATCTAAATTTAATTATTATATGAAACGTCAAAGTAAAGGATTGATTTGTTATTTTTTGTCAATTCGGCTTTTAAATAGAGACAACTGCAAATATTTAATCATACGAAAACATTCACAAAATTCGAGATTCCAATGATGAAAGAATAGTTGAAGCTACTGCAAAAATCGACCATTGTGTATACTATACAGAGCGTTGACATGATGTACTAAATATGACTCGAGAAGTCTTATCAAACTCATTGACGCCACATGCCACCCAGTAATGAATAAATGTAATTTATTTGCACATTTATTTTCCAGATTAAAATGTTGCTGCCGTCATTTAGACAAGTTTTCTTGGAAACACTTATCACGATCAATAAATTGATAAACCGTTTACAACTGTGGCTTCTTTTTGTCATTCACATTCAATTTGCGAAGCTTTAAAAAAAATTAAATGAACTTCTCTTCCCAGTAAAAAACATTAAAACCAGCCAGACAACGATAATCAATGCGTTGATTGAGACATCATTAATCACAAGATTTTCGCCTTTCCAACACGGTTAGTACCAAATTCGAACCACACTAACTATCGAAGTGCATTGAATAACCAAATCAAGAAGTAACATCCGACAAGACCGCCGCCAGTCAAAACACGCAATGAAGTGGTTGGCCATCCGAAATCTGCCGGTGAAACATGCTATGGATGCACAGGATGAAAATGAGGAGAGCTGAGGTCACTCAGGATGCCCGTTGTCTGCTAATTAATGGATGCTTTTAACGTGTGGACAGACAGTAGTTGAGAAACTTAAAAAAGAGAGTCATATCATCCTCTGGGCAGCTTTTACATTGTGTTCAAATGAAATAACAAGACCAAAGTGAATCTGTGGATTTTTTTTTTTGAAAAATAGTATTTTATTAACCGGTTTCGACGGTTTAAATTACGTTTCGCCTAACAAAGTGCTTTAGTGCGTAGCACAAAAATAGTGTGCTGATCTTCGTTTGCCTCAATTTCATCAAAATATTGTACCGAGACAAGAAGACAAGAAGACAAGAAGACAAGAAGACAAGAAGACAGGAAGACAAGAGAACAAGAAGACAAGAAGACAAGAAGACAAGAAGACAAGAAGACAAGAAGACAAGAAGACAAGAAGACAAGAAGACAAGAAGACAATTTGGATTTGGATTGGATTTAGATTGGATTTAGATTGGATTTGGATTGGATTTGGATTGGATTTGGATTGGATTTGGATTGGATTTGGATTGGATTTGGATTGGATTTGGATTGGATTTGGATTGGATTTGGATTGGATTTGGATTTGGATTGGTTGGATTGGTTTGGATTGGATTTGGATTGGTTGGTTGGTTTGGGATTGGTTTGGATTGGTTTGATTGGTTTGGATTGGTTTGGATTGGTTTGGATTGGTTTGGTTAGATTTGGATTGGTTTGGATTGGATTGGATTGGTTTGGATTGGATTTGGTTGGTTTGGATTGGTTTGGATTGGTTTGGATTGGATTTGGGTTTGGATTGGTTTGGATTGGTTTGGATTGGTTTGGATTGGTTTGATTGGTTTGATTGGTTTGATTGGATTTGGATTGGTTTGGATTGGATTTGATTGGTTTGGATTGGTTTGGATTGGTTTGGATTGGTTTGGATTGGTTTGGATTGGTTTGGATTGGTTTGGATTGGTTTGGATTGGTTTGGATTGGTTTGATTGGTTTGGATTGGTTTGGATTGGTTTGGATTGGTTTGGATTGGTTTGGATTGGATTTGATTGGTTTGGATTGGATTTGATTGGTTTGGATTGGTTTGGATTGGTTTGGATTGGTTTGGATTGGTTTGGATTGGTTTGGATTGGTTTGGATTGGATTTGGATTGGTTTGGATTGGATTTGGATTGGTTTGGATTGGTTTGGATTGGTTTGGATTGGTTTGATTGGTTTGGATTGGTTTGGATTGGTTTGGATTGGTTTGATTGGTTTGGATTGGTTTGGATTGATTTGGATTGGTTTGGTTGGATTTGGATTGGTTTGGATTGGTTTGATTGGTTTGGATTGGTTTGGATTGGTTTGGATTGGTTTGGATTGGTTTGATTGGTTTGATTGGTTTGGATTGGATTTGATTGGTTTGGATTGGTTTGGATTGGATTTGGATTGGTTTGGATTGATTTGGTTTGGATTGGTTTGGATTGGTTTGGATTGGTTTGGATTGGTTTGGATTGGTTTGGATTGGTTTGGATTGGATTTGGATTGGTTTGGATTGGTTTGGATTGGTTTGGTTGGTTTGGATTGGATTTGATTGGTTTGGATTGGTTTGGATTGGTTTGGTTGGTTGGATTGGTTTGGATTGGTTTGGATTGGTTTGGATTGGTTTGGATTGGATTTGATTGGTTTGGATTGGTTTGGATTGGTTTGATTGGTTTGGATTGGTTTGGATTGGTTTGGATTGGTTTGGATTGGTTTGGATTGGTTTGGATTGGTTTGGATTGGTTTGGATTGGTTTGGATTGGTTTGGATTGGTTTGGATTGGATTTGGATTGGATTTGGTTGGATTGGATTGGATTTGGATTGGTTTGGATTGGTTTGGATTGGTTTGGATTGGTTTGGATTGGTTTGGTTGGTTTGGATTGGTTTGGATTGGTTTGGATTGGTTTGGATTGGTTTGGATTGGTTTGGATTGGTTTGGATTGGTTTGGTTGGTTTGGTTGGTTGGATTGGTTTGGATTGGTTTGGATTGGTTTGGATTGGTTTGGATTGGTTTGGATTGGTTTGGATTGGTTTGGATTGGTTTGGTTGGTTTGGATTGGTTTGGATTGGTTTGGATTGGTTTGGATTGGTTTGGATTGGTTTGGATTGGTTTGGATTGGATTTGGATTGGTTTGGATTGGATTTGGATTGGATTTGGATTGGTTTGGATTGGTTTGGATTGGTTTGGATTGGTTTGGATTGGTTTGGATTGGATTTGGATTGGATTTGGATTGGATTTGGATTGGATTTGGATTGGATTTGGATTGGATTTGGATTGGATTTGGATTGGATTTGGATTGGATTTGAATTGGATTTGGATTGTATTTGGATTGGATTTGGATTGGATTTGGATTGTATTTGGATTGGATTTGGATTGGATTTGGATTGGATTTGAATTGGATTTGGATTGTATTTGGATTGGATTTGAATTGGATTTGGATTGGATTTGGATTGGATTTGGATTGGATTTGTATTCCACTTGCAAATATGTGCATGGTGCATGCCAACCTCACACCGTATGTATTTGTTAAATTTGTTTCGTATGTTTGAATTTTCAAACTTATTTTGTTTCATGTGATTCACTTGTCTGTATTCTATGCGCCCGTGCTTCCACCAAAGTACATCGCTTGATATACCTTCGATTCTTTTCTCACCAAATTATGATTCCAGACGGGTTTTTTGTAAAACAGAATCCAATCCACAGGAAATTCCAATAAAAATCAAACAATTCGCGCAAATAGAAACAGAATCCCTTCATACGGCAGACGCACACGTTCGGTTCACAGCGCTGTAATGGGATTAACTGTGAGAGAGCGCATTGTACATTGTGCCCATCATGCATACATTCATGCACAAACAGAACCACCAACCATCATGTCACAGCTCTGGAGAAAGATGGGCCAAAGGTTTTCCGAGTCGGAATGTCGGCTCGACTCGACCCGATTTGGTTTGGTCTGGTGCGCTTTTCCCTCGCAATGCACCACCGAATGCATTGGTGTCTGACTGGCAGAGCATGCGAGGCGAGACCCAATCGAAAGTGGTGACACTCATCCGACCGACAACGACGACGACGGGGGCCATCCACCCACCCATTGTGTGCACTGAGCAGTCAGTGGTGCATGCTGGGTGGGGTGGGAATGCATTTGCTGGGACGAGGCAGCGGGTGTGCAGTCAAACCAACTCCAATGCAATGAAGGCAGTCTGCTCGTCGTCGGCGGCTCTGCTGGGTACAATAGAACAAACGAACTTCAATTGTGTGAAAGAGAAACACCGAGACATGAAACAGACAAACACTGGCTGGCTCATGGCGATTGTAGTACCCAGTGATCCTGCTGGTGGAATCAGAGAAGCTGGAAAATGCACCCTGCACTTGGGGAATACATCGGAATAACTAACGGGAGTCACGAGAGGTTGAGAATTGATATTACGTATTATGGGCTGCATGTGAAATTAGAATTGTTCATTTGTTAAATCACTGATAATGAAAATTAATTATTGCAATACAATGCAACATAAAAAACCGACAATTGATTCAGCCTACACTTGTTATATACCACATGTCATCAGTCACGCTTCCTGCGCAGGATTCGCAGACTATTTTCGATGTCTTAAATTGTTTCCTAATATCTTCTCAGAAAAGCAAAATCATCGACGGAGCGGGTCCGTGTGCAAACATGCAAGCAATGAACCAGTCTAATGTGCATGTTGTGCAATAGAAAGATGCAGTCACGGGAAAGATGTGGTTCAAGCAGGGGAAGGGGAGTGCTTCTAATGAAATGCAGTCTCATGCTGCTGCTGATTGTCACAAACAGAGACACAGGGAGTAGAGAGACAGAGTGCAAAGCTGTTGAGGGAATAGAAGTTGAACGATACGCTCCAGTGGATGGCAATTTAGGTTGTAATGTCATGCAATCTCGGGGACAGAGGAAATTATAATTTGATAAAGAATGTAAAAATGTCGTCTTTCTGGACATCGGTGTCTCTCCAATCCATTTGTGTCAATGTGCACCGCACGGAATGCACTCAATCGAGCATGAGGGAAATCAAATCAGGGATTGAAGAAAATATATCGTACATTGTCCTCCTGTGGATCCATGTTGGGTGGGTACTTGCCCTTAAATCTCTTCGAGTGCACCTTGCTTTTAGCGGCTTACATTATAGACGGTAACGAATGCTGAATGGAGAGCTACACATGGGGGCACCCGCACTCGTAATGTGCGTGCACCCAGCTGTGTAACATTCTGCAATTGTACATTGTTGTCTGAGTATCGGATTAAATGAAGTAAGTAATTTAACGTGCATCAGACTCATAGGTACGTGTGACAGCCCGACAGTGTTATCCTGATTATATATTGCTCGAATTCTCAACATGTTTGCAACAACTTTGAATGAAACATGTATCAACTGTCGAGGACTTACAGCGTCGTGAAGAGTACGGCTCTAGTAAAAATAGGACGTTTTATTTTCATAGGGTAGGACTATGTGAGTGTTTTAGGATTAAGCAATTTCCAAATAATTAAACAATAACTCCTCCTGAAAGGAACACCACAAACGTTTGAAAAAAAGTTATGAATTTATCATAACAATTTTATCTTAGATTAGTAGAAATTCCAGTAGTGAGCCATAAGCTTAGTTGGTATATCAGAGTTTATTTTTGCACCGGCAAGGTTTACTTATGGGCCTTGTACACCCTGAGTGGTGCAAAGGGCCGACTTGAAACATCCTTATCCTGGGCAATGTCCAGCTATCGCATTAACCTGTTGCCAAATAAGATTTCAATCGACTTGTTTTATTTCTTCATGGAGGCTGTACCGCCATGAGCCTCTGGGTCTACATCTATTGCGATATCATGCGGGGTTCCTGCAATCCTGCATAATGCTTGCTTTCACCGGCACTGTAGTCTTGGAAAATCAAAAAGACTGTTCTAAACTTGGGAAAAGGTCGTTTGGCCATTTGGACGAAAGTTGCTTTGGCCGAATATACCATTTGGCCGAACAGACCATTCGGCTGAGTAGGTCATTTTTTATCCGCGTCGACTGCAACTTGTTGCGAGCAAATCGAATAATGCTAAGTACCAAAAAGTGTGTCTCACATTTTTGTACACACACACACACATACATACACACATACAGACATCACCTCAATTCGTCGAGCTGAGTCGATTGGTATATAACACTATGGGTCTCCGAGCCTTCTATCAAAAGTTCGGTTTTAGAGTGATCCTATAGCCTTTACGTATACTTTGTATACGAGAAAGGCAAAAAATCAGAAGAAGCTTATTAAACATTTTCGTTAATTTCTTCCTTGAGTTCTTTTGGTAATTCTTTTAGAAATATCTTAAAACATTCTTTCATCAATTTTTCTCTGAGAATTCCTCTATGAATGTCTCTAAAAATCGTTCTGGAATTCATTCTGAAATTCCTCTTGAAGTTCCTCCAGGAATTTGTACGGAAATTTCAGTGATTTTTCAGAAAATTCTCCAGGAAATCCTTTAGAATTTCCCTTTAGGAGCTCCTCCGTAAGATCGTCCAGAAATTCATGCGAAAGATCTTCCAAAAAATCTTTCGGAAGTTTCTCCAGAAATTCATCCGGTAGTTCATTCACGAATTCCTCCAGCAGTTCTTCCAGGAGAGATTGCTCCGGAACTTCCTCCATGAATTCCTTAGGAAGTTTCTTCAAGAATTCCTCTGAAAAATTTCCAAGAATATTTCCGAAAAATACTCCAAGAATGTCTCCGGAAGTATACTCTGACATTTCTCTGGAATTTCCTCCAGGATCAGGAATTTCTTCAGAAATTAGACCTGAAATTACTTCATTAATTGCTCAGGAATAACCTTCAGGAATTCACCAGGAAAACCCTTCAAAAATTTTGAGAGGGGTCGAAGCCCCGCCTACATGGTGGATAGATTGAACGGGTATTGAAATGAATTCCCTTAAACATGTGCACTTCACGATCCAATCCTATTCAGAAATAGGTGGTTGAAATTCAAAAGATTCCCAAAAACTTATTAGGGTATCCAGGATTCAAAATATATGAAAGTTCAAAACAACTCGAAACATTTCGGGCTCAAGAATTCTCCTTGAAATGTTTGTATAATGTTTTTACAATTCCTTTGTTCAATTGTGAAACTCAATAATAACATTAATACTGTAAAACAAGTCGAGTCAAGTACGAGACACTGAAGACGACCACACAGTTGTGGTCGAAATACGTATCTGCAAAGATGACAAAACGTAGTGGAATTAAATGAAGAGTACTAAACTCGTCTTAGACGGTTGAATACTTTCCACTAAAAAGAGCTTAAAATATTTTTTCTGATTAATACTGTATTCAGTATTGTGGATTTTTTCAATTGTTACCAAATTCTTCTGAGGGTCTTTATGTTTTTCACTATTTCTAGAATGTATAGTTTTAAAAATCATAAACCATATGGCCTTTATGCCAAAATCTGGAATTAACTTTGGAAATGAAAGATAAGTGTTCTCTACCAAACACAATATTTCAATGCTTTTATAAAACCACGCTCAGAAATGCTTAGACAAGATGAGTGAGCCAGGGTCTATAAATTATTCCAAGAAGAAAAAAGGTTGGTGCCGTACGGTTGTTTTATGTTGCGGAAAACCCAATAGCTAGCCGATCGTAGGAGTGCTGAATAGTGTCTTCTGTCCTCAGTTGGTCAAGGCTGGATTACAATAGCGCGTTGCTATTGTACAAAAGTAGCACAATAGTGCGACGCGCGTTACGCATTGTTGTACTTAATGTTCTAAATCAACCGCGTCACAACGTTGGGCGCGTCGGGTTTGAAAATATTTAAATTTAGCGCGTTGACGCTGACGAAAATCAAGCAAACAACCAAGTAAAAATGAATATGATGTGATATTTTCTTTTTCTCTACCTCCTACAAAATAATATGTTTCTACCAGAAATCCTTCTAGAAGCTCCCCCGGGAACTTTATAAATTCCTCCGGAAAGTAATCCACAAATTCCTCTAAAAATCGTTCGTTCCTTCTCATGTAATTGTAATTTGTCCAAAAAAAAATATTTGGAAGCCCCTCACCAATTTTTTCAGGAAATTCCTTGAAGATTTCTTTTTTCCAAGTTTTACTTCTTGACATTTCCTCGGCTATTTTTCCAGAAAAATCTCCGGCATTTTTTTCAGGAATGCATGTGAGAGTTCATACAAGAATACATACGAAATTTCCTCCCATAGTTCCTCCAAAAGTTTCTTCAGAAATTTATGACGGAAATCCTCCGATTTCGCTCCATGACTTCACTTGTAAATCTTCTCCGGGAATTCCACCAGGAACTCTTTCTTAATTCCTAAAGGATAACTTCCGGGTTTTTTTACGGGAATACCTCCATAAATTATAAAGCGAAATTCTCTAGGATTATATTCTGGAATTCTTTTCGCAATTACTTCAGAATATCCTTCAAGAATTCCTCTAGAAACTTCTTTAGTATTTCCCCGGAAATTCTTCCAGCTATTTTTCCGTAAATTCCTTGAGGTACTTCTTCTGGAATTCCTTCAGGATTTTTTCCGCGGAATCAGCCTGGAAATCTGTCCGAACTTCTCTCGGAATTTACTCCAGAATTTCATTCGGAAATTAATTTGAGAGTTCCTCCAGGATATCTTCCAAGAGTTCTTCCAGGAATTTCTTCAGAACAAACCCCCGGGAATTCATCCGGTAATTTCTTCAGCAATTTATCTGGGAATACTTTCAGGATTTCATCTGGGAATTTCTTCATTAACTCCTCCTGGTATTTTTCCTGGAATTCCTTCAGATATTTCTCCGGAAATTCCTTCTGGAACAACTTCAATAATTATTTCAGGATTTCCTTGTAGGAATTACTTCGGAAGTGCATGTAGGAGTTCCTCCGGGAGCTCCTCCAGGATTTTTTTCCAAGAGTTCCTCCGGGAATCCCTGCAGGAACTTCACAGGGAATTTCTGGAAGATATTTGGCAGAATTTTCCTCAAGAAATTCAACTCCGGGTATTCCACCGGCTGTTCCTCTGGAAATTCCGCCGGGAGTCCCACCAGTTCTTTCAGAATGCCTGGAATAATCGTCGAAGGATTTCCTGGAGAAAGCTTGCACATTCAAGATTTGTTTAGAAATTCAGATGTACAGGGTGTTCAATAAGTTCGAATACACTTTCAATTTTTTTTTTAAAATTGAGATTACATTATTTCTTTTTCCGGTTCCATTTCATTGAAAGTATTGGTTATAAGGAACGTTTGTAACATTTCTTTTGGAATGACCTCTATTTTGTACTTCTTCACGAGCTTCAAACGTTTCTAAAACCCATCGCAAGCGGCACGCACGGTCTGCATGGGCATTGCGTTCCAGATTTTGAGAATTACGTCTTTAACTGGTCCAAGCTACTGACCTTGTATTCATACAGCTTAAACATAATAAAGGACCAAACAAGAAAGTTAAGAGGGTTCAAATCCGGAAAGCTGGGAGGTAGCAAAGTTTTGTCCAAAAAGTCGATGAAATTGTCCATATTAGGCTTAAATCGTATTTTCCGTGTGGGCTTCGTGGCCGTGCGGTTAGCGGCGTCAATCGTCTAGACGCATGTGCTGTGGAGTGTGGGTTCGATTCCCGCCCCGGTAAGGAGAAAACTTTTCGTAAAACGAAAAGTTCTCCACTGGTCCACTGGGTGTTGTGTAAAATGTCCTGTCCGTTGTCTAATGCTAGATGTTAAATGTTCAGTCTGTGCGACCTCTGGTCGAAGACGGTGACTCTGTCTTTTTATAAATTGTTATCGTCCTATTGGAATACGTAGGGCTCATCTCCGTCTTAGCACCGGGCCACTGGGGGCATCAATCGTCCCCACAGCCTCAGTTTTGAAGTACGCCGCAATTTTTTTGACCTTCAAAAAACAGCTATTTACGATGCCCTTATCCATTTTCAATTCGCGTAATAAACAAAAAACAAGTGACAGAATGTCAACACCACACACATCGGTGAGCGTATATATACCGCTAACGCCGACACCAATACTAATACAGAATATGTACATTGGGCTTACAAACACAATGATCAAACATTTGTATTCGAACTAATTGAACACCCTGTATGGTTCTAGTTTTCCAAAACGTATGGAAGAATGCAGGATTTGTATAATAATTGTTATAACCGATTTTATTTGTTTTTTCTAAATACTATCTTTATTAATTTTTTCACTTCATTTGAAAATATATGTACAATAAAGCATGCATTTTTCAATCTATTATTGTTTTAATCAATATTGTTGTTGAATAAACGCACTACGCGAACGTTGCATTCATGGCGTGAGCTACATTCATTGACGTTACGTTGTAGTACACAACGCTGACTTCAGCCTTTACTGTTGGTCGTGGTTTTGGTTTTAAATTTTTTGGAACTTAGAAGGAAATAGTGCCGAACATTAATATTCATGTGTTTTTATAAAACTACTGAAAAATAAAAGTTTAGAAGACCTTTAAAAGTTGAATCCTTAAAAACTCGAAATCTTGGCTACGCCCATGTGGTTAATATGCGCCTCTAATTTTTTTTTTAATTTAATGATGATTTTATCAAAAACACTGTAGTTTCGAAGTGTTTGTCATTATATGGTCCAAGGATTTTCAAGAAAAACCAACAAGCTTACAAGAAAATGATTTTATTCCAAAATAGTGTGTTTCCATTTTAAATGAACGAAGCTGGACAATATGCGCAACCCAAAAATGATAATCAAAATATTCCAACATTTTTCACTGAAATAGTCACACTCTTTTGCATAGGATTAGTGTCAGCCTTATACTTTAAAGTAGTCAATATCAATATCTACGAATGGGTCATTTGCGAAAACGCCATTTGTCCTTAATGGTCGTCTGGCAAAAAGGAATGAGATATGAGGAGCGAGTGTAAGTGTCTTTCTTCTCACTCTTCATTTCACACTTCTTACTTCTCACTGCGAGAAGAGAGAAATACGAAATAAGATGTGAGCAATGAGAAGTGAGGAATGGTGCATGAGAAGTCTCACTTTTCCTTTTTCACAAATCATTTTTCACTTCTTACTATGAAAAGTGAATAATGCTCATCTCTTCCCACAATGAGAAGTGAGAAATAAGTAGTTCTAAGCGAGAAGTGACACGTTCCATTGAAAAGTGGGAAATGAAAAATGGTTAGTGAGAAGTGAGGAGTGAGACGTCTCACTTCTTAACTTCGCACATCTCATTTCTCACTTATCACTTTTCACTGTGAAAAGTAAGAGGAGCAAAGTGAGAAGGGAGACGTCTCTCTCCTCACTTATCATTTCTTGGCAGTGAAAAGTGCGAAATGATGATTTAAAAGTGAGAAATGAGACGTCTATTAACCTATTTGGCCTTTTGGCCTAATGACATATTCGGCCGAACGGCCTATTCCGCCAAATGACCTATTTGGCCAAATGACCTATTCAGCAGAACGATCTATTCGGCCGCATGACTTTCAGCAGATGAACCCATAATAAAATCCACTCCAAGATACACATCCGTCTAGTACTGTTGACAGTCATAAGCTGCACTCAAAACCACACAGATTGAAAAATACACTCTGGAAAACAGCTTAAAATCTTGCACGTAAATGGAACGTTATTATTAGTGTAATTCCACACGCCTAAATGTATACAATATTTGACGTGAATCGTCAATATTGCATGCAAGATGTAAGCAATCTTTTTAGAGACGTAGAACGTAGCGTAACGATAACGTAGAATTCGCCATGTCAAGTTTAACTCGCTGTTTTTTCATATTTTTTTTGTGTGCGTGTAAACCGCCAGGTGTTCATCTATTTAGTCCTCCGCTGGATGCATGCATTGAGGAAGTTCCTTATTTTCTCAACACAGTTGATCTATTTCTTCGCTACCAATCATCCTAATGCTGTTTTTGAAAAGGAAAATGAGGGCTTGCGATCAGGCTTGTAAAATGTCATCTGCATGTCATTTGACTAATTTGTCCATAACTTTCTTTAGAAGCCAAATTTATTCCATAATTTTAGATGTACTCATAACGTTTGAGTAGGGCTATATTTTTGTCCAAGGGTACATTGCTCTAAATATAACATCTGAGGCTGGAGAGTGAAAACTCTCCAAAATGTCACGTGTCATTTGACATAATGTGATTTGAATGACATTTTGCCTCCCACGCCCCAGATAACATATTTACAGCAATGTCTTGTTAGACAAAGTTGTAGGCACATTTAAGCGCTATAAGTTCGTCATACATCATGAATCGATATCAACCTTCTGGAAAAAGTTCTGGGAAAATTATTTAAACGAATGCAAATGACATTTTACAACACTGCTTGCGATCACCATCTGCAAGATTCTTGCAAATCCACTCCAGAACCAACACGACGCGACGAAGAAGGATGCAGAATATGCAAAACTCCGGTTTCCAGGTGAAAAAGCACCAGCAAGAAAATAATACGCAAAAGTTTTATCTATGAGAAATTGAACCATTCACATATGGGCCACAGTCTGATATGCGCTGCCGTTGGAGGAGAGCAACCATTCCAATCAGCTTCTAGCTGGTAACGTCTACTCGTCATTGTACGAGAAAACGATGACGCTGACAATCCGCTGGCGAAAACACGGTAAAAGGAGCACTCGTGGCTGCTAAAAGTGCAACAAGTGCAGAAGGAGAAGTGCCCGTCGGTTTTCACCAAGGGCGACCCACAGAACCTGCGCCCAAAGCTTCGCTAACTGATTACCAGGTTCTGAAAACTCAAATGTGAATATGTACATTATGTGGATGATATTGATTTGATAAAAATATATTGGAGGTAACCACTTTCCCTTCGATGGGACTCGAACCCACGACCCTCAGGACCTTGCCGAAGAAGAACCGGCTTCTGTACTTAACGAGATGAACCATCCAGCAATTCCGGCTCTCCGTCGAGCGATTCCACCCATCGTTACAACCGCACAAGCGACTGGCAGCGACAGCTGCGTCAGTTCATACGCAGGAACCACCAGCGAACGGCCCCGCTCCCTTTTACTGGATTCCATCGACAGTCTGCTCCGCTCCATACCCCGGAGCAACTTGTTTCGATTTTCCCGCTCCGCTCCATTCGGCTGCACGGTTGCAAAACCTGTTTCGGCCAGTGCTCGCAGAGGAAAGGGCACACCTTCCAATGGTCACGGTCAGGAAGGATAGATGAGAAGGCGATTATCGTCAAGGCTGATGGTAAGAGCTAAGCTGATATCCTGCAGGCTATGCGGCGATGAACAGCTCACTGGTCTAGGGGATGATGTCAACTGCATACGCAGAACGCAGAAGGGCGAGATGATCCTCGTCTTGAAGCGGGATGCTGCGCGGAAGAGTTTCGCGTATAAAAAGATGGCTGAAGAGGTACTGGGTGATGGGGTTCAGGTAAGAGCTCTATGCCAAGTTGAGGTAGCCCAGTTTCGAGGTCTGGAAGAAATTACCGAAGCCGGTGAACTGGTAGCTGCACTGAGAGATCAGTGTGGCGTTAGGCTATGCGGACAGGCTATGCTGAAACGCAGATTGCCTCATTCCAGGTACCTCTGGCTAATGCCAAGAAGATACCGGATAAGGCCAAGCTGAAGGTTGGGTGTTCGGTATGCTCGGTGAGTGCAAACCAACCACTTCAGGCCTATTTTAAGTGCTTCGATTACGGACATAAGTCATATGCCTGCAAATGTCCTGATCAAAGTTGGCTCCCCGGGATGTGTGGAGCTGAAGGTCACAAGCCAGACCGCACCGAGGTGTTTTATCTGAGCTCCTGGCACAGACAACAAACAGCCATCCGGTGGGCAGGCCTGTTCGGCCTCCAGACGGACTTGGTCATGTAAGTAGCTCAGCTATATCTCAACAACTATAATGCTATAATAGCCGCATCCCTGCTAATCAGAGTAGTTGGGTTGCGGATAAGTCTAGAATAGTGTCTATCTGGACTTGCGGGCGGAATCCCATCCAGGAGGTAACAAATCCTGACGATGTGGGCTTCGTTATAAAAAAGGTAAACGGAGCTTACTGTTGTAGCTGTTACTATCCTCCTAGATAGAGTTCTATAATATACTATTCTATAATAGTACACTAGGGTATTTGTTGTGGCAGGTGCTTTCAACGTACGGACAGAGGATCGTGTCTCCCGTTTTTCTAGCGCTAGAGATCATATCCGGCTAAAGTCTCTAGCGAGACTGAACGTAGTTCTGCTGAACGAAGGACAAGTGCAGTGTTGTCAGATCCTCAAAACTCATTCACGATTCATATCAAGCGCGATTCAAACCCCACCCCACTCATGGTAGAATCGTTCGATTTGTGTTCATTACATGATTTCTACGTGCCCTTCTTCGTTGAATTCATGCTCATTAACTTCAGTTGCTTGAAACAATGGACAATAGAATCAATACGTAAACAAAAAATACAGTTCGATCCAGTTTCGGCGAAATAATTTTCCGGCGAATGAGCGAAGCGATGCGATTCTGCTTGAGAAACTCAAACGCACTGCTCTTTCTGCAGAATCGCAAGCGAGTTAGCTCGCACATTGGGCTTCGATGATTGAGATTTGGTCATGATTCTATCAACATTGGACAAATGTCAACGTTCAGAGGACCGAACAGTGAGTCATGCATCGATGTGACCCTCTGCAGCGCGGGATGAATGGTGGAGCCTGCATGGAGTGTTCATGAAGGGTATACTGCTAGTGACCGTCAGGAAATACGTTTTATGGTCAGCTATAGCCTTAACAAACAAGCTGATCTAGGATGGCGTACCTCGCTGTTTGATCCGGAACTGCTGGAAGAATCACTACGGTGGGAAAATCGGACTCTAGGCCTTAGTGGTGATTACTATTAGGTACTGTGCATTGATTACACTAGATGTAAAGAATGCAATCAATATCGCTAGCTTAGCAGCTATAGCTGATTCTCTACATCGTTTGAAAGTCCCGGATTATCTGTGCAGGATTCTAAAAAGTTATTTTCAAAACAGGATATTGTTGTACGACACCGACGCTGGTCAACAGTCGATTGAAGTGTTGGCGGGTGATCCATAGATCTTTGGATTGGTTCTGTGGAATATCATGTATGATGCAGTATTACGCTTAAATATCTCAGCCGCCGGTGTGAAAATAGAAGGCTTCGCGGATGATGTAATGCTAGAGGATACAGGCCACATTCTCGACGAAGTTAAACTAAAGCTTCATACGCGATTATCAGCGTCGAAGAATGGCTCAACTCATGGAGGTTGGCCTCAGCACATAACAAGACTGAGGTTGTTTAGGTGCATAACCTTCATGGGTTGCAACAAGCAAGGATAAACTACAGTTAACTGCGTGAGGTCGTGAGGTCATTGAAGCATCTGGCCGAGATGACAACGATAAGCCAAGCGACAAGCTCATTTTTTTTTTCGAGCCACGGGCTTCATTGGCGTTAAAGTTCTCATCGTGAATGATGTCCAACATATCGACGGTACGACGGTTCCGTTTACCGTTGCTAAAAAAATGACCAAAGAATGATGATCCCGACAGGATATTGACTTTGGCGAACCCCTCAAACCAACTACGATGAATCTATGTCAACTGGTCCAAAGACATTTAGTCGAATGATGTTTCGTCGGATAACACTTGGTCGATAAGACAACACGTCGTCGAATAGACATTAGGTCGTATGACCATTTGGTCGCATCAAGCTCCCGGCCAACCATTAACGGGTTATGGTTCGAAGTGAATTTTATACTGATCTAATTATTGAATGAATATCAAGGGAGAGAAAAAGTATTCATGAAAATGTATGTTGCATTTCATTTTCAATTAAATGCTTATTCGACTAAATGTCACTTCGCGACTAAACGTTTTCGATGAAATGTCATTTGACCAAACGCCATTTGGCTAAGGTTAATCAATGAAATATTCCAAAGCCGACTACGATGAAGTATTGGCAAAATAACATTGGTATCATTAGTGTTAGAGCTGTGACAGAAAAATAAACAAATTAAATAGAAGGTATTTTGCCATGGTACATAAGTTTCCATGAACTTACGTTCCCTCTGGCAAAACATCCTCATTCGCTTCCATATTCGTTTCTTCCGCTGTTGATTGAACTTTCTCACGTCCAGTGAATTCCTTCAATTAGTTAATTCATGTATCTTGGGGATTGCTAAATTAAATTTAATACAAAATCCATTGAGTAGGGGAGATCCCCAGCGCCGGACACCTCCCAACACCGGACACTTCTCAAAACGATACTTGCAGAGGTCCTTCCACCATCTAATGTAGTGCAAACGATAGCTATTTCAAAGTCCTTTACCTGTGGGAAAAAATGATCTTTAGGTTGAAAACTTTGTTCAAAATTTAGGATTGAAAAAAAAATGGTCAAAATTACTTTGTTTTACCTTACTTAAGAAGGTTTGAATCAACAAGATCAAATTCGATCGGAAGCATTCTAATCATGAAGATATGGTCAATATCAGCCATATTTTGAATAACGATCATGATCTGTTAGATATGTTATGTAATTGTGGTGCAAAATCAATTTCGTCTATCCTGTCCTCAGCTGTCCGGACAGTGAGATTCTTATGTAAGCATATAGTCATTTTTACACTTGTTTTGTTAAACTTACTTCAATTTAATTGCTCCTTCTTACTAAAGTATCAGGAAGCCACAGGAATATGTAGAACGAAAATTTGAAGATGGCATTGAAAAAAGGTGAGAATTCGGAGTAGAATGTAAGAAATTTAGCTGGAGAGTCGAATAAGCTCTATTAACACATTTTAATATCCACAACTCAAAGCAAGTGAAAAGTATTGCTATTCTCAATGATGTCTCTACTCATATAATAGCAACTTCGTTAAATTTGAACATGATGCAGAAGTGTCCGGTACGCTTTTCTGACAGGTGAAATTTTCCACCAAAATTCATCATTAAAATACATGGTCGCAAAACGTGTTCAAATGCTCATGTATAGTTTGTATGATTCATCAATGATCATATTTTGTGTATATGGTACACCAGTTAACATAATCCGTATAGTTAGTGAGATTTTCATTAAACTGCTTATGTGTCCGCCACTGGGGGATCTCCCCCTAATTATCCATTTTTCTAAATAACTTATTGCCGACCTATTATTACTACCAACATTCAGCTAAATGTTCATTCGACATAATTCCCTTTCGGCTAAATCCTGTCACATGGTATAATATGTTTCCATCAGAAGCTCTCAATTGAAAGTTTAAATGTAAATCTGTGGATTCAGTAAGGGTATGCGATAACACATTTTTTCCTGACGAAACGAAACGAAACGGAATTAGAAATGCTATTGTTGGTTCGAAACGAAACGAAACGAAATTCAAATTTACTTCCGAGACTTCGAAACGGAACGAAATCCGGGTCTATTTGATTCGAAATTTTACAAAACGAAATTTAATTTTTTTTTCGCGGAATTTTTATTAAATAGTTTTCTTTGCTTGCAAAAAAAAATCAGGAAATTATTAGGATTTTCAAAACATTCTCTAACAAATACGAGGAGTTTTTTTTATTTTAATATTCTTTTATTGGAAATTTTAAATGAAATAGTGATTCAGTTTCATTCTACATAATTGATACCCAAATGCCATAGGGAGAATCCAGCTTAATTTTACAAAACGACATGGGTAAGTAACCGATAAGTTTTGTATCTGATTACTATTTTCAAAAGTATGCCCCTCACCATAAGCAACGTTAAAATATTCATCGCTTAAGACCTCAGTAAAAATTTTTGGAAAAGTTTTACAGATTCAAAGTGCTACCTTATCCATTTCATTAACATCTTGAATAAAGTCTCCAGGTAAATTTTCGACCAAATTCATGAAGATTCATTAAATCTGTAAAAAAAATTAAAAAGGTCTTTTCAACAGATCTAAGCAGTATGCTGCCGTAATCTGGAAAAGTGACGTAACAGCCATTTTACAACATGTATATTTTCCATTTTTCTGTTAAAGAGCTCGATGAGTAGTACTCATTAACACCATTTTTGGAAAATGGCGTATACGTCACTTTTTCAGATTACGGCAGTATGAAAGTTGTTGATTGCAGTACAAAACTCGACTTTTTCTAAATTTTCACTGAGGTCTGTTGGAAATATTAGGCGAGCAGTTTTTTACGTTGTTTATGGTGAGGAGCATTTCTCCATGAAGTTATCGTTGGAAGATAAACAAAAATCGTGACTGCTAGATGAAAACCTTTTTTTGTTTCATCACTTCACCTCTCACTCACTTTCTGCGAGAACGGTGCCTCGTACATTCCTCCCGACCGACGACATGATTGTAGTATAATACAACTTCACATTTGTGCTAAACTGCTAAAGAATTTGCCTCCGCTTTGGCCTTATCATCGGATGTGGTTCTTCTGCTTGGAGACTTCAACCAACCAGGACTTGTCTGGTCTCTCTCCCACCATGGATATACGTTTCCTGATCCGCTTTTGTCTGCAACTACACCTGCTAGTCACCAACTAGTCGATGGAATTGCTTTTCTTGGACTCAGCCAATTCAACAGGATTTCCAACTTTCAATTAAACATGCTCCACTTGGTGTTTATCAATGATTATTCTCTGCATGAATGCACTTTCCTTGAGGCTCCGGACGCCGTTGTGCCACTTGACAACTATCATCCTGCGTTGGATATATCAATTGACAACGGATTTACCGATTTTCAACAGCTCCGACAATGCTTGTTCCGTATTGACTGGAATGTTTTAGACCGCCTGGACATCGAATCAGCTGTAGACCGCTTCAACTGTCTGCTACGTGACTGCGTTTCGGCCGCTGTACCGAAGCGAAAGCCTCCGAGGAAACCACCGTGGACTAATGCTCTATTACGCAACCTGAAAAGATTGCGCGGTAGAACCCATCGCGCTTATATCTATCGACGGTGTGCCTTCACTTAACGGAACTTCAACATTGCCAGCAATGATTATCGGCAGTATAATAAACTTCGTTACAAACATTATATTCATCTCACGCAACAAAATCTCCGACGACACCCTAAGAAGTTTTGGTCTATCGTGAATTCAAAAAGGAAGGAAACTGGACTGCCATCAAGTTATCGATATCGACATTGCGTTGAATACTGAAGAGAAATGCACCCTTTTTGCTAAACACTTCTTAAGGGTATTCTCGAGCTATTCACCTTCTCAGGATGACACTGATAGAGCTGTGAGTGGAGTATCAAGCAATGTAATGGATGTCTTTGATATAGACGGTCAAATGGTTCTGTCAGCGATACGTCAGACCAAATCATCCTTTTTTCCTGGACCTCTTCCATCGGCCGTGCTGAAGAAATGCTCTAATATACTAGCTGTTCCACTTTGCCCAGTCAACACAAAATCGTATATGATGCAACATAAGATGCTAAAGTGGAGGCGATATACGTACATATTGTATGGGGAAGTACCTATATCGCCTCCACTTTAGCATCTTATGTAACATCATATACGATCTTGTGTTGACTGGGTGTCTATTATTCAACCTATCACTCCAGCACATTTAATTTCCTGTGCAGTGGAAATGCTCTATTATGTTCCCAGTTTTCAAGAAAGGCGACAAACGTGATGTAAGAAACTACCGTGGCATTACATCACTCGGAGTGGAGTCGAAAGTGTTCGAGTCGCTGATGAACGAAAGAACGATTACATCAACCCCTATCAGCATGGTTTCTTTCCCGGCCGCTCTGTGGAAACGAATCTTACCAGTTTTACTTCGTTTTGCATGGAGAACATGTGTAAAAAATTTCAAATAGATGCCGTTTACACCGAGCTCAAATCTGCCTTCGACAAAGTTAATCAAGACTTGCTGCTTGCTAAACTAGAAAAAATGGGCTGTTCTTTTGCTTTATGCACCTGACTCAGATCATATTATCTGGTTGGACACCAAATGTCGGTTAGTATAGGAAACAATTCTTCCGACTGTTTCTCGAACTTTTATGGAGTTCCACAAGGTAGCACTCTTTTTCCAAAAAAGATGTTTTCACATAAGAATGCCTTGTAATAGGCCATTGCCCGAGCCGATATCAATTGAAGCTGTTAGGAAAACTTCATGATGATGTATGTCGTTTCTGCGGCATACATGTAGAAGACTCGGAACATCTGTTATGCCATCGTCCGGAAATTTTCAAAAAGAGATTACAGTTCTTCAACAAGGGGCTGATAGAACTTGACAAAGCTAGATATCACAAAAGATCTATCAAATGGTCGCAGATGTATGTAACATTTCCCCTTAAAAGTGTCCTCTTCTTTTCGTTGTCTCTTTTTTCCTTTTTTTTTTTCTCTTCCATTACAGATCAATGCAACAACCACCACCAAACCAAAGCAAAAACATCGCAATCAATAATTTTAAAACCCTATTGTGTATTTGTGATCCCTAACCTCGAGTCAGTCGCGTGTACGTCGGCTACCCAAACTAACTCTAGTTGTAAGAATCACAAGAATTGTAAAATAAATTGTACAAAAAAAACATATTTCCGGCTCCGTAACGCCAAATGGCAAATGAGCCTTCTAAATAAACGCAGATTTCGCCATACTCAAATTCCGCGAAATTCCGCGGAATTTCGTTTCCAATGCCCTAGAACGAAATTTTTCGAAATACCGCATATGCTTAGGATTCAGAGCACTAATCAGAGAGTCGGTTATAGCACAGAGAATATAGGTTATATTTGTTGTTATAAGCCATACTGCAACAGCATGCATAATTGTATCATATTGACATGGAATCCAATAAGACATTTGATCAACAATTTTGAAATTGTTCTTTTCAACTGATATATTCATTTGCACTTGGTCCGAACTCTAAATGTTTTTGTACTATAGCTCATCAAACTCACTGTAATCAACGGTCTGTTGAGATCACGCTAGAAGTCAATTCTTTTCATGTGTTCACAAGAGCGACAAACATCGCCGCACTAGGGCACATTTAGTCTGCACAGCTGCGGTCAGTAGTTTGTAATGGATTCGATATGATCTGAGTGTACTTACACTCCCGATCAACAGTTTGGGGCAATGTAATGCACAAGCACCGAACTTATATCGTTATCTCTTTATTATTACAGTTTAAAAACATCACTTAACCAAATCGATCAACAGTTTTGAGGGGCTTCTAGTTTATTTTTTCAAGTGAATCAACTTAATAGTTGATAACTCAAATCTTATGGACGGAAGTGCACCCACAAACTAGGTAGCTACGAGATGGACGACGAATGCAATTTCGAAAAACATGCACTTTTTAACGAGTTGCAGCAGCGCTACTGGAATTACTTTTTTTTTGGTTGACACGACATCGGGCAGCAAAACATGAGCAATTGGTGTGTCTGGGTCGGTCGAATGGTCGTCGGTAAGACTGGATGGCAAACTGCTTTTGCTTCTGCCGACTGGTCTCCTCTGGCGTTTTGCGCTTGTTTTACCTCTGGAGTTGGCTGGATAGTAGTAGAGAGGCACCACCACCACCGGTTCAACGGACCAAACCACCATACACGGATGTTTAATGCTAGGCCGGGCCGCTAGCTCGATGCGGTGGAATTATTATAGCCAGACACTGCGCTCGGACGGCCTTCTCAGGACGACCTTTCGTGTGCCATATTATGATTTTTGCGCCGCCATGCGACGCAGATGGGGATAACGCACGGTTGGGTATGGCAGACAAAAAGCATAATAAAGATTTAGATGCAGTCATCATTTTTAGTTTTGTCCTCATGGATGCTGTTAACTGCCATTTTTATGATTGTTAACATGTCTGTTTTTGAGCAATTTGAATTTTTTTTTTTTTTTTTTTTTAACTAATTTTATTTGCTAATTATCTAATACATGCATTTATCTCTTAGACTAGGTGTTCCGTGTTTTCTTAACACTATCATCCTTATTTGCTATGTTACGCTTTTAGATATTATTAATACATTTCAATTGCCTCTGGCAGTTACGATATTTCCTCTGGTTGAATTAAACCATGTAGGAATTACAATGTTTTCTACTTAAACTAAACTTAACCTAATTTATACTAAGGGTACAAGGAGCTAATCGTTGCAATAGAAGATTGCAACGATTTTTGTCTAAAATTGAAAATTATTTTGTTGTACATTTGTTGCAATGTCTCAATATTAGAAATTCTATGAAGTTCATTGGTACTATACCACGGAGGCAACTTCAGAATCATTTTCAAAATTTTATTTTGAATCCTCTGAAGTGCCTTCTTTCTGGTATTGCAGCAACTAGTCCATATTGGCACAGCATACAACATGGCTGGTCTAAACATTTGTTTGTAAATCAAAAGTTTGTTCTTAAGACAAAGTTTTGATTTTCTGTTTATAAGTGGATATAGGCACTTAATATATTTGTTACATTTGGCTTGAAGGCCTTCAATGTAATTTTTAAAAGTTAATTTTTGATCTAGCAGAAGTCCTAAATATTTAGCTTCGCTAGACCAATTAATTGGAACCCCATTCATAGTGACAATATGTCTGCTAGAAGGTTTCAAATAAGAAGCTCTCGGCTTATGTGGGAAAATTATAAGCTGAGTTTTGGAAGCATTCGGGGAAATTTTCCATTTTTGCAAGTAAGTGGAGAAAATATCCAAACTTTTTTGCAATCTACTACAAATGACACGAAGGCTTCGCCCTTTGGCTGAGAGACCTGTGTCATCTGCAAACAAAGATTTTTGACACCCTGGTGGTAAATCAGGTAAGTCAGAAGTAAAAATGTTATACAATATGGGCCCCAGTATGCTGCCTTGGGGAACACCAGCTCTAACAGGTAATCTATCAGATTTAGAATTCTGATAGTTTACCTGCAGTGAGCGATCTGATAAATAATTTTGGATCAGTTTAATAATGTACAGAGGAAAATTAAAATTCATCAATTTTACAATCAAACCTTCATGCCAAACACTATCAAATGCTTTCTCTATATCAAGAAGAGCAACTCCAGTCGAATATCCTTCAGATTTGTTGAGCTGAATTAAGTTCGTAACTCTTAATAACTGATGAGTGGTTGAATGCCCATGGCGAAAACCAAATTGCTCATCAGCAAAAATAGAATTGTCATTAATATGAACCATCATTCTATTTAAAATAATCTTTTCAAACAGTTTGCTTATTGAAGAAAGCAAACTGATTAAGGATAACTAGAAGCCTCAGCTGGATTTTTGTCCGGCTTCAAAATTGGAACAACTTTGGCGTTTTTCCATTTATCTGGAAAGTATGCCAATTGAAAACATTTGTTAAATAAATTAACCAAAAAGGATAAAGAGCTCTCAGGAAGTTTTTGATAAGTATGTAGAAAATACCATCATCACCCGGGGCTTTCATATTTTTAAATTTTCTAGTAATAGATCTCACTTCATCCAAATTAGTTCCCAACGAAGGGTCAAAAACATTATCTTGGTTGAGAATGTCTTCGAAGCTTCGTGTAACCTGATCCTCAATTGGACTAGTGAGACCTAGACTAAAATTATGGGCACTCTCGAACTGCTGAGCAAGTTTTTGAGCCTTTTCGCCATTTGTTAATAAAATTTTATTTCCCTCTTTAAGCGCTGGAATTGGCTTTTGAGGTTTTTAAGAATTTTCGTTAATTTCCAAAAGGGTTTCGAACTGGGATCCAACTTCGAGACATTAATCTCAAAGTTGGTATTTCTCAGAATAGTAAAACGTTTTCAATTTCATTTTGCAAATCTCGCCAAATAACTTTTAAAGTAGGATCGCGAGTTCTTTGGTATTGCCTTCGCCTCACATTTTTAAGACGGATCAGTAGCTGAAGATCGTCGTCAATAATAATGGAGTTGAATTTAATTTCACATTTAGGAATTGCAATGTCTCTGGCTTCGACAATTAAATTTGTCAAAGATACGAGAGCATTATCAATATCACTTTTAATATCGAGAGGAATATCAACATCAAAATTCCTATCGATATACGTTTCTAGAGAAATCCCAATCAGCTCTATGATAATTAAAAGTAGAGCTGATTGGATTATAAATGGCTTCTTGTGAGATTTCAAATGTCACAGGAAGGTGATCAGAGTCAAAAGTCAGCATGAGTTACCAATTGGCCACAGCTGACTTGAATCCGTTAAAACTAAATCAATTGTAGAAGGATTTCGACTGGAAGAAAAACAAGTTGGTCCATTGGGATATTGAATAGTATAATATCCCGCAGAACAATCTTCAAATAAAATTTTACCATTGGAATTGCTTTTGAGCATTATTCCATGAACGGTGTTTGGCATTGAAGTTACCAATTACGAAGAATTTAGATTTGTTGCGAGTCAGAATTTGAAGATCAGCTTTCAACAAATTCTTTTGCTGCCCATTGCATTGAAAAGGCAAGTAAGCTGCAATGAAGGAAAATTTTCCAAAATTTGTTTCAACAGAAACTCCCAAGGTTTCAAAAACTTTGGTTTTGAATGAAGAAAATAATTTATGTTTGATACGTCTATTGATGACAATGGCGACCCCACCACAGGCGCTGTCAAGACGATCATTTCTGTAGATAAAATAATTTGGATCTCTTTTAATGGAGAGTCCTGGTTTTAAATAGGTTTCTGTTATAATGGCAATATGCACATTATGAACTGTTAGGAAGTTGAATAATTCATCTTCCTTACCCTTTAGAGAGCGGGCATTCCAATTTAGAACTTTCACACAATTATTTGGATCCATTGAAACGGAGTCCGATAACAATTTTGTGTGTACTTTATACCAACCTGAACAGCTTCTGGAATGGTATTTGCTTTGAACATTGCATCAATCATGTGATGCAATTGTTCAGTTAAAAAATCAAAATCGGAAGCATTCATGCTACCTGAATCGGCAACATGACCATTATTGGGACATGGGTATAAACCTCATTTTGAGAAGAGAAATTTTGTCTACCAGCAGCGATGTTTGCATACGTAGGTACATTGGAAAAATTGGAATTTACTGAAGTGCTTGCTACCCGTTGACGAGCGGCAAAATTTGTTTGTGAATTGTGGTGGGTATGAATTGCTCGACCGGTAAATGGTTTCGAAATTTGAGCGTTTGAAAATTTCTACCCGTCGAATCTGGGATCCGATTGGAATTTCCCGTCATCAATTTTGCACGGGAATTCAAAACTTTTTTGCGTGAAGGGCATTCCCAGAAATTGGATTTATGATTACCCCCACAATTTGCACACTTAAATTTATTGGAATCTTCTCTCACAGGACAAGCGTCCTTGGCGTGAGAGGTTCCACCACAAATCATGCATTTAGCATCCATGTGGCAATGTTTGGTTCCGTGACCCCACTTTTGGCACTTACGGCACTGAGTGGGGTTTTGGAAATTTCCCCCAGGCCTGCGGAAATGTTCCCATGTAACACGGACATGGGACATAATACAGGCCTTTTCCAACTTTCATATTATTTAGTTCACTTTTGTTAAAATGAACTAAATAAAATTCTTGAGAAATGCCCTTTGGGAAGTACCAGAGTGGGATTTCTTTTTCATCTTAATTACTTGGACTGGTGAAAATCCAAGTAATTCAGAAATTTCAATTTTAATCTCATCCAGTGATTTGTCATCACTGGGCAGACCTTTCAAGACGACTTTGAACAATCGCTCAGTTTTGTCGTCGTATGTGAAGAATTTATGGCGCTTCTCAGTTAAATACTGGAGAAGACGTTTGCGATCGTCAAAGGATCCCGGCAAAACGCGGCAGTCACCCTTCCTAGCAATCTGAAATGAAACCTTGATCCCCGAAGGTTACTCAAGATTTCATTCCGAAAGCCAGAAAACCCGGCAACAGATACCACAATTGGCGGAATCCGTTGTTTCTTCGCATGAATCGAATCACCTGGGCTAGAGGTAGATTCGATTTCCTCAAATTCGTTATTAATCAAATCGAACTGATTGCTCAGTTCGATGGGAGAAGAAATAATGTCAACGTTAGATTTAGAAGGAATATCTGAAGTCTCCAGCTTCCTTCTATTTTTTCCGCGCTTGGGCAGGACGGTCTTGAAACCTTGTTTCTTTGAAGGAAGTGGAGAATTCAGAGACTCCTTCTTCCTCTTGTTTTTATTAATACTCATTGCTGAGCGTGGAGACGTGACCTTCTTAGAGGTTTTTTCCCAGAACGGTGTCCCTGCAGGATTACCACCGCTTGTCGGAATTTTACTTCCGCAAACGGGTCCAACGTAAAACGAAGGCACGGGTCCTTGCAAAGATCGTAACGGGATCAGTGGGTAGAAATAGCGCTAAGAAGCACCGTTGAAATTAAAATAGCTTCGGGTAGTATTAAAAACTTCCTTCCGCAAAGAGAAAGAACCGCACAGCACGAAAGCACGATGCGGTCTGAGAGCAATTTGAATAATTGCTTTGTTTGTTTTTCAACTATCGTTTCAGGTGAGCCATTAACGAGGCATGCGAAACGGAACTGTTTTGTGATACACAAAAATCGATTGAATTCAAGGTAAATGCAATTTATTCAAGAATTGCTTTCTTTTTGTATTATTTAGCAAACGTCGTTTCAAATGTTTAAAAGAAATGTAGGGTAAGACGGTATAATGCGCCCCACCTGGCCAAAACGCCCCACTTTGATTTCTAGAAAACTAAAACTAATTAAGGATCAAAATCAGTTGGTACCCATAAGTATTTGTAAACCCATCATACTATGTGAACGTGGAAGCATTTTTGTATTACACAATGAAAATAATAGCAACATACAAAAGTTATAGTTTTGATGTAACTTTTAAAGTTTGTTTGCCCAACATTCTGGAGCGACTCTGGCATACTGTCCGCAAAACTTGCACTGGAACACTCAGTTGGACAACAAAAATAACTTTTTCAGTGGTTAATATGATATAAAATTGTTTCCATCTTCATAAATGTAACGATTTTCGAAAATATGTTTCACTGGCCAAAACGCCCCAGTATAGGCAGGACGATATGCCCTTACCAACTGGACACAAGCGCGGCGAGCCTGCAGCAGTTGCTTCCAAATGCTATGGAAAATGTCGAAATGTAATTCAAACCTGCTTAAATGGACTTATGATGGTTTTTTAATGTCAAGCGCATAAGGATTTGTAGCCTTTTTGTTATGGGATTGATAAAATACTAATGAAGGGCTTTGAAACGTCTTTGGTTAAGGTGG
Organism: Armigeres subalbatus; assembly: GCF_024139115.2. Classification (NCBI taxonomy): domain Eukaryota; kingdom Metazoa; phylum Arthropoda; class Insecta; order Diptera; family Culicidae; genus Armigeres; species Armigeres subalbatus. The sequence goes on from NC_085140.1 coordinate 172,681,882, forward strand.
GGCGTATTGCCCAGGCGCTTTTTCAAATTCATTTTTTTACGACTTTTTAACCTTCCTAGTGCATTAAAAAAAAGTTACACATTGTGCATTAGCGGGTCAAAAATGACCCCAAATTGAATTCGCTCCCAAAAGTTCATTTTCGAACCGATTCTCAATTTTTTGGAACCAAATTGAAGGTATGGATTCCACGGATGTTGTTACGGACAGATTTTTGCACTTTGGCCATTCTGGTTCCCAGGAATCGATGCTGAAGGAACATAGATTCTTAGGCAAATTTTTAGCGGGATTTCTTGCCTTTCGAATGGTGATTTTGGAAATGCTCATTAATTTGCGTAGCAATAATTCTAATAGAATGTAGCCATTGTCCATTTCCATGGATCAACACAATTCCTGGTTATTACGCGGTCCGGTGTCCCTCCGGAAGATCCGGAACAGCCGTAGAAGTGACAATTCATTGAACTCATCCTAGAAGAGCGCGGTTTTTTCCAAAGCTTTTCATTATCGAACGCTGAGTAACAAATGATTATGGTGACCCATTTTGATGGACCTGCGTGGCCACCGGAGGTCCTCCAGAGGATCCGGAACATTCGGTGAGGTGGTCAATTCATGGAACTCATCCTAGAAGAATGCAGTTTTCTCAAAACTTTTGATTATTGTAATTTGAGTAACAAATGATTGTGGTTACCCATTTTGGTAGAACTGGGTGGCCACCGGAGTCCTCCGGAAGATCAGGAACGTCCGTAAAAATGAAATGGTCAATTAATGAAACTTATCATATAAGAGCGCGGTTTTTGCAAAGCTTTTCATTATCGAACTACGAGTAACAAATGATTGTGGTGACTCATTTTGGTGGATCTGGGTGGCCACCGGAAGTGCCCCAGAAGATCCGGAACGTCCGTAAAAATGGTCAATTCATGAAACTTATCATAAAAGAGCACTTTCTATTATCGAACTCTGAGCAAGACACGAAGGAATGTCGTGACCCGTTCTTATTTACCAAAGTGACTATCGGAGGTCTTACGGAAGATACGGAACTTTGGTTAAGGTGGTTAATGGATGTAATACATACTAGAAGAGCCTATTTTTTTTTATTTCCTTGTCGTACTCTGAACATGAAATTATTGCCGTGGCCTTTTATCACGGAGTAGCAACCAAAGGCCCTCCGGAATATCCGTATCACACGTAAAAGAGATCAATTCATAAAACCCATCTTCGAAAAACACGCCATATAATCAATAGAAGAAGTAGATGAAGCACACTATTCTTCTAAATCTTTTTATTTTACTAATTTTAGAAACAAATGATCGTAACGAATTCGCATGAATTGCCCACTGTATGTCTTCAGGTACATTCAGATCATCCGTACAATCGGCTAATTCATGAAACTTGTCATAGTTTTCCTATTTTCATATCCTGAGTAATGGATGGTCGTTGTAACCCATTCTCAGGAACGTGTGTAGTCATCAATGAAACTCCGCAAGATCAAAAAATCTGTAATTATAGTCAATTCATAAAAATTAGGATGACACTATTTTTTTTTGAAAGGACAATCACATTAACCCAGAAAATATAGTATAGCATAATTTGCTTCCATGATCGATATTCATAGTCATAAATCATCGACTCATGAAAGTTTGACTTAAAATAAAAATTTACTTTGGTTGAATCTTTTGACAACTTTTGGTCAAAAATTTCTTGCAAGATGATGAACCATAAAAAACCTATCTTATAATTTTAATTTTTATTAACAGGGGGTCTATAATGGCAGCAAAGAGGTTCAACTATAAAAAGAACACCTTAAATTTTCTTAAATTTGTAGGGTGACAATATCAGGTCGAAAACGTGATAAAATCGGGTCGAAAACGAGAGAAAATCGAGGGCAAACAAAATCGCGAAGTGACAAAACTGGGTTGATACTGTTTTATTAGGCTAACATGATGAAACTTTTATGCTCAGAGAAGTCGAGAAAATTTCCAACCCAAAAACTTCCTAGACCGGACCGGGAATCGAACCCCGCCACCCTCAGCATGATCTTGCTTTGTAGCCGCGAATCTTACCGCACGGGGGCACGGGAAAGGAGGGCCCCGCAGAAAGCATCACAACAACCTTCATGAGATGATCAATAAGTAGAATAACAAACAGCTTACAAAATATCGTGTTCTAGTAGGATGAGTATCAAGTGTTGACCAATCCGTAGGAACTTTAGAAGGACATCCAGTGATCACTTAAGTCGTGTGTATGGATTACGAGAGGGCCTTCACTGGCCATTCAAGTCCATAGCTAAGGGTCACGACAAAAATATCTTGCTCAGATTTCGTTAATAGATTTTTTGTAAAACCATGCTCCTATGATTCGAGATTCGTCAGTTTGCAGCTTTTAGGAATATTACGGGCATTATTCATGAAGGAGTGGCCACTCAGGTCCAAAAGAATGGGTTACGATAATTTTCTATAACTCAAAGAATGTTAATAAAAAGCTTTAGAAAAGCCGCGTTCTTCTATGATAAGTTGCATGGAATAAACATTTCTACGAATGTTCCGGATCTTAGTAAGGATCTCCGGTAGCTACTCAAGAACATTTAAATGGGTCACCACTATCTTTTGTTATTCAAAGTAGCTTTGTAAATATCGTACTCTTCCATGGTGAGTTAATTGATTGGCCACTTTAACGGACGTTCCGAATCTTCCGGAAGACCTCGGTGGACACCCAGGTCCTTCAAAAAGGGTCATCACAATCATTTATCACTCAGCGTTCGGTGATTCAGCTAATCCATGGTGAGTTTTATGAATCGACCACTTCTACTCCGAAGGCCACTCAGGTCCATCACACTGGGTCACCATAATCATTTGTTACTCAGTGTTCGATAATGAAAAGCTTTGGAAAAAACCGCACCCTTTTATGATAAGTTTCATGAATTGGCCATTTTTACGGACGTTCCGGATCTTCTGGAGCACCTCCGGTGGGCACCCAAGTCCACCAAAATAGGTCCCCGCAATCATTTGTTACTCAAAGTACTATGAGGAAAAGCTTTGGAAAAACCGCACCCTTTTATGATAAGTTTCATTAATTGGCCATTTTTACGGACGTTCCGGGTCTTCTAAAGGACCACCAGTGGCCACCCAGGTCCACCAAAATAGGTCCCCGCAACCATTTGTTACTCAAAGTACTATGAGGGAAAGCTTTGTAAAAAACCGCACCCTTTTATGATAAGTTTCATGATTTGGCCATTCTTACGGACGTTTCGGATCTACTGGAGCACCTCCGGTGGCCACCCAGGTCCACCAAAGTGGGTCACCACAATCATTTGTTACTCAAAGTACTATGAGGAAAAGCTTTAGAAAAAAACCGCACCCTTTTATGATAAGTTTCATGATTTGGCCATTCTTACGGACGTTCCGGATCTACTGGAGCACCTCCGGTGGCCACCCAGGTCCACCAAAATAGGTCCCCACAATCATTTGTTGCTCAAAGTACTATGAAGAAAAGCTTTGGAAAAAACGCACCCTTTTATGATAAGTTTCGTGAATTGGCCATTTTTACGGCCGTTCCGGATCTACTGGAGGACCTCCGGTGGCCACCCAGGTCCACCAAAATGGGTCACCACAATCATTTGTTACTCAAGTACGATAATGAAAAGCTTTGGGAAAAAACGCGTGCTTCTAGGATGAGTTCCATGAATTGGCCATTTTTATGGATGTTCCGGATCTTCTGGAGGAACTCTGGTGGCCACCCAGGTCTATCTCAATGGGTCACCATAACCATTTGTTCCTCAGCGTTCGATAATTAAATGCTTTGGAAAAAACTGCGCTCTTCTTGGATGAGATCAATGAATTGACCACTTCTACGGATGTTCCGGATCTTCCGGAGGGACACCGGACCGCGTAATAACCAGGAATTGTGTTGATCCATGGAAATCGACAATGGCTACATTCTATTGGAATTATTGCTACGCAAAATTATGAGCATTTCCAAAATAAACCTTTGAAAGGCAAGAAAACAGGCCAAAAATTGGCCTAAGAATCCATGTTCCTTCAACATCGATTCCTGGGAACCAAAATGGCCAAATTGCAAAAATCTGTCCGTACCGACATCCGCGGAATCCATACCTTCAATTTGGTTCCAAAAGGTTGAGAATCGGTTCGAAAATGAACTTTTGGGAGCGAATTTAATGTGGGGTCATTTTTGACCCGCTAATGCACAATGTGTCACTTTTTTTGTTGTGGCGTTCCTAGAGGTCACTGAAAGCTGGTTATCACCCCAAAATTTTCATTTCCAAAAGTTAGGAAAAGTCAGAAAATTTCAACGCCCTATCTCATTTGATTACAAAGCTACAACGTTTTTAAATCATCTCTGGGCCAAAATAGACCCCAATGCACTAGGAAGGTTAAAAAAGCTTTATTACGTGTTATCTGTAATATTTTTATATGACTACTCACGGGCAATGCATTTGAGACTTCCTGGACTACCAAATAACACAAAGTTTGCATAAATTGCGTTGAAAAATAAAAAGTTATCGAGGAGCTGCCTTAGGGGGGGGGGGGGAATATTATACCGCCTAACCCTACCTTTTACTTATTACTCTTCTCTTCTTCTTCTTATTGGCATTACATCCCCACACTGGGACAGAGCCGCCTCGCAGCTTAGTGTTCATTAAGCACTTCCACAGTTATTAACTGCGAGGTTTCTAAGCCAGGTTACCATTTTTGCATTCGTATATCATGAGGCTAGCACGATGATACTTTTATGACCAGGGAAGTCGAGACAATTTCCAATCCGAAAATTGCCTAGACCGGCACCGGGAACCGAACCCAGCCACCCTCAGCATGGTCTTGCTTTGTAGCCGCGCGTCTTACCGCACGGCTAAGGAGGCCCCCTTATTACTTTTCAAGTGATCGATTTCTATATTATCTTCTTACCATTCCCGGAAATAATGCAGAAATAATATACCCGATGACTATGGGTCAGTTTTCGGTGTCGCGCACAAGATTAAACAACAGTGTTTTGATTTTGTCAAGACCGAAAAGCCATCTCCGAAGGAGTCTATTCTACAGCCCAGGACAACAGGGAATGGGCGAGTCATATTTTCACAGTGACCATCAAACTGTGAATTTCGAAGCCATGCAGTTAGGGACGCCAGTCGTCTGGAATGAGAGTTCGAGGAAAGGAATTCACAATTCTTCATTAGGTCACTGGGTGTTGTGTGAATGTCCTCCAAAATGTTTTTTTATTTTACAAGATGTTATTAAAATTTTATATTATATTTAATTCAATAATTCAGAACATAATAAAAAATGTGAAAAATATTTATTTTTTCTTCCTTTATTTAGGGTATCTGTTCCATTATTAATAACATTCGCAAAACAGGCAATTTACGCTCAATTTGTGTCATGTTTTGTTGTTATCCACGCTCACTGCACTGCAAAAATCACTAAAATAAGAAATAAACAATTTGCGCACCAGTTATTTGTTTACAAATGGTAATCATTTGGGTAACCTTATGTGAATTATTGAAATTTTAAGTTTTTCGCTCGTCCTGAGTTAGACCTGCGCGCCGATTGAAATTTTACTAGCGGCGGCGTGGTGGCGTCACGCCTTTGATGATCGGCGGTGGCGGCGCGGCGGCGTGGGACTAATTTCAAGCGTTAAAAATTCTCCGGAATTTCTTTAGAAGTACCTCGATGAATTCCTCAGGATTTATTTTTCCACGAGTTCGATGGGATGTTTAAATATTACTAGACGATTTCGTCCGAAATTGCAACCAATAATTGCCCCGTTCATCCAGGAATTGCTCCGGAAGTTCCTCCAGGATTTCGTCCGAAAGCTCTTCCAGAATTTCGTCCGGAAGCTCCTCCAGGATTTCGTCCGAAAGTTCCTCCAAGATTTCGTCCAGAAGTTCATTCAGGAATTTCTCCGGAAGTTCCTCCAGGATTTCGTACGAAAGATTCTCTAGTATTTCATCCGGAATTTCCTCCAGGATTTCGCCTGGAAGTTCATCCAAGATTCTGTCCAGAAATTCCTCCAAGATTTCGTCCGGACGTTCCTCCAAGATTTCATTCTGAGGTTCCTTCAGGATTTCGTCCGAAAGTTCATCCAGCAATTCCTCTGGAAGTTCATCCAGGATTTCGTCCGAAAGCTCCTCCAGTATTTAATCCGGAAGTTCCTCCAGGATTTCGTCCGGAAGTTCCTCAAGGATTTCGTCTAGAAGCTCATTCGAAAGTTCCTCCAGGATGTCGTTCCGTAGTTTCTCCAGGATTTCGTCCGGATGTTCCTCCAGCGTTTCGTCCGAAAATTTCTCAGGTTTCCAACCGGAAGTTCAATCTGAAATTCCTCCAGAAGTTGTACCAAAATTCGTTCGGAAGTTTTCCGAGAATTTTTTCCGAAAGTTCCTCCAGGATATCGTCCCGAAGTTCCTCAAGGGTTTCGTCCGAAAGTTCCTCCAGAATTTCGTCCGGAAGCTCCTCCAGGAAGTAGTTCGGAAGCTCTTCCAGGGTTTTGTCTGGATCTTGTCCGGAGGTTTGCCGAGATTTCGTCCGAATTTTCCTCCAGGAATTCATCCGGGGTTGTCTCCAAACATTCCTTCAGAATTTCATCAGGACCTTTATGCAGAATTTCGTCTGAAAGTCAATCCAGGAATTCCTCCGGAAGTTCCTCCAGGATTTCGTTCGAAAGTTTCTTAACAATTTCAACCGAAAGTTCCTCCAGGATGTCGTCTGGAAACCCATCCAAGATTTCGTCCGGAAGTTCCTCTAGAATTTTGTCCGCAAGTTTTCCGGCATTTGGTCCAAAAGTGCCTCCAGGATTTCATCCGAAAGTTCCTCTAGGATTTCGTGTGTAAAACAGGTTTTTTTTTCCAGAAGTTCCTCTAGGATTTTGTCAGGGAATTCCTCCAAGAATTCTTCTAAGATGTCGTCCGGAAGATCCTCCAGAATTTCGTCCGGAAGTTCCTCCAGGATGTCGTCTGGAAACTCCTCCAAGATTTCGTCCGGAAGTTCCTCCAGGATTTTGTCCGGAAGTTTTCCGGAATTTGGTCCAAAATTTCCTCCAGGATTTCATCCGGAAGTTCCTTTAGGATTTCGTGTGTAAATTCCTACAGGGATTTTGTCCAGAAGTTCCTCCAGGACTTCGTCAGGGAATTCCTCCAAGATTTCGTCCAAGAATTCTTCTAAGATGTCGTCCGGAAGTTCCTCCAGAATTTCGTCCGGAAGTTCCTCCAGAATGTCGTCTGGAAGCTCTTCCAGGGTTTTGTCAGGAAGATCATTCAGGATTTTTTCCGGAAGTTTCCCGGGATTTCGTCCAAATTCTCTTCCAGGAATTATCTCCAAAATTTCCTTCAGAATTTCGTCCGGACATTCATCTAGAATTTCGTCTGAAAGTTAATCCAGGAATTACTCCGGAAGTTCCTCCAGGATTTCGTTCAAAAGTTTCTTAATGATTTCGTCCGAAAGTTCCTCCAGGATGTCGCCTGGTAGCTCCTCCAAGATTTCGTCCGGAAGTTCCTCTAGGATTTCGTGTGTAAATTCATACAGGATTTTGTCCAGAAGTTCCTCCAGGATTTCGCCAGGGAATTCCTCCAGGATTTCATCAGGGAGTTCCTCCAAGATTTCGTCCAGAAGTTCCTAAGATGTCGTCCGAAAGTTCCTTTCGGATGTCATTTGAGTATTCATCCAGGATTTCGTCCGGTAGTTCCTTCAGGATTTCGTCCGGAAGCTCCTCCAGGATTTCATCCGGAAGTTTATCCAGGAACTCATCCGGAACTTCCAACAGTATTTCCTTCAAGAATTCCTCCAGGATTTCGTCTGAAAGTTCCTCCAGGAAATACTCCAAAAATACATTCAGGATCTCGTCCGGTAGTTCCTCCATGATTTCGTCCGAAGCTTCCACCATAATTTTCCACCATTTCGTCTGGAAGATCCACCTGCAGGAATACTACCAGAAATTTATGAAGTAATTCCTCCAAAATCCGTTTAAAAATTTCTACGGATTTCAGTTATTCCATAGGAGCTATTACGATTTTTTTTCGTGATTTCCTCCAAAAACTTACCTGCGGAATATTAAAATTATTAACGAATACTTTTCTAGAATGTTCACTATTTCTCCTGAAATTCTCCCTGGAGGTCCTCCAGAAATTCCTCCCAAAACTATTCATAAATTACTTCGAGAACTCTCTAGAAATTTCCTCTGACCTCCTTTCGAATCTCACATTGAATTTGTAACGCAACTCCCACCCACCCCTTGGAATTCTTCCGGAAATATCTCTGGGAGTTTTTCTAAGTATACTCATGAAAATTCAATTGCGAATTCCTCCATGCACCGGTGAAGTTTTCCCAGCAATCCCCTCTGAAACATTTACAAAAAAATCCTTCCGAATGTTCACTAATTATTTTTTCCTGGTCGAAATTTAGGTGGAAGCACCAAGAAAAAAAATCTTCCAAAAATACTCCTGCCTTCTCTTCCTCCAGGTTTCTCCAGGAGTTTCCAAGCAGATTACTTCAAGAATAATTCTGTAAATTCCGCTATAGATTATTCAATAAATTGTTCGGAAATTAGTTTTGAAATTCCCCCAGAATTTCCTTAAGGTATATGGGGAGATCTCCCAGTGTCGAACACATGAGCCATTTGACGAAAAACTTTTTAATTATCTGGATTCTATATACTTGTATACCATATAAACAAAAAATGATAGTTGATGATTCATACTAACTTTTTTTTTTTAATCTTGCGTTTATTTAGAAGGCCCATTTGCCATTTGGCGTTACGGAGCCGGGAATATGTTTTTTTTGTACAATTTATTTTACAATTCTTGTGATTCTTACAACTAGAGTTAGTTTGGGTAGCCGACGTACACGCGACTGACTCTAGGTTAGGGATCACAAATACATAATAGGAATAGGAGGGGGTTTAGGGTTTTAAAATTATTGATTGCGATGTTGTTAACTTGGTTTGATGGTGGTTTTTGCATTGATCTGTAATGGAAGAGAAAGAAAAACAAAAAAAGAGACTATGGAAAGAAGAGGACACTTTTAAGGGGAAATGCTACATACAGGGGACTCACAAAGATTCAAATTCTAACATCAATCTTTTTCAAAAACAGATAGATAAGGTTCATATACTCTAAATCAAGGCCCGCCAACACTTCCCTAACGGGTTTTATTTGTTTTCCTCGGACCCGGACAGTTTCAGTCAGCTCAGACCTGGTTTCACGATGCTCGACGCACCCCCATACGACGTGCTCGATATCCTGACAGTTGCCACTAACACAGAGATTGCTTCCAGAAAGCCCAATTCGAAACGTATGTGCATTTAGCGAGTAGTGATTAGACATTAGTCTACACATGGTTCGAATGAAATCACGTCCCACATTCAACCCTTTGAACCATGGTCTCTTCGATACCTGAGGGAAAATAGAATGCAGCCATCTACCAATGTCTCCACTTTTCCATTTCCGCTGCCAACTGATCAAGGTCTCCTGATGAGCTATTGCAAAAAATTCATCAAAGGCGATTTGCCGCTCGAGCAATGAGAAGGGACCCATGCCATGGTGATGGTATAGGAGCGCTTCGATAGAGCACTCGATGCTTTTCGTATCCCTCTTAAGAGATACGCTGAGTGCTTAATCGGCTTCATCGACCGAACAGCCTCCAGAGAACTTAGACTGTCGGTGAAGATGAAGAAGTGCTCAGTAGGAAGTGTTGCAATATACTCCAGTGCATAGTATATAGCTGCTAGTTCAGCAATGTATACTGAACATGGCTTCTGCAATTTGAAGGAGGCGCTATGTAATTTGTTGTACACACCGAAACTAGTGGAATCTTCAAATTTTGATCCGTCTGTGAAAAACCTTCTGTTTGCGCTGACATTCCCGTACTTGTTTGCAAATAATCTAGGTATCTCCATCGAACGATGGGAACCGGATATTTCATGAATCTCTTGTTTCATGGTTGTATCAAAAACTACAGCGGAACTGTGGGAATAGGAGAAGTTATCACTATTGGTGTTAACCGAAGAGGGGGCTACCTCCAACGTCATGTACCGGTAGTACACATTCCTAAAGCAAGTTTGAGGATTACGTTCAAGCAGCTTCTAGACATTCTCAATGACCAATGGGTTTAGTATCTCACAACGAATGAGGAAGCGGAGTGATAATTCCGCGAAACGATCGGTAAGAGGAAGTACTCCCGCAAGTACTTCTAGACTCATCGTATGAGTCGAGTTCATACAACAATGTGCTTCCCGAAGGTGCATTTGGAATCGAACCAGATCCCGAGGTATTTAGAAGGCATGCTGTGATTGATTGTCTTACCCATGAGTTGAAGCGGGAACTTTGCCGGCTTATGCTTTTTTGAAAAGACAACCATCTCAGTTTTCTCCGGAGAGAATTCGATACCCAGCTTTAAAGCCCAAGTAGACAAATTGTCCAAAGTATCTTGTAATGGTCCTTGCAGATCAACCGCTGTTGGCCCCGAAACGGATACAACACAATCATCTGTAAGCTTTCTTAACGAGCAATTTGGCATGAGACATTCATCAATGTCTCTGACGTAAAAATTGTAAAGAAGGGGGCTTTAACATGAACCCTGGAAGAGACCCATGTATCTAATTCGTGAAGTTGGCGAGTCAACATGAGAAAAACTCATACGCTTCTCTGACAACAAATTGTACAAATAGTTGTTCAAAATTGGTGAAAGTCCACACTCGTGGAGTTAGTCGGATAAGACATCGACGCAAACTGAATCAAAAGTCCCCTTAATGTCCAAAAACACTGAGCCCATTTGCTCTTTATGAGAGAAGGTGAGTTGAATTTCTGAATCGAGCAACGCAAGACAGTCGTTCGTTCCTTTGCCTCTCCGGAAACCAAATTGTGTATCTGACAACAAACCATTAGACTCAACCCATTCGTCGAGCCGATGAAGAAGAATCTTCTCCAACAGCTTCCGAAGACATGATAGCATCGCGATAGGACTATACGAATTACAATCGGACGCGGGCTTGCCAGGCTTTTGAATAGCTATGACTCGCACCTCCCTCCAATCATCCGGAACAATATTCATTTCCAAGAATTGGTTGAATAGGTTCAATAAACGCCTCTTCGCGACGTCTGGGAGGTTTTTTAGCAAATTAAACCTGATTCTATCCATCCCTGGAGCAGTGTCAACTTTTTTGATCATTTGATTACGTTTTCGACGATGTTTTTTGATGAGGAGTTTTGGTGGAAAATCTCACAATTCAGAAAAGTGTTCCCAAGTACCGTACACTATGTCATCATGTTTAAATATGACCAAGTTTCTGTTATATGAGTCAAGATCTGCTTTGAGTTGTAGGTACTAAAATGTATTAGTGGAGCTCTCCAGCTAAAAGTTCCATATCCGACTCTTCCTACTTCCTAAATTCTTACCTTTTTCAACGACATCTTCAATTTTTGTATCTGCTTATTTCTGTGGCTTTCTGATATCTGCGCAAGAAGAAACAATGTTTACAGAACAGGTATAAAAATGGCTATTTATATGAAAAATCTTACTGTCCGGACCCGAAGGTCAGCTAACGGATATAGAAATTGATTTGGCACCACAGTTACAGAGTTGAAGAAAATCCAGGAGAAATTTGAAAACGAAATCCTGGTTGAATAACTGTTGATTCTTTGGATGAATTCTTGAAATAATTTCGTATGGATTTCACTATGGGCTTCCAGATGATATTCTCGAAGGAATTACTAAAATATTTTCTGAAGAAATTCATAGTGAAATTCAAGGAGTTGAAGTATTTTCAAACGAAGTTTATTACAAACTAGTCGACCCAGCAGACCCAGCAATAATTCCAACTCCTGGAAAGTAGTATGGGTAATCCTGGAAAACTTTGATAATATTTATTCAGGTCCAGCTGTCGTTGTCGTTATGTATCTATCCGTCTTTCTCAAGTTTACTTAAGCATTAGAAGTTCGAAGATAAATGTAAATATTTAACTAAAAAAGATTAACATTTTAAACTATTTTACATTGTTAATTAGTTCAATAAATAAACCGGAGAACACTAGTAACAAAAAACAAATAAAAGATTCCTCCAAACATCGCTGAGCTACTGCAAGCAAGGTTTCATTGATGTTTTCAAACCAACTCGATAGACAATCAGTCGCCCAGCGCACAGTGGTTCCATTCCCATAGGAGGGCGGTCATAAATATAAATTACGGAAATTATTCGGTAAAATGGTGTACTTTTAGTATTTTTCGGAGTAAAACAGCCTATTTTTCAATTATTTGGTAGGCTCAGTCATTATCATACTTTACGGAGCCAATTTCAGTATTATATGCAAAAACCCAACAAACAACGTTCAATTTATATTCTTGAGGAAGATGCGTGGGTGGGAAGATGCTTGTTATTGTGAAAGTAGTAAACGAAAATAAACCTGATTAATCCATCTAGCGGTGTTAATGCCTTTCTAGTGCGTATGAAAAAAATAGTAATTTTGCCATAACTTTTAGGCCCATTGTGCGATCTGGCCAATTTTTATTAGAAAACACAAGGATATGATTCCACGTCGAACTTGTTCCGAACAAATCGGTTAAGTCTAGATCAACATTTGGCGTAACAGCCAAAATTTGTTCCTTCCGATTCTTTGTCCACATATATAGCTAAATATGTAGACGAAGGATCAGAAGGAATCAATATTGGTTGTTACGCCCTTTCCAAATGTTGGTCTAGAAGTATAAGTGCCTAAAAAATAAGTGAGTTTTTTTTGCGCACATACATACACACACATACACACGCACAGACATATATCATCTGGTATCTAATACTATGGGTCTCCGGGCACCCTATAACAGTTCGTTTTTGGAACAAACGTATATAGCCTTTACGTATACTAGGAAAGGCAAAAAGGTTTAATATATCAATTTAAAGTTAAATATAATATATTTAATAATCTGCACACAGATAGCTCTTGAATGACAGCTAAAAATTTAAATATCTTCTCAGAGATGTCTGAGAATGGAAATCGGGGAGAAACAAACTTTCAGTCTCATGCTCATCAATTTTAGTAATTTGTTATCATCGTTTATTTAGCTCAGTCGCAGATTGAGGTAACTTTAATGCCATTTAGGTAGTAGCCAGAAATATGAATACACTTAAAGGATATCAAAAAAGAAATTGAAGCGGTACACGACTAAATTGAGCAGAAAATATTATATTAGTTAAACAAACATAATTTTGCTATTTGTTTACCCTCAGCATGGTGGACGGTTGCAGCTGAAATAGCCTTTAGATGAAAGATAGGAGTATAAATATTTACTCAGAGGATGTTTCTGGAGGGGATTTGAAGGGAAAACATATTTTCGTATAAGATGAAGATAAGAAAATTTAGAAGAAAATTGTGTTTCCGTCGAAGAAACATAGTAAAGTTATTTGTTTACCTTTTGCTTTGTCGCAAACGGTCGCAGCTGAAATAGCCTTTAGATGACAGATTAGAGTGTAAATATTTACTCACAGGATGTTTCTGGAGGGGATTTGAAGGGGAAACATATTTTCGTAATGGATAAAGATTACAAAATTTAGAAGAAAATTGTTTTTCCGTCGGAGAAACATAGTAAAGTTATTTGTTTACCATTTGCTTGGTCGCAAACGGTCGCAGCTGAAATAGCCTGTAGATGTCAGATTAGAGTGTTAATATTTACTTAGAGGATGTTTCTGGAGGGGATTTGAAGGGGAAACATACTTTCTTGGAGGATGAAGATAACAAAATTTAGAAGAAAATTGTTTTTCCGTCGAAGAAACATAGAAAAGTTGTTTGTTTACCATTTGCTTGGTCGCAGATGGTCGAAGCTGGAATAGCCTTTAGATGATAGATAATAGTGTTAATATTTACTCAGGGAATGCTTTTGGAGGGGATCTGAAGGGGAAACATATTTTATTGGTGGATGTAAATAATGAAATTCAGAAGAAAATGGTGAATCCGTTCATCAAACACAGTAGAGTTTTTCGTTGACCATTTGCTTGGTTGCGGACGGTCCCAGCTGAAATAGCATGTAGACGACAGATTAGAGTGTAAATATTTACTCAAAGGACATTTCAAGAGGGAATTCAAGGGTAAAACATAAGTTTCATGAGGTATGCCAACATTTTCACGTATAGTTTATTTAACTGGATTATCTTAAATTCGAAGCCTTATACAGAGCATATTAGCTCAAATTCTATAAAAATGACGATTGCATCTTATATACTATACCATAAAGTAGCAGTTTGGGGATAACTTGTTGAATTTCGATAATGCCATATTTTTGTGTTTATGACCAATGGGGGAACCACTGTGCAGCGGTAGCAACAGCCGCGTCGCGTAAGTTTGGTTGAACCCTAATATGGCAAGAAATTCAATTATTTTAAACAATTTGCTTTAAAAATCTCATGAGCATGGTTGGCAACGTATCGATATCAAATGCAAAATAATCGCTGATTGAAGAATGACGCTTAATGTAGGCTTATCTGGCATTTGCGCTCCGATTTGAATACATAACTGCCAGTAGCAATTACAATTAAAACACGACTCCCAGCGCACAATTGATACGGCATGCAACAATGGCTCTGCACTGTCACTCTCACTCAGTAATGCCGAATGGCTTCTAAACTCGCCAGCAGCGATTTTGAGTGAGCGTCGGGCCGTGTCAGCCTGGCCTGGTCAGGATTTGCATAAATTAATGATGATGAATTGAGTCGATGATTTATGGGTGCTCGTTATTATTTATGGCACTTCGCCTAGCATGTGTAGTGTAATGTGTCACGCGTTCTAGTGTCCAACTGGCCGCCGCCGACTGGCTGAATGGCGGATAGCATTGCCAGGCAGGCTGACTGACTGCCCTGCCAGCCGGTCCCGGGTGTGATCGGTGATTTATTGGCTTATAAGTGAACCACACGATTGGAGTTTGCAGCCACGGTGAACAATGCTGTTGACATCCCATGGGTGCAATCTCCCGATTGTGCTTATGCAACGCAGTTAACCCATATTATGGCGCGGCATCATTGGCTCTCGATGACCTTTTTCAATATTCAAAACTTAAGCTTAGTAGAGTTCAAACCACAGACTTTCGAAACATCTTGGATATAAAGCTTGAATCATTTAATATTGGGACGCAAAAAACTGATTTTTTTCGGAGCCATATTATTGAAATAAAATGGGGGTGAGAATGGGTCACTGTTTCAAGTATTTAGAATGCTTGAAGAATAGATTAAATGTATCTGAGGCCAAAAAGACTAAAATATAAATGACCTTTTTGAACGATTTTGATATCCGTCCTCCAGGCTGCCGGTGAGAGCGATGACTTATTATCACCCCCCAGAACCATTGTCACCCCCGATGGCGGTAATGAAAATGAAGGTTATTTATTGATCTTTAAAGGAAAATAGCAAAAAAATTATTTCGATGTCGTTTTTATGAAATCTCGAACTCTCGAACTCATAATTTTTTTGGACACTCTGTTGGATTACCTTTTTTTCCACCATCTCTTCATCTCTGTCGTATCCTTAGACACCTTTCCACTCTACTTCAACTGCTGCATGACAATTGCCCATTACTTCTTAAGGTGAAGGTGGGTTGAGTACCAAAACAAAGCTTTGAAAGTATTGGTACAATAAAAACTGTCATATACTGTAGTAGTGTTGGTATCGTATTTATAAAAAACATAAAATATTAGTAGGGTGGTTCAAAAAACGACCCAGCACCACCACGCTCACTCGATTCCGTCCCATGCTCCGAGTGTCCTCCAAAAACCGATTTGAACAAAAACTGGTTGAGCGCAAGCCGGTTCAAGTTTGTATGAAAACTAGTATGGGAAACTAAACCTTTTATTACACTGGCTACAGTGCCTCCCCTCCAAACGCTGGCGAAAAGAGAACCCACATAGCTGAAAGCAACATTCCTGAGACTTCACTGAACGAAAACCGCACCGCAGGAAAGATCCATTGATTACGTAACGCAAAAATAGCATTTTATACCCCACGTCACACTTTTTGTATGAAGCATTTGCCCCTTGCGCGATTGTGTAGACTAGACTAGACTAGAAGTATCTGCCCCTGGTGCGATAGATATCAGGGGCCCTCCTTAGTCGTGCGGTAAGTCGCGCGGCTACAAAGCAAGACCATGCTGAGGGTGGCTGGGTTCGATTCCCGGTGCCGGTCTAGGCAATTTTCGGATTGGAAATCGTCTCGACTTCCCTGGGCATAAAAGTATCATCGTGTTAGCCTCATTATATACGAATGCAAAAATGGTAACTTGGCTCAGAAACCTCGCAGTTAATAACTGTGGAAGTGCTTAACACTAAGCTGCGAGGCGGCTCTATCCCAGTGTGGGGATGTAATGCCAATTAGAAGAAGAAGAAGAAGAAGTAGCGATAGATATCACTGACATATTCTGGGTATTTTGTTGCATTGCACGTTTCACTGATGCCTTCTGAGAAGCCTAATGATCATGCTAAAGATTCGCAACCTCGCTTAAAATCGACTCCCAACTATTGGAACGACCATTCTATATGGACTGTCTATGGAGTTGAAGCTCTTGAATAATATATGTATAATAATCCAGTCATATGGTCTCCCCCCTCGCCATCGCCCAATGACGGAGTGCCAGAATCAGAATAATGTTAAATTCAACCTCGCCATATCAACTGTCATACAAACCTGAAACGACCTGTGCACGGTAAGCCTCTAATCAAACCAGCCCAAACCATCGGATAACACCCAAATTATAAATCATAATCGACTGAGCGTGGCGGAGCAAAATTATTTTTTGAACCACCCTGTTTATTAGTTTGCTGCTGCCGGTGCCGTTGTTTACATTCGCTCCGCGATCAGTTTTTAATCGTTTTTTCGGGCAAAAATAGCAGTTTATATTAAGTTTTCGGTTTAAACAAATGACTGATTTCGAAAATTGATGTTTAATTTGCATTCCATCAACATTTCGGGGTGTTCATGTGCGGAGAAGTGAGTGAAAACTTGATATTTTCAGTGCCCTTTGAGAAGAAGTGAAGTGCAGTGATAAACCCACCAAATCGCGAACGGCTAATAAATTGGCACGAAACTGCTAATTTTTTATATTATTCGAGCCGAAATACATAGGACTCTTTTGATAAACGTGTTCCTTATCACGGGAAGTGAATAAATATGCTGTGAACAGGTTAGTAATTTGAATATTAAACTTTTGTTCGATGCTGTTCGAAGCATTCGAATGCTGGTGGGAGAGGGGTGCGCGAAGTGTGGGATTGACCCGTGGAAGGTCCGGTGCCATCTTGACTGCCATTGTGGTACTCTTCCAACTATGTCCTTAATTGGGCGAAACTAAGGGCAGTTGGGTGGATTGACGTCCTTGTCGAAGAAATCCACCCCTTTATCTCGATACCACTGCAGCACTTCTCTGCTGTAATTACAGCTTGCCTAATAATGCCAAAACTTTACAGGTGGGCTTGAATGTACGGAAGAAAATGCTTTTTAAGATACTTCTGCTTGGAAAATCATAGTCTATTGTTTGTCACGAAAACCTGGGATTTTTGTCCGCAGCAGCAACTACCTTGCCAGATCATTAGTTTTATTGCGAATTTATCGGCAAAAACTTGCTCGGGACATCACCTCGTCCAGTAGCTTTATAAAACTTTTGTCCAGGAAGCTGCACAAAATCCAATTTCAACGATTTTGCGATTTTTTAAACTGACCACGTCGTATTTTCAAAGCCGGTGTTCAAAATTGAATTTCGATTCGCGGCTTCCAATGCGTATAACTTCCTTCAAACAAAATGAATCGCGAAGAAATTTCATAACAAACTGATGTCAAAACATTCCAGTTCCGATCGCTTGGAGCGCCACAGTAAAATAAACAGTGCGTCCTACTATTAAGTGACTCAAGCTTTATATCAAACAAAGTTTGCATTTGTAAGACCGCACATCACACCAGAATAGACATTCCAAGTTTTTATTCGTTTCCTTCTTCTAATTACAATGAATTTGGAAAATTTTTAAATATAATTGGGCAATTGTCACCTCTCTTCAATGCAATGGTTTTTCGTACATGTGTTAAATTTCAAATCTCGATCATCTGTATAATATAACACGAAGTTGGCATTATCATTCGATAATGGGAAGATCGATTTGTGCAAATTTTTGTATGTTGACTTACTACTAGTTTGGGTAGTTTGTCTGGCCAATTCCAAATCTACAGCAACTAATTTAGCAACAGGTGTCCATCTTGAAATGCATTATTACCTTCTGAACTATCTTAAACTTGTTAGTCATTTGGCATAACGCCATTTGGCATAACGCCATTTGGCATAACGGACATTTGGCATATTTGTGTCCAGCGTCAAAAGTGAGGGTATTTTGGCGTAACGGACATTCGGCACAATTTTTTTTTTGTGTTCGCTAAATGGTGACTAACACAACTTACACCCGTCGATAACAATATTAAAAAGACATTATCCTCTCGTGGAAAGAATGCATTTGCAATGCAATGCAAAAGTAGGCACATGCTCGGATTAGAGCAATGATGGATGTAATCCCTTCTTTAAAAGTAGGCTTGTGGCCGGATTATGGCAACGGAGGATGTGATCCCTTCTTTAAAAGTAGGTGCTTGCCCGGATTATGCCAATGGAGGATATGATCTCTTCTTTAAAAGTAAGCGCTTAAAAGTAGGCGTTTGCATGGATTATGGCAATGGAGGATGTGATTCCTTCTTTAAAAAAAGACGCTTGCCCGGATTGAGGCAATGGAGGATGTGATCCCTTCTTTAGAAGTAGGCGCATCCCCTGATTAAGGCTATGGTGGATGCGATCCCTTCTTTAAAAGTAGGCGCTTGCATGGATTATGGCAATGGAGGATGTGATCCCTTTTTTAAAAGTAGGCGCTTGCCCGGATTATGACAATGGTGGATGTGATTCCTTCTTAAAAAACCCGACTTAATCCACCTACAGTGAACGCAACCCTTCTTACACTTTTGAATGGTTGTGTGTGCCCAGTGCATATTACAATTTCTATGCATATGACCTTCAATTGAATGTAAAATAACTGATATTATCATGCTTTTAACGATTTCAAAATAAAAAAAGGGATATTTCTGGAAATTTAACAATTTTTGAAAAATACAAAAAGACGGCAGATTTGATTTGCCGCCTTAAATGGCAATATTACAGCTTCTGTTTTAGCCCAAAAGAGTTCAAATCAGGTTATAGACGGCTGAGATATTGGTGTGACAATTCTTCATTAGTAGTCTGAAAATATGTCTCATATTCGTATTTCACAGATATCTCTGAAACCGAATTTCCATTGCAGAAAAAATGAATGGGTCCAATGACAAAACATAGCTTTCGTTTAAAGATAAAATCGCACAAATCGGTCCAAGGGCGATTGAGATCTTGTTGGGACATATTTTACCAATGTGTGAAGTTGATACGTCTAATGCTTTATGTTCGTATTTCAGAGATATCTCCGGAACCCAATGTCTAATTGCAAAAACAAAATACAATGGGTTCAATGGCAAAGTCATAGCTTTCGTTTAAAGATAAAATCATGCAAATTGGTTTACAGACGGCTGAGATATTCATGTGACATTATTTTGTTAGTTTTGTGAAAATGCACTTCATGTTCGTATTTCTCACATATCTCTGGAACCAAATGTCCGATTGCAAAAAAAATTGAACTTGTACAATGACAAAGTCATAGCTTTCGTTTAGTGTTAAAATCGTGCAAATCGGTCCAAGGACGACTGAGATCTTGATGGGACATTTTTGTAACGCACACACATGCGCACGCACGCACACACACACACACACACATACATACATGTGCTCAGTTCGTCGAGCTGAGTTGATTGGTATATACGACTTGGGTATCCGAGCCTCGGATAAAAAGTCGGTTTTTCAAGCGATCTTTACACCCTTCTTAGGGTGTAAGAAGGGTAAAAAGGCGCTTGTCCGGATTGAGGAAATGGAGGATGTGATCCCTTCTTTAGAAGTAGGTGCATCCCGTGATTAAGGCCATGGTGGATGTGATCCCTTCTTTAAAAGTAGGCGCTTTCCCGGATTATGAGAATGGTGGATGTGATTCTTTCTTTAAAAGAAGGCGCTTGCGCAGATTAATGCGATGGTGGATGTGATCTCTTCTTTAAAAATAGGCGATTGCACGGATTATGGCAATGGAGGATTTGATTCGTTCTTTAAAAGTAGGCGCTTGCCCAGATTGAAGCAATGGTGGATGTAATCCCTTCTTTAAAAGTAGGTGTTTGGTAGTCGACCCTTACCTTCCTTCGATCAGTGGACTAAATTTGGCTGCCGACTCCAACACTGATGGGACCGGCTGGTTGCTGTTGTTTGCGGGGTTGGTGACGGGCGGGTAGAGCACGTACGGAATCTTCAATTTTTGTCCCTCCTAAGTTGCTTGATTCCTTCCTGGGATTGGGACTTGGGGAGGCCTTGATTCCTGGAGATTTCTTTTCCAGACACAACACAACACGCTGTTTTACGGAGGCACAATTTCCACGAGAAACTACATTTATTTTCTACGATACATTAAACTTTAACTACATTTATTCGACACTACATTTACAACTACTCTAATAACACGAAATAACGGAGGGTGGATCGGTGTTGTACCGTCGGCGATTCGGTTGGAACTACCAGCTGCTCTTCAGTCATCGGTTGACCTGCGGTCAGCTCAGCGCAGACGTGTAGAGTTTCTCTACTGGACTACCTGGGCTCAGCGATGCGATGGCTTCGGCTAATCTATCTCACGCTCCAATTTCTCTCGGTCCTCGTACACTGCTCGGCATCGTCGCGGTATACAGTGGATAGAAAACCAGACAGTATCCAGCCATATACGCTGGACTCGACGACGACTGTGATGGACAATAGCCGCAATTTGTTTTGGTCTCTTCCTTCTCCGTACGGTCCGATTGTAGTCGCCGCAGCAAATCCTGGTTTTAACCCTTTGGGGGCATGACGGTCCAGTATCGTACAGTAGGTGTGTGGCCCGAATTGTGGCAATGGTGGACGTGATCCCTTCTTTAAAAGTAGGCCCTGCCTGGATTATGGCAATGGCGGATGTGACTCCTTTTTTATAAGTAGGCGCTGGCCGGGATTAAATCAATGGTAGATGTGACCTCTTCCCCGAGTAGCACAATTCAGATTGATTTGGTTGCAGTTACTCATATGTGACTTGGATGGTTTAAGTAAATCGTCTACAGCAAGTGTATTGCTTGAGTTTTTAAAGTTGGGCGCTTGCCCGAATTAAGGCAATGGTGGATTTGATCCAATCTTAAGGTGCATGCCCGGATTGAAGCAATGGTGGATGTAATCCCTATTCTAAAAGTAGGCATGTGGCCGGAATAAGTCAATGATGGATGTGATCCCGCCCTCGCTGCCGTTTTGAAGCAATGGTGGTTGTAATCTCTACTTCAAAACTAGGCATGTGGCCAGAATAAGTAAATAATGGATGTGATCCCTCCCTTCTGCCGTTTTGTTATTTATTGTTATTTCGTTCTCCCGGAAAATGTCTACCATCAGTCTAAATTTATCAGAAAACAACCTCAACCTACTTTATCTATGCTAAACAATACATGAAATATCCCTTTCGCTTTCACAGTTCGAAATTATGCCAAATGTCAGTTATGCCAAATGACCAACTTTTTTCTTGCAGTTCAAAATTATGCCAAATGTCCGTTATGCCAAATGACCATTATGCCAAATGACCTTATGCCAAATGGCGTTATGCCAAATGACTTTATGCCAAATGACCCAGTCCCCTTAAAAATAATTGAGTTAACAAAAAAAAATACTTGCTTTGAAAACGAGCAATGTTGCCGAAACGAAACTGAAGTCATATTTAATTGTAATACCTAGTAGAAAAGAAGATGTTGTTTTTCAGCAAAGGCTAACGATCTTCAGCTACTGATCCGTCTTAAAAATGTGAAAAGAAGGCAATACCAAAGAACTCGCGATCCCGCGTTGAAAGTTATTTGGCGAGATTTGCAAATTGAAATTAAAAAACGTTTCGCTATTCTGAGAAATACCAACTTTGAGAATAATGTCTCGAAGTTGGATCCCAGTTCGAGACCCTTTTGGAAATAAACAAAAATTCTTAAAAAACCTCAAAAGCCAATTCCAGCGCTTAAAGAGGGAAATAAAATTTTATTAACAAATGGCGAAAAGGCTCAAAAACTTGCTCAGCAGTTCGAGAGTGCCCATAATTTAAGTCTAGGTCTCACTAGTCCAATTGAGGATCAGGTTACACGGAGCTTCGAAAACATTCTCAATCAAGAGAATGTTTTTGACCCTTCGTTGGGAACTAATTTGGATGAAGTGAGATCTATCATTAGAAAATTTAAAAATATGAAAGCCCCGGGTGATGATGGTATTTTCTACATACTTATCAAAAAACTTCCTGAGAGCTCTTTATCCTTTTTGGTTAATTTATTTAACAAATGTTTTCAATTGGCATACTTCCCAGATAAATGGAAAAACGCCAAAGTTGTTCCTATTTTGAAGCCGGACAAAAATCCAGCTGAGGCTTCTAGTTATCGCCCAATCAGTTTGCTTTCTTCAATAAGCAAACTGTTTGAAAAGATTATTTTAAATAGAATGATGGTTCAAATTAATGACAATTCTATTTTTGCTGATGAGCAATTTGGTTTTCGCCATGGGCATTCAACCACCCATCAGTTATTAAGAGTAACGAATTTAATTCGGCTCAACAAATCTGAAGGATATTCGACTGGAGTTGCTCTTCTTGATATAGAGAAAGCATTTGACAGTGTTTGGCATGAAGGTTTGATTGTAAAATTGATGAGTTTTAATTTTTCTCTGTACATTATTAAACTGATCCAAAATTATTTATCAGATCGCTCACTGCAGGTAAACTATCAGAATTCTAAATGTGATAGATTACCTGTAAGAGCTGGTGTTCAACAAGGCAGCATACTGGGGCCCATATTGTAGAACATTTTTACTTCTGACTTACCTGATTTACCACCAGGGTGTCAAAAATCTTTGTTTGCAGATGACACAGGTCTCTCAGCCAAAAGGCGAAGCCTTCGTGTCATTTGTAGTAGATTGCAAAAAAGTTTGGAAAATTTCCCCGAATGCTTCCAAAACTCAGCTTATAATTTTCCCACATAAGCCGAGAGCTTCTTATTTGAAACCTTCTAGCAGACATATTGTCACTATGAATGGGGTTCCAATTAATTGGTCTAACGAGGCTAAATATTTAGGACTTCTGCTAGATCAAAAATTAAATCACATTGAAGGCATTCAAGCCAAATAACAAATATATTAAGTGTCTATATCCACTTATAAACAGAAAATCAAAACTTTGTCTTAAGAACAAACTTTTGATTTACAAACAAATTTTTAGACCAGCCATGTTGTATGCTGTGCCAATATGGACTAGTTGCTGCAATACCAGAAAGAAGGCACTCCAGAGGATTCAAAATAAAATTTTGAAAATGATTCTGAAGTTGCCTCCGTGGTATAGTACCAATGAACTTCATAGAATTTCTAATATTGAGACATTGCAACAAATGTCCAACAAAATAATTTCCAATTTTAGACAAAAATCGTTACAATCTTCTATTGCAACGATTAGCTCCTTGTACCCTTAGTATAAATTAGGTTAGGTTTAGTTTAAGTAGAAAACATTGTAATTCCTACATGGTTCAATTCAACCAGAGGAAATATTCTAACTGCCAGAGGCAATTGAAATGTATTAATAATAACTAAAAATATGACATAGCAAATAAGGATGATAGTGTTAAGAAAACACGGAACACCTAGTCTAAGAGATGAATGCATGTATTAGATAATTAGCAAATAAAATTAGTGCATGATGACAAAAAACATGTTTGTCTAGAAGACTACTTTGATCTATCTTAAAACCTGTCAAAGTTATTGAGGAATCTTAAGAAAAAATAGTCAATTTTAACATCAACACACCATGAAAAGCGGCAGGAGGCGGCAAGCCAAACAGCCACTAGCTGAAAGATTCGGTTTCCAGCTACCGAATGCACAATGTTTTGTTTTGTTCTGCCGTGTTCCACTATTATTTTGAATCAACTTAAAATAGTCCTTAATGTACGTTTTTCAGTACAACTGTTATGTAAACAATTAAAAGTGGCTAACATGACTAATTTTGTTCAGTGTAGAAATCAGATTTTTATTTTTTGGGAATTTCACGACAGTCCGCCATACAACACTTTTTTGTAGGTCTTGTCATTTTAGAGTTACATCGATTTTTAAAAAATCAATGAAAAAAAATTAGGCCCTCATCAAATGTTACACTTGACAATTTTTGAAAAACTAAATATGCAGAGTGGCTTAGATATACCATATCTTTATGCCAACCAAGTTTCATTCGATTCTGAGATGGTGCTGCCAACCGCTGGTCGAGTTGGCGCGAAATTCGTCAAGAGCATTTTGATTGAAATATCATCATTATATGATATATAAACGTTTCGAGGATGACCCGTCTTTTTGTATATTTTTTTAGTTTCATTTTTTGACCACCTTAACCTATTATGCAACATTTTTTTGTTATAACTTAAACCAAAACTTTTTATAGTTGAAAGATTCTTTCCCAAGATGGTTCACCTAACCCTCTACAACCCAAATTTTTGTTTTCGCTCAAAATCACTATTTTGCTTTTTAAAATCGACTTGGACATTAAACATTTTTAATTCGCGTTTTTATCAATTGCACTCTTTAATTTTTAAGAATTTAGTTTTACAAGTTTTTTATCCAATCAAATAATTTTTCGAATCTTTTTTGATTTTTCAACATATTTAGAGTTTGAAAATTCCTATTCGATGTTGACTTATTGCAATTTTTAAATTTTCAGAGTTACTTTTTCATTATTCGTGTAACGAGTTGGGAAAATATTTTAGAGAGTAACATTCACCACTATAACCTTCTATTGAATAAGGTTAGTTAAAGAAAATATTAAACTACATATACTTCACTCTTCAAAGGTATACGAGCGAAAACACGGAGGAGCAAAATATTACACAATTTTCAATATTTTTTTACAAATGTGTAGAATTTTGAGAATTGAATTTGAATTTGAACCACATTTATACATGCACTAAAGTTTTTATTATTACTTTTCAAAATCTGATCAATTGAAAATTACAAAAAATAATCAAAATACCCCGTCCAAAGGCGGTCTTGAGCATTAGAGGGTTAAAGGTTGAATTACGAAAAACAAATTATTTGTTTTTGCCTTTCTCGTATACTAAGTATACGGTAAAGGCTATATGATCGCTCCAAAAACAAACTTTTTATAGAAGGCCCGGAGACCCATGGTGTTATATACCAATCGACTCAGTTCGACGAATTGAGGTGATGTCTGTGTGTGTGTGTGTGTGTGTGTGTGTGTGTGTGTGTGTGTGTGTGTGTGTGTGTGTGTGTGTGTGTGTATGTGTGTGCGCAAAACTACTCAAAAAATGTCACTCATTTTTCGGGCACTTATTCTTAACCGATTTGCTCGCAACAAGTTGCATTCCACGCAGAATCCTGTCCCATTGTTTCCTATTTGAAATTGGGCAGATTGAACTATGGGATCGAGAGTTATGGCCAAAATACAAATTCATACGAAAAAATCGCGTAAAAAATGTCACTCATTTTTCGGGCACTT
This sequence comes from Armigeres subalbatus, assembly GCF_024139115.2. Classification (NCBI taxonomy): domain Eukaryota; kingdom Metazoa; phylum Arthropoda; class Insecta; order Diptera; family Culicidae; genus Armigeres; species Armigeres subalbatus. The sequence goes on from NC_085140.1 coordinate 172,707,518, forward strand.
ATCCTCAACCGATTTGCTCGCAACAAGTTGCATTCGACGCAGAATCCTGTCCCATTGTTTCCTATTTGAAATTGGCCAGATCGTACTATGGGATCGAAAGTTATGGCCAAAATACAAATTCATACGAAAAAATCGCGTAAAAAATGTCACTCATTTTTCGGGCACTTATCCTTAACCGATTTGCTCGCAACAAGTTGCATTCGACGCAGAATCCTGTCTCATTGTTTCGTATTTGAAATTGGCCAGATCGGACTATGGGATCGAGAGTTATGGCCAAAATACAAATTCATACGAAAAAATCGCGTAAAAAATGTCACTCATTTTTCGGGCACTTATCCTCAACCGATTTGCTTGCAACAAGTTGCATTCAACGCAGAATCCTGTCCCATTGTTTCCTATTTGAAATTAGCCAGATCGAACTATGGGATCGAAAGTTATGGCCAAAATACAAATTCATACGAAAAAATCGCGTAAAAAATGTCACTCATTTTTCGGGCACTTATCCTTAACCGATTTGCTCGCAACAAGTTGCATTCCACGCAGAATCCTGTCCCATTGTTTCCTATTTGAAATTGGCCAGATCGAACTATGGGATCAAAAGTTATGGCCAAAATACAAATTCATACAAAAACATCGCGTAAAAAATGTCACTCATTTTTCGGGCACATATCCTTAACCGATTTGCTCACAACAAGTTGCATTTGACGTAGAATCCTGTCCCGTTGTTTTCAATTGAAAATTGGCCATATCGGACTATGGGATCGAAAATTATACCATTTTGCCTTTCTCGTATACTAAGTATACGGTAAAGGCTATATGATCGCTCCAAAACAAACTTTTTATAGAAGGCCCGGAGACCCATAGTGTTATATACCAATCGACTCAGTTCGACGAATCGAGGTGATGTCTGTGTGTGTGCGTGTGTGTGTGTGTGTGTGTGTATGTGTGTGTATGTGTGTGTTTGTGTGTGCGCAAAACTACTCAACAAAATGTCACTCATTTTTCGGGCACTTATTCTCAACCGATTTGCTCGCAACAAGTTGCATTCGACGCAGAATCCTGTCCCATTGTTTCCTATTTGAAATTGGCCAGATCGGACTATGGGATCGAGAGTTATGGCCAAAATACCAATTCATTTGAAAAATCGCGTAAAAATGTCACTCATTTTCGGGCACTTATCCTCAACTGATTTGCTCGCAACAAGTTGCATTCGACGCAGAATCCTGTCCCATTGTTTCCTATTTGAAATTGGCCAGATCGGACTATGGGATCGAAAGTTATGGCCAAAATACAAAATCATACGAAAAAATCGCGTAAAAATGTCACTCATTTTTCGGGCACTTATCTTCAACCGATTTGCTCGCAACAAGTTGCATTCGACGCAGAATCCTGTCCCATTGTTTCCTATTTGAAATTGGCTAGATCGGACTATGGGATCAAAAGTTATGGCCAAAACACAAAATCATACGAAAAAATCGTGTAAAAAATGTCACTCATTTTCGGGCACTTATCCTCAACCGATTTGCTCGCAACAAGTTGCATTCGACGCAGAATCCTGTCCCATTGTTTCCTATTTGAAATTGGCCAGATCGGACTATGGGATCGAGAGTTATGGCCAAAATACAAATTCATACGAAAATATTGCGTAAGAAATGTCACTCATTTTTCAGGCACTTATTCTCAACCGATTTGCTCGCAACAAATTGCATTCGACGCAAAATCCTTTCCCATTGTTTCCTATTGAAAATTGGACAGGTCGGACTATGGGATTGGAAGTTATGACCAAAATACCATTTTAGCCTTTTTATACGAAAAGGCTGTATGTTCGCTCCAAAAACCAAACTTTTACAGAAGGCCTGGAGACCCATAGTGTTATATACCAATCGATTCAGCTCGACGAACTGAGATGATGTCTCTGTCTCTCCCACTTCATACGGGAGTTTGGCAGAAAGACGGTCATGAGATTTATATCATAACAAATATTACCCTCCGCTCGCGTGATGGGAATGACATTTTTGTTTTCTTTTTGTGTAGTCGGAGCTTCAGTTCAACTAACATCCAAAAGTGATATCCTTAAAATATATGACTGGGTGAAATAAAACAGGGTTATGTAAGTCAAAAAGATTGGAAAAGGAAACAAAAATATCGAAATTCTTATTAGCATATTGTAGATCAAGCTGAAAACCGAACCGAGGTCCCGCGAAATCGCATTTCCGGATGTTGCAACTGCATCGCGAGTAGTGCGCAACTGTGCCATAGTCGGGCACCACTCGCGATGCAGTTGCGACATCCGGAAATGGGACAAAATATGATTTTCGGTTTTCAACTGGATCTACAATATCTTTGCCATAAATAATCTGATTTTCATAGAACGGACAAAGAAATTTGTCTTTTTTACTCCTAGCCACTAGCTCATCTTTTTTCAAGCACACACATTTTACGAAGGTCGAGAAAGGCACCATCACCGCTAGGTGGATTAATCTGGGTTTTTTTATGGAAAAATCGCTAAAAAAACTCACTCATTTTTCAGGCACTTTTCCTCAACCGATTTGCTCGCATTAAATTGCATTCGACGCAGAATATCTCATATTTTCTTATTGAAAATTGGCCAGATCGGACTATGGGCTTAGATGTTATGGTCAAATTACTATTTATTGTGAAAAGAGTTCAAAAAGTCTAGCTCACTTTTTTAGCACTTGGACTTCATCTATTCCCCAAGCAACAAAAGTTCAACAAATCTGGTTGCAGTAACCATATTGTGACTGAATCCGGTCATATATAAGTTACTGTGATTGATGTGCAATATGTGTGCTTCTCAGGTCGCTCGCAACAGATTGCATTCGACGCAGAATCTTGTCCCATTGTTTCCTATAGAAACTTGGCCGGATCGTACAATTGGGTCAAAAGTTATGGCGAAAATACTAATTTTAAAACTACAAAATTAAATGCAATTTTTTGCTCTTATGCTCATCCGATTTGTTTGCAACAAATTGCGTTTGGCGAGAATTTTTTTATGCATATAAACAAATATGAAAAATAAGACCAATCCGCATATTGGTGTTATTTGAGATTTTTCCAAACCTTTTGAACGAACGAGAAAGGCACCATCACCGCTAGGTGGATTAATCTGGGTTTTTTTTCTACGTAAGGTATTCATACCATGAAAATAATCAACCACTGCTCCTATACTAGCATTTGTTAATAGATACCAATGACTTCTTAACATTTGATTCTAGGTTGAATAGAATCGATAAACATTCGAAAACGACTGAAAATTAAAAAAAACGGTATATGTTATCTTATAAAAATACTGTATGCCTTTTCCATTGGAAATTTAACGTACTTTCATAAAATCGGGTCGATAAAAACGTAAAAAAAATATTTCAACCATTTTTCAAAAACCAACTAATTGAAAAAAATATAACTTTTTTGTCCATCATTTCTCCATTATGACTCATAGTGAAAAAATACGTATATTTTTTGCTACAACATATCAAAAAATAAAAAATATTGAAAAATTCGTTTTTGAGAAAATCGATTTTTAAGTTTTATTTTCAATGTTTGAACATTTTTTTTCGCAGTGTATATTTTATTCCATTGATTACCTAAAACTTTGCCGAAGACATCAAAACGATCGGACAAACCGTTTTCAAGTTAATTTTTTTGAAAGTGTTCAAGGTGGTTTTGCTTAGGCCCTTATCAAAAGTTAGGCTAGAGTCAAAATGGCAAACCAATGATACAAATTATGTTTTTTGATCACAAAGCATGTATATGCAAAAATTCAGAGAAATCAATAAATACAATGTTAAAGTCTCAAAAAAAATCATGATTTCACAGAGAATTGCTCATATGATGTCAAATTTGGAACTTTCGCAAAATTGGTCCAGCGGGACCGAATTCCGGGTGCCCTAGAACCATGTCAATGTGGCCAGGTCAAGCCATATGATTTTCAGGAGGTTACTTTCGAACTCCTAATGGCAACATTTTGACATATGATGTGTCGCAAGTCATATTTGGAATTTCCTTTTTCAATTTGGCCATCACGGGTTTTAGATCCGTTATAGCCGGTTCCAAGAGAGTGAATAATCCCTAGACTGGTTAGAAAAAGTTCTATTACGGGCAGAGCATGTCTGATATACATCCCCGAGTTGACCAATCATAGTATTAGGAAATATCAACAACATAGACTAAGGACTCATTCGGCAATACTCCAGTACAATCCGGAACCAAGTGGCCAATCCTAATTTTGAGTCACTTGTCATAATCTAGAAACCTATCCGGTTCTTCTGAGAAAAATGTATACATGTCGGTTCAAAAACGCCAGAGGTATTCAATTTTTTAGTTAATTTTTACCCTTAACGTCAGACGTATACCTTATAAGGTTTGTTAAACACGCATATTGGTCAACGCAATCGTATTTTAATCTATTATATAGCAGTATTGACAAACCTTAATACGATATTCATGTTAAGGTTATCGTTGATGTACAAATTAATGACACTATGCTGGGACTTAAATCTCATGTTTTGTTTTTTATGACGCCAAATGTTTTGTATGATTTTAGTGATGTTGTAGCTTTGTGTAACTATACGTGCCTCTCAATGCAGATATCGAGAGTTCGAGTCTCATGGAAATCATATGTATACTTCTAATATAAAAATTGAAAGTTTGTCGCTTAAAAGTTTAAAATCTTCGTTGCTAAATTTGAAGTTACCAAGTAGAATGCCATTTCATTTATTTATTAGGCCCAAATGTTTAATTAAAAACTCTACGGAGCCGAAAGCATTAGAAATAATACTACAAATTATTCCGAACAAGTTTCAGAAGTATCTAGTATGCGGGATGTCTTCTTTGGTGGAGATCGCTCGCCCGATCCCACAGAACTGAACTTTATAAAGTGTTCCCGTCGTTGAGTTGTCGACTGCGCTAGTTTCTTTTCCTCTTCTTCCTCTTTCATCTTTCTGTGGAGGTCCGTGTAGCCCATGATTCCCTTCTTCACAAACCAGATCCGATCCGTTTTGTACCAAGTAGAATGGTAAATAAAATAGCTAAAATGTTTTTTTTTTCTCAATTATTTTTTCATTTTCGCCAAATCTTATATAATTTCCAAAAATTGTATATGAGTAATTTCATGATAGTTGTATATGTGGTTAAGCAAAATCAGTGAAATTAAAATTTGTCGTGAAGTCGAAATAATTGTAAAAGATCATTGTCAATTTTAACTCATTTAAATGTGCAATGGTATTTTTTCTGCAGAATAAAAAGATATGGCATCGTATCTGCGATAAACAACTTCCATCCCTAGGATCTAGACTCTTTGTCACCTCATTGGCGTTAAATAGTCCTTTGTTCAACGAAGCCAAGAAAAAACGAACATCTGCTTCAAAGACCAGCACAACCTATCAATCAGCAGAATGAATGCGGTCTAATTCATCTGATTTGACCTCCGTCTGGTTGAGACTACACAACAATTGAGAGCAATTTCAATTTCCATCGTGGCTGGTGGAGTTTAATCCTATTACACAGCGACCGAAAGCGTCCGTCGGTCGTCCTCAATCGGATTGCGATTGACATCGAGAACACCACGCTCCAAAGAAACGATGCTTGAATGGTGCTGTACTGATCAAAAGCAAACTGTTGGGAGAAAAGGAAAGAGGAACACCGGGGTAAGAAGATCGAATTAGAGCTTTTCCCTTTCCAGTGATGGTAATGAATTGGAATCGGTTATTTATTGCAGTCCAATTTCACGCAATTTCCGAGAAGCGAAGTCGTCGTTGTCAACGTTGTCGTCGACGGAATCATCATTATCGATGTCGTCAACACTGCTATCGTCGCCATATACCTACGTAGGTATGAGGACGGGAGTGAGCGAGAATTTCCATTGGATTGACAAAGCGTGGTGATATCAAAGAGAAGTTGTTTTCGCTTTTCCAAACGTAGTCAAATTGATGAAGTATCAGAAGTTATTTGAAGAATTGGTATCGGTATTGCAAATGAACAATTCTAAAAGCTTTGATCTTTCACCGACAAATGCATACGTGTTGCAGAACATGATTTAACAGTTCAGTTCGCTTTTTTCTTTAATTTGAAACTTCTCGGGGGCGGTTCTTTCTCATACTTTATGAGCCAGTGGTTATTTTTCATTTCTTCATGTCTCCTCTCCATAGTAAAGGATCATTTTAATCAGTTTCAAACTCAAACACTTTTTCTTTTCGTTCCCGATCGAAACTCAAACACAGTTTTCTTTGATGCCCATAGCTCTACAAAAATATGGTTTAATTATTAATACACAAAATGTAAGATTCTTATACAGAACTGTATTAAAATCTCCCATCCGCTGGCGCTGGTTGGATGTATAATAAGTCGAGAATCTTGCGAATCTCATCCATCATATTCAAATATAGATGTAACAAAAAATCAGATACCTACGTTGGATTGTATAACATTTCACCGAAAACTATTTCGCGGAATTCATTTTCGCGGTTGAACATTTTTCGGAATAACAATCGGCGGTTTGTAACTTTTCGCGGTACGACATTTGGCAGTTTGTACCTTTTCGCCGAATGACTTTTGGTGGAATGTACCATTTCGCGGAATGCACCGTTTCGCGGAATATTGATAATAATAGCTTAGTGTTCATTCAGCATTTCCACAATTATTACCTGCTTACCTGCTAAGCCAAGTAACATTCATAAGGAAGGCATCCAAAAATATGCAAAAGAAGTTTTCAAAATTTAAATTGCCTCTTACAAATCCTTTATTATATCTGGTAGACGGCCCAGATAGAATGAAGGGATTATTTCCTCTCTGTACTTTGTTACGGATAGACGTTTTTATGAATAATCATTCATTTCTTCCTTTCGCCTAATATCGAGAAATGGTAGCGTCTGTCCGCTTTGTACCGGGCAGACGCTACCATTTAAAGAAGGCATTATCAACTCCTTTCGCCTTATACTGAGCAGATGCATCTTTTTAAAGCAGGCGTTACATCTCCCTTCGACTTACACCGGGCAGACGCATTCTTTTGAATGGCCGCCTTATACCGGCCAGATGCATCCATTTAAAGAGGGCGTTACTCCTCCCATCGCCTTATACCGGGCAGATGCATCCACTTAAAGAAAGTATACTCCTCCTTTCGCCTGATACCGGGCATTACCAACTAAAATAGATAAAAAAAATCTGGTTATGGTCGGGTACGGAAAATATCTAGTTTTAATTTTCCGGGCCAAACTTTAGTGCGGGCTTAAATAATTAAATTATGTCGGGTTCGGGTTAAGTACGAGTTTACGATTACAAAAATTCTCGGGTACGAGTCGGTTTCGGGTTTGACAAAAAAAAACTCCGGGCTCGGGTCGGGTCCGGGTTTGAAGGAAATTTACAAATCGGGGTCGGGTTTGCAAAATCTGAATCCCTACCATCTCTAGGGCAGACGCATCCATTCAAAGTAGGCATAATTTTTTATTTCTTCAACTTAAATTCAATTTATTTTCATTTTTTTTCAGTAGTGTTTCAGTTTAAGTATTTGGCCACCTGGCCCTTCTTCTTTAGTTTTTTCCTTGTTTCTTTTATATAGAGATGATTATTTTGGGTTCCAATTTTACATTTTAACCCTGAGGAGGCATTAGTTAATGAAGTAGGCATAACCTTTCCCTTTGCTTTATACCGGGCAGATGCGTTAATTCATAGAAGGGACTACCTCCTTTCTTTTCTTTGTACCGAGCAAACATGTCCATTTCAAGAATGCATTGCTTGCTTTGTGTTATACCGACCGGATGCAGTCATTCAAAGAAAGAATTATGTACCATCTTTCATTATTTAAATCACAATTCCAAAGAATTTAGCCCGGATTGCAATATTGCATGTAATTAAGCAGAAATCGGTAAATATTTCAATAATAATTATTCTAACTGAATTCCGCCAAATGGCATTCCGCGGAATGACTTTCGGTGAAATGGTACATTCCGCGAAATGTCTTTCGGAAAAAAGGTGCATTCCGCGAAATGTGTTTCGGAGATTTGGTACATTCCGCGAAATGTCGTACCGCGAAAAAAAAATCCGCGAAATGGTTTTCGGCGAAATAGTATACAACCCCTACGTTGTCCCCGGTTTTTTTTTTCACAGAAAGCGTATGCTCACAAGAATAACTTGCTTAAATCATGATGATAATTCAAGTTGCAATCATTTACAACCACTCATTGTGCTAATCCTCCAACCGCCAAGATTTACTCGATTTATCGAATTAGGTTCATCGACCTTTCGTTGTTTGACTTGAAAGCAACAATCAATTACTGTTCTCACTGCTAACCGCTCATGTATGAGACCTCCCCAAATAAAAGTCACTTCATCATTGGTTTAGAGAACAACAGAACGAACAGAAACCACTTCTGTTTGAGAAATTAGTGACTCAGTCAGGTTCCTCCGCCGAAGCTACCGAAAAGGCTTAAGTAGATTGTGATTTATAGCCACTTGCAATAATCTTCTAATTAATTTGAATGAAAAAAAACTTATTCTTGTATGCATTCAGTACGGCAACCATTTCGCTTAGCCAGCACGGAGCGGTGACAACTGTTCCTCGTTCACTATATCTTACGATGAATGTTTGTCCAAGCATAAATAACTAAACATGTGCACCTACCCAATGACTGTGCTGGAGCCTCAATGCAAGCTCCGTTTGAGTAGTCCATAAGCATTCCCAGGAATCAAACAGTGCAACATTGTTGTAAGCAATTGAACACACCGCTCAGAATCGTTCATTGCTCATGCAGCTTAAGTCGCCGTAAAAGGAAAGTAAGTTCCCATAATCGTTCGTATTTGCATACTGGCCACCGTAGCATTTATCATTGCATCTGGTATAATAACTTCGGAATCGATCGAGGTGTATCCATTCGATTGATATTAATGGGATATTGAATGTGTCACGAAGTGCTGCAAATCAGCTATATGATCAATCGTAAGTACACCGCGCTACAAGTAATCTTGTTAGACATAAAGGCAGTGAATTGCTAATTCCGTAGATCAATTGCTTAGCAGCTTGAGAAAGGTTATCATGGGAAAGGCTCTGGAGTTGCTTGTTGTTCATCTAATTTTGGACATTTTCATCCCTCTCTATAACTACATAATCATCACATTTGAACCGATTGTTAGAAAAACTGCATATGTAACATTTTTTGGCCAAAATGAGATTTTTATATATTTTGGGTCCTCGTCCAAAATACCTATTCTGGCAAAAAATACGAAAAAAAAATTGTTCAGGAATGTATTAATTTTTTTTTGTTTGTTTGAGAAACTACATTTGTACACGCACTTTGAATAGCAATTATGGAGTGCTGCTTAATGTTCTCGCACTGGAATCGCCCCAGAGTGTTGAGTTTTGGCAAAAACTATTGATCTGTATCGAAGAAATCGAAAGATTCGGTGCCAATTTCTTCAAAAACAGTTCTTTTGCTTCCTTCCTGTGTAAAATTGATATATGCAGTTTCTCAAACAAACGATTCATTTGTTACTCGGACATCTGGCAGTCCTTACTGCTTCATTATTATTCAGTTGTATATTTTCGTATTTGAAACCTCTTTTTTAAAGTTATTGTTGAAACTCGGTGGGGTAGCTAGCCGATGCTAGCCCGGGAAAGTACTCCGCGTGTTGGCTACATGGTAAGATCGGTAATGGTACTACCAGGTGTATCAAGGTGAAGATCTTCGCTTGTCATTAGGCGCGTGGCAGCAACATAAAATTTCCATCGAGAATTAGATATTTTTCATAGAAAATAGGAAATTGCCAATAAAGAAATCAGGGTATGTGCAATAAATAAATAAAAAAAAATCCATAAAGAATTCAAAAAGTTCTAAAGAAATATGCAAAATTTCCATAAATAAATCAGCATCAGCAATAAACAGTTACATTTTTTACCACAAAATAAAATGATTTTTCTCAAAAATAAAATCCACAAATAAAGATCAAGGGAAAAATAAGAAATTTTTAATAAAAATACAAAAAAGTTATAAAATTGATAAAATGTTCCGTGAACATAAAACGCTTTTAAAAAAGGGGTCATCTACGAAAAATGTTCAGTTTTATTGTTTTTTTTTTCATATTCCTTTTTGGAAATTTTCATATTTTTAAGTTTTATTGCTTTTTCGTGGATAATTTTTAATTTTTTGTGAAAAAATATTTATTTTTTGAAAAATTTTGTAATTGTTTATTGCATATGCTGATTTATTTATAAAAATTTTGCATTTTCCGTGAAATATTTTGATTTCTTTATGAAACATTCTTATTTTATAATTGTAATTTTTGCTTCATTTTTGTTTTTTTAGTCTTAAGCGCGTTGACTTTACCCCAGAGTTCAGCATTGGATTGAGCCAGATTGACCAAATCAATGGAATCCTCCCACTGTTTCTTCTTGGCTTTAAATATAACTGACCTGTATTCATAGTACTTCTTTTTGTAGGCCTGAAGGGTCAGGAGACATGTACCACGCTAGGTGGGAAACTACCACGGATCCGGACTCCGACAACTGGGAGGTTTTCGATGAACTAGGTGACATCGAACGCGTCATCCCGAAAGACCCCTATTGCCATGGAATGCCGGATGTCGAGTGCGACTCGATTGACCTCCTGCTGGCCATTGATCCGCGGCGGGCTGCCGTGCTTCAGATTGGGAAGGTTATTCCAGACGCCTTTGATGTTCCACTGGAGACAGAAATTTACCTCCAGTGGAAGTGTTGGGGTCGGTGTAAGGTAGAGGCGATGGTCTCGACATACCAGTCGAGTTGTGCTGGTCAGGAGAAAGAAACCAGGTGGTATATTGTGATGATGTCCTCCGATGTATCCGGAGGGGGGCGGGGAAATTTTTGTGCGATTGAATGTGGGTGTTTTCTGGATCCGGTGACAGGGCCGGAAGAATGAGTTGGATGAAAATGTGTTGAAGTCGTCCATGTAGATCCTAATGTCACCCGTTCAAAACTTTAGTAAAAAATCGACGCATAACATTGGATTATCGTGAGCAGAAATCGTAATTCTCACTCATTCTCACGAGCAGAGAATGCTCCCTCACGCTGATTTTCGCCGAGAAATCGGTTTTCGAAAAAAAAGGTGTGATGTGATAACCATTTCTCCCTCACTACCAGTGCCGCGAAAAGCTTTTTTTTTTTAAACAAATTTTATTTGCTAATTATCTAATACATGCATTCATCTCTTAGACTAGGTGTTCCGTGTTTTCTTAACACTATCATCCTTATTTGCTATGTTATATTTTTAGTTATTATTAATACATTTCAATTGCCTCTGGCAGTTAGAATTTTTCCTCTGGTTGAATTGAACCATGTAGGAATTACAATGTTTTCAACTTAAACTAATCTTAACCTATTTTATACTAAGGGTACAAGGAGTTAATCGTTGCAATAGAATATTGCAACGATTTTTGTCTAAAATTGGAAATTATTTTGTTGGACATTTGTTGCAATGTCTCAATATTAGAAATTCTATGAAGTTCATTGGTACTATACCACGGAGGCAACTTCAGAATCATTTTCAGAATTTTATTTTGAATCCTCTGAAGTGCCTTCTTTCTGGTATTGCAGCAACTAGTCCATATTGGCACAGCATACAACATGGCAGGTCTGGGGAATTTGTTTGAAAATCAAAAGTTTGTTCTTAAGACAAAGTTTTGATTTTCTGTTTATAAGTGGATATAGACACTTAATATATTTGTTAAATTTGGCTTGAAGGCCTTCAATGTGATTTTAAAAATTAAATTTTTGATCTAGCAGAAGTCCTGAATATTTAGCTTGCTAGACCAATTAATTGAACACCATTCATAGTGACAATATGTCTGCTAGAAGGTTTCAAATAAGAAGCTCTCGGCTTATGTGTGAAAATTATAAGCTGAGTTTTGGAAGCATACGGGGAAATTTTCCATTTTTGCAAGTAAGTGGAGAAAATATCCAAACTTTTTTTGCAATCTACTACAAATGACACGAAGGCTACGCCCTTTGGCTGAGAGACCTGTGTCATCTGCAAACAAAGATTTTTGACACCCTGGCGGTAAATCAGGTAAGTCAGAAGTAAAAATGTTATTTACAATATGGGCCCCAGTATGCTGCCTTGGGGAACACTAGTTTTACAGGTAATCTATCAGATTTAGAATTCTGATAGTTTACCTGCAGTGAGCGATCTGATCAATAATTTTGGATCAGTTTGATAATGTATAGAGGAAAATTAAAATTCATCAATTTTACAATCAAACCTTCATGCCAAACACTGTCAAATGCTTTCTATATCAAGAAGAGCAACTCCAGTCGAATATCCTTCAGATTTGTTGAGCCGAATTAAGTTCGTAACTCTTAATAACTGATGAGTGGTTGAATGCCCATGGCGAAAACCAAATAGCTCATCAGCAAAAATAGAACTGTCATTAATATGAACCATCATTCTATTTAAAATAATCTTTTCAAACAGTTTGCTTATTGAAGAAAGCAAACTGATTGGGCGATAACTAGAAGCCTCAGCTGGATTTTTGTCCGGCTTCAAAATTGGAACAACTTTGGCGCCGTGAAAAGCTAATTTGCTCGTTTTCTCATTCCTTTCTTCCTTTTCGTGCCATCACCAATTGCAAAAAGAGTGGCCTCAATGGAACAAACAATCTCATACCTACACGCTGTCGATGTGGTGGTGTGGCTATAGTGAACGCACCCCATCGCCATGTTTGTTAATGTTCTTGGTTTGAACCCCGTTGAGCTCATATTTTTTTTTGTAATTGCTTACCGAAAATTTTCGCGAAAAGTGAGTGAGGCGTAAAAGTGATGAAACGAAAAAAGAAATTCATCAAGTAGGCACGATTTTCGCTTATCTTCTAGGTTCGCTCTAGAGAAAAAAGGGGTAGGAGAAAGATGTTTTTCACTACAAGCTCCGAAAAAAGATTCTCCTCAGACCCGAAAATCGCTTGATTTCGTCTCATCGAAACGAAAAGTACGAACCCTAATCTTGAGCAGTGTCGAAAATATTCATTGTCATAAAGCTTATGTGTATCCGTTCTCAGGCTACTTTGAATGGAAAATTGTTAATAATTAATTGCATATTATCTGGCAACTCGGCTGTATGAAAAAATTTTTTTTTAACAGTTCTGGTTGCAGTATCATATAGTTCCGAATGCATTGCTGTTAGTTTTGTTCATCAGTTTCTTTTTGCTAATAGTGTGACGTTCAACCAAGGACGACGGATTATCATATTGACCATCTCTTCGGCCGTACGAAAACTATTTTTTTTTTTTTTTTTTGCATATGCACAGCCAAGATATTTAACAAAAAAATAGTTTTCGTACGGCCGAGTTGCCGAATAATATGCAAATAATTGTAATCAAGTGTCGGTCTTTCACCGTCATTAGTCGTCTGAGTACACGCGACCGCTTACGTTAAGGCAATCTGCTCATCAAATGCTTTAGCCAAGCAAGCCTTTGGCACAGCAGAGTGCGATTGAATTGCATTCTATACCGTCCTGCCCAGACAGTTCCTGGGGGCATGGAGTGATCCTCTCGTTTAATAAACAATGTGCACTCGCTTGGCTGTGGGTATACAATAGTAAAGCACATGTGGAGATTGGACAAATCAAGCATCCGAAAGATATTCAATTTGGTAAAAAAGAGAGCTAACTGCGGTGGAGGTTGGTACTCGGATTCTGATGGCTTTTCCGCAAACGTGACCTTTATGGTCTTGTTGTGTAGGGGTTATCACGCCTATTCAGAGAGTAGGAGGTTGAGGGTTCGAGTCCCTCCAAGACACGTGGATTCTTTTTCGCAACTTTCATATCAATTTGTCCATTTCGAAACATATGCTGTTGTGCATATGCACAGCCAAGACATTTAACAAAAAAATGGAAAATTATTGTTGCGGCGATAAAAATAAAGTGATAATGCGCGACAACCGATGAATATCAAATAGTAAACTGTTGCTATTGGTGTCGCCAGTAGCCTGGCGAGCAAAGGCAAAAGATTGTCAATCCGGAGATGGCGAGTTCGTTTCTCGGTCCGGTCTAGGATGTTTTCGGGTTGGAAACTTTCTCGACACCATGGGCATAGTGTATCCATTGTACTTGCCACACAAGATACATACGCATGCAAAGGCAGGCATAGAAAACCTTTCAATTAATAATTGATGAAATGCTAATACAACACTAAGTTGATAAGCAGGCCAAGTTCCAGTTGGAATGTAGAGTCATTGAAGAAGAAGAAGAAACTGTAGCCAAACAAAGCAGATTGAAGTTCATTTGTTATTACATAGTCATATTCATTTTGATTTTGAAAAACGTAAAATTAAATTTCCTTCCGAAACAAATGAATGTCGACTTCAGATTTTATTATTGACTAGCAGACCCGACGAACTTCGTTTCGCCTAAAATTGATTTATTCTCTGCCTAGTTCTCGAGTTATGCAGAAACTTATGTTTCATTTGTATGGGAGCCCCCCTTTCCAAATGAGGCAGGGGTCTCGAACCATCTAAAGAACCTTTCCCGGCCCCAAAAGCCTCTGCATACAAATTTTCACGCCTTGGAGTCTATAAGGTTCAGACAGACAGAAATTAATTTTTTTGTATATTGATTAGTTGTGACAGCGCAAACGGTAACGAAGGATTTCCTTCACTATAGTAGCCACCGAGAGGAACAAAACGCGTTTACTGGCCGAGCGCATTGGTCGCAACAAGTTCTTTGTGTCCGAATATTGAACATGATTAAAAATATGCCACCTTAGCTCTTAATTTTTTTAATTAGTGCCAAAAAGACGAAATTCGCCTAAATCAAAAACCAAACCAAACCATCAAGGGATAAAATGGTCGTTGCCTAAATAATTCAGGAAATAAACCGCGTAAGGGTAATTAACTGATTGAATTCCCACCACAGTATACAACAGAGCGTTAGATCCACTTATTCGAGCTTGTTTGCAAAAAATATAAACGAGCAGGAATTAACATCGGTACACCTAACAGGTACACCACCTACCTACCAGGTGAGGCATTCCACGGGGGCATGTCAGTCGATCCTGAGCGACCATTTCGAAAATATTTGAAACTCTGCACAGTTTTTCAATTTCATCTAAATCGTCATTTTTCGATATCAAATCTTCATATTGAGTCACGACTAACTTTTCAAAAGGGTGTATGTGAAAATGGTTCAAAAATATTTAAAAAGCTGCACAGCAAAAACGGAATGTTCGATTGTTATGATTTTTTCAGCAAAGTTAGACAACTAAATGGTGATTCTTAAGAAAATGTGCACAGTAAAAAAAATTTTTTTGCCTTTAAAATATCATTTTGTCACAAAAACTCAAATATCTCAAAACCCTATCTTTTTCGAACGTAATTTTTTAGGGAAAACGGTCCATTATATTAGCTATCTACCATAAAAATTTGGTGATGGTAAACTAATAAACAAAAAAGTTATGACATTTCAAACATTTCACAATTTTCACATTTAGCAAAAAAAATTTTTTTTCTGTGTAAGTTATTTCGAGAATTGCAGTTTGATGCAGATTTTATTGTTAAGGGACGTGATTTAAACAAGTTGTTTTCATGATATTTTGATTTGATTATTCATAGCATCTATAAGAAACTTAGACACGATCCAGTGTTGTGATCAAAAGTATTGATAGTGTCATAATTTTCATTGCACGTGACTGGCGAAAAATTCTTTTAATAGTGTTGAAACCTGTTGATAATAACGTTGATAGAAACATATCAGAAATGTTATTTTAAGACAAAAGCTGCAAAATCAAAGATTTATATACACGTGTACGTCTATAGTTTACCTGCAAAAAATATACGTCTTAGAGAATAGACTTTATGATCGGGAGGAAACGGGTATCTTCAACAACAACAAATGCATGATAGGTACATACCATGACAATGCTCACGAAAAAGCAAAAAATTACTACTACTAAGGTTGTTAAAGATCTTATAGTAATTTTTTTCTTCAGTCAAGCAAATGACACCAAACTAGTCAGTAAAAACTTAAAAGTGATTTTGTTTATTGAAATATTACGAACAACATGAGTAGCCGCTTTCTCAACTGTTGTAGGCCGTTTGATGGAAAAAAGTGTTCAAAAGAGTTACGAAATCTCACCGAAAGCACCATAGATAAACTGAAAGCGACTGGTTATGCTCCAATGTCCACATTGAATACAAATTTACGCATTTGCACGTCCTGCCGTCTAAACGTTGACAAAAGAGCAATCTGTATATCATCGGTTGAGCAGAGCGCAGGAAGTTCGAAAACGACAGCAACTGAGGAATTGCCAGATGTATCGACAACAACTGAGGAATTACCAGAAGTATTAAGTGCTGAGAGCCTTGCCACCGTACCATCAGCGAAATCTGTTTCAACAAATCAATCGGAAGATGAGTGTATCCAAAAGGTCAACATCGAACGCTTTAACGAGGGCATAGCTGGGATAAAAGTGACTCTGATTAAATGGAGTAAGATGGACTACGTTTATTACCCGGAGAAAAATACCGTGAATAAACGAAGCTGTACGAAGAAACCTCTTCAAATTAGGACCTGATGATGTGGAAAATACAGACTACGATGAGGTAATTATAAATATGAAGGAAAGGTTCTCGAATGCAGCCACGACAAGGAAAGAAAAATTATTGATTTTGTCGATGCTGCCAAGTTCGTGGTCTATTCAGGATGCCATTGATGAGTTCAAAACCAATTGAAATACAGTAAAAGAGGCAAAACAATTGAAGAATAACTGTCTTTCAACCAAAATACTAGGTCTAGTACTGCATTAACAGATGAGACAAAAGAAATAGTAGTTCAATATTTTGAAGATGATGAAGTAAGTCGAGCTATGCCTGGTCAAAAGATTATGTATCAGTAAAAAAGATGGAAAGCGTCAAGCAATCCAAAAACGATTAATGATGACGACTTTGAAAGAAGCGTACACACGCTTCAAGGAAATTCACGATAATATTAAAATAGGTTTTTCCTCATTTGCAAGCCTTCGGCCAAGGCAATGTAAGCTTCTTTCCAATTCAGGAACACATAATGTGTGTGTGTGCACAACCCATGAGAATATTAATCGTATTTTACATAGTTTGCAAAGAATCAATTTAACAAAGGATATTAAAATGTTAACTGGTAGTCTTTTGTGTGAAAATACAACATCAAATTGCTATCTACGATCTTGTTCGGATTGTCCAGATTCTTCATCATTGGAAAATACTTTATTCGCTGAGTTTGAAGAAAAATATATTGATCAGTTATCATTTGAGCAATGGGTGACCACGGATAGGTGTGACATAGAAACTATTGTAAAACCTGTAGATGAGTTTGTGTCATTTGCTTGAAATTAGAAAGTTTAATCCCTCACGATTTCATTAAAACAGAACAATCCAGCTTTTTAAAAAATACGAAAAATACATTACAAAATGGTGAATTTTTAGTCATTTGTGATTTTTCTGAAAATTACAGCTTTGTATTACAAGATGAAGTGCAGTCCCATCACTGGAACGTACAACAAGCTACAATTCATCCATTCGTTATTTATTTTAATGGAAGTACGCAAATTGAACACTTAAGTTTTATTATAATTTCCGAAGATTTAAGACACGATTCAGTATCCGTAAACTTGTTCATTGAAAAAGTGATTAACTTTTTACGCGTTGATAAGCATAAAGAAGTCAAAAAGATATATTTCATGTCTGATGGAGCAGCGTCGCAGTACAAAAATCGTAAGAATTTTTCGAGCCTATGTCAATTTAAATCAATGTACGGAATTGATGCAGAATGGAATTTTTTTGCTACATCACATGGCAAAGGTCCTTGTGATGCTATTGGAGGAACAATAAAGCGCATGGCCACAAGAGCAAGTTTAGCCAAAGAACGTGAGCATCCAATTAAAACATCCAAAGAACTTTTTGATTGGACAAATCGTAGAAAAGAAAAAGATTTAACCAAATTATCAATTTGTTTTACTACTACTGAAGAGTACGAAATAAAGGCTTCAGAGCTCAGCGAGCAATTTAATAACGCGAGAACGATCCAAGGAACCCAAAAATTTCACTGTTTCATTCCATTGTCGGAAAATAAAATTAAAGCAAAACTATACAAACTGTGCTGATAATAATTCAAAAGTGTTCGATATTTTAAAAATTTGAATAAAATAAATAAAAAATAAGTATTAATAAACTGTTTTCATGATATCATAACCCATACCAAAATTCAAACCCAAAACTCTTAGAGTTTCTATAACAACATTGTGTAACTGTCACATTTAATTTAATACTTAGGATAATATTAATCCATTTTATTTATTTATACATATAATATTTATACATATAATATACATAATATCGATGAATACATAAATATGGAATATCATACAAACAACTTGTTTAACTCACGCAAGGCCCTTAACAATAAAATCAGCATCAAACTGCGATTCTTGAAAAAAAAATACACGGAAATTTTTTTGTTTACTATATGTGAAAATTGTGAAATGTTTGAAATGTCATAACTTTTTGTTTATTAGTTTACCATCACCAAATTTTTATGGTAGATAGCTAATATAATGGACCATTTTCCTAAAAAATTACGTTCGAAAAAGATAGGGTTTTGAGATATTTGAGTTTTTGTGACAAAAATGATATTTTTAAAGGCAAAAAATTTTTTTACTGTGCACATTTTCTTAAGAATCACCATTTAGTTGTCTAACTTTGCTGAAAAAATCATAACAATCGAACATTCCGTTTTTGCTGTGCAGCTTTTTAAATATTTTTGAACCATTTTCACATACACCCTTTTGAAAAGTTAGTCGTGACTCAATATGAAGATTTGATATCGAAAAATGACGATTTAGATGAAATTGAAAAACTGTGCAAAGTTTCAACTCAATAGAAAATCATGAATTAAAAATTTTCATAAATTTTGATGCTGTTGCTTGGAATCGCTCAGGTACACCACTTACCCTGGAAACATGGTTTGAGTAAATATTATGAAGTGGAAAGTTATCTGAACAATAATATTTAACGATATGTTTCCGTTAACGATATGTTTTCCAGTTCTTACACCCAAAACTAAAAAATGTGACATTCTTTGCATTGATCGTTTGTCTTGTCTTGTCTTGTCTTAGCACATGCACAGCCAGTATTGAAAAGCATCCTGGAAATGTCGATTGTATTCCCGAGCATTTTCTTGTCTGCATTAATATTTGCAGCATATTGTAAATATGACACAAGTATTAAAACGGCCAGGCCCACCGTGCAGGCTTGAATTTGGGAGATAATCCATAACTCCCCGGCAATCAGATTATTTAGTAATAAATAACATGATCAATGAAGAGTTCTGAATCTACGAAAGGAAGAAACGGGGACAGCCGTACCAACCGTTTCACATTCAAGGGGAAATATTATTGATGAATCGTTGGGAGTGACTTTGCTAAGAAGATTAATGTACACTCCTTAGGTCCTCGACGTCTTGGGATGGGACACAGTTTTTAGTCTAGTGCCCTGACTCATTCACTGATGGGCCAAAGTATTCGCATAAATTCAGATAGATTACTCTGAACACATGGCGAATACTTATATACATCAGTGTACAAATAGGTCTAGGTTTAAGCGCCATTACTCGCTCTCTGGAACGAAAAAAAGAAAAAAGAAACAAAAGCGATGAAAAACAAGCGAAAACTCATAAGACGATAAAATTATATCATATTTTTACTTACAGCATCTCCATATTTAGCGTGCTTGAAATCGTTTTTTTAATTATTCCGGTCAAAACACAATTTATTAAAATTGCTTACCACAAATTTTCGCGAAAAGTGAGTGAGGAGTAAAAATGGAGAAACGAAAAAAAAATCATCAAGAAAGCAGACTTTCGTTTATCTCCCCCCTCTCTAAAGAAATCACAAATTATCAAATATTGTCCATCGACCAGAAAATTGCATTTCGTCTCATCAAACGAATAGTACGAACCATGCATAGAAATATACATATATATACATTGATATTCTAGATACAAAGTGTTTCATATAAGAATATTTTCCATCGTTCGATGTTTCAGAACTTCAATGTAATTAAACAGATTTTTAATTGTATATCACACATACGATCAGAAGTTTTTACTTCTTACGATGGTATTCGAGCGAAAACATCTACAATTGGTTGATTATTTTTCATTTTAGAGGTTACACCCAGGTTTTTTTTTACACGGTTTGGTTTAAGTCGTTTAAGACCTTCAGCGTCGATGAAACAATGAGTTAACCCCACGAAAAAATTCACAAAAACTGAAAGAAAATTCAGGTGATATTTAGAAAGCTGTGAAAGTTCGGGTTAACCCAGAAATTAATGAATTCCAACCGCGTAAAAAAAACCTGGGTGTATTTGAAATTTAGATTATCGCTGTGTTGTATAACTGTGGGAGACTCTACCATTATAATGGTTATTCAGTAGAACTGCTGATGACTTTTGGCTGATATTTAAATTTTGAAATTTTTTTGATATTTAAATTTTTTCAAACAGTTTTAATAGACGTGTTTAATATTTATCTGAACTAAATACGTTCTAAATCAGTGTGAGCGAATCCTCATAATTGTCATGAAAAATCGTACTACATTTTCAAAGAAAAAAAGCCAGCGTCGCGAAATCATTGATTCGTTAAACTGAAAATAAACTATTCGTGGAAAGGAGTTATTTTAGACAGTTTATAATCTCTTAAAGCCCTTCGCCAAGTTGTTTTAGAGGTGAAACGCATTGGAATTTTTGGACTCTGTCATGATTGTTCTTAAATATAATTTTGAGAATTCGACATGAAGGTTTTGATGATAATAGCTCAAAGAAGTTATATGGATATGGATATGATATGTTATATGGATCGGGAGGAAAGTAGTAATGAAAATTGTGATACAACCTGCATAAACGCACTCTTTACGCATACATTTTAGCTTGATCGCCAGTCGGCAGTGCTTCATCTGATACGTCCCTCAACGAACAAAATGCCTGCAGCTTCCGTTTTAATCAAATCCGCTTTCGTAGGCTCGCTAATTCGCTTCGCAAAAGCGGCAGCTATCTTCACCCAGCTTCCATATTAGAGATGGGATCGAAGGCAGTCAACATGTACTCGCCGGGGTGCATGGATGCGGTGAACTTGAAGACCATTTCTTCGCGCTGCACCATGTTCGTGACGTGGTATGGTGAGGTCAGGAGAGCTTGCAACTTCCGGTAGATGCACGTCCATCCAATAAACGCCGATCCATTTTGAGCCATGTTGAGCCAAAATTTTTGGTATAGAAATTGACAATTGACGAACGGAGAGCGAAAAAACACGTCCAACTAGCTACACTGCTTACTGCGATCCCTTCACATTCTTTGCATTAATCATTTTGTATCAAATCTCGCATGCAAACCGCTCAAGAATGTTATATTTGTTGCGCCAGCTCATTGCATTAAATTGTTTTTTTTTTTTTCAATGAATACTGAAAGTGAATTTTTCAAGCCCGCCTTCTTCTCTTCCACAAACTTGTCAAACTTGTCAAACTTGGAGCACCTAGTACTGTATTCATCTTGGTCCAGATGGCTAGCACGTTAGTTGAATGGCGCTAGACTTAGTGGAGGGATTAGGTTCAATTCCCGTCTTCGGTCAATTTTTTTTGTAAGCAAATAAGGTTGGCGAAGTATACTAAGAATCGTTCCTCGACGAAAGTTAAAAAATAGATTCTATGTAGACAAAAACACATACCTAGTTCTTTTTTCTCGTGATCAGAGCCCTAATGCAATAGTGACATATATTGACTGAATGCAATCTGTGCATGGGCCTCAGCTTAATGCAATCTGTCCATGGAATTCATGCAAGATTGTCATAAAATTTTCTTGTTGGTTTTCTTGTTGGTTTTAACATAGTGTGGCAAACAACATCTAGAAAATTTTCCTGCCGATAAAAAAAATACCTTCAAAAACCGCGAAATACTTCCACCGATCTTCGTGATGAAATCGTGTTTAGGCAAGAGGCCCCAGCGCTTTCAAATTCAGCACGTATCGAATTATTGCGGCCCAAATTAAAAACTGTGAGTTAAAAAGTGTCGAATTAGCGGAATTCTACGGTATGGCGAATCGATGACTTTTTATTTTATTTAATTCAGAACGGTTTATCTAGGTCTTTTTTGTATTAGGCGCAGACCGATCGCGCGGTTATTGAAATGTTCGATTCTGCTGTGCGGGCGAGTAAATTTTTGGCAACAAAATAAAATTTCCATGAAGAATTAGAAATTTTCCATAAAAATAGAAAATTGCCAATAAAGAAATCAGGGTATAAGCATTAAATAAATATAAAATTTTAACAAAAAAAAATCGAAATTCCCATAAACAATCGAGAATTTCCCACAATTTCCGATGAACATTTTGATATCTTTATGGAAAATTCTTCTCCTTAATTGCAATTTTTGCTTTTATTTGCTAATTTATTTTTGTTTTGTGGAAAATTATATATTTATTTATTGCTCATGCCCTGATTTCTTTGGCAATTTTTTTTTATGGAAAATTTCTATTTATTAAGGGGGAGTTTTTATTTTAGTCGTAAATTTATTAGAAAGTGAAAAAAATCAGTGCAGGTTCGTGTTTTGTATTGGAAGTAGAGCGATCAAAGATCACGGCCAGACATGTTTTTTCAGTAAGCAGAACAATCGCCTGGTTATCAAAACTATGTTCTGCTTTGTGCTAAAGAATTAAGATAATTCAGATGGTGTCAATGTAGAATGCTACTTGAAATGCCCAAGATAGAAACCCAAGTGTTCTGACAGTGCCTTGGTAATTCACTGGGCGAAAGAATTGGTTAATGTTTCGTACTTCGTTTAAAACCATGCAAATGTGAGGTTCATTCATTTTCTTTGTGCAGTATGTAGATTTACAGCTTTGAAACCTGAACCTAATGTTTGATGAATTCTCGGTTTTACCTGAGAATCAAAAGTGAAGAAAGTGAAAACGAATTGAGAAATAATTGAGAACCTCATTTACTATGTTCCAGGATTCGAAAGGAAATAAAAATACCCTGTTTGCCTCGAAATCATCACTTATGAAAATCAAATGTGCTAGATGGAGTTCGTCTTGCTTTGATTGAATATCAAATCAAACCATGACGACCTACTGCATGAATCGCATTAAGTAACACATTCATTTTTCATGGCAAACAAAGTTTATCTCTTGTTGTTGACACATACGCTAGGAGAAATGTCAAAAAAGAAAAAGTAGAATCACGGAAACAAATTCACAGCGAGATATGGAATGCAATTCCGCAAATAATTTTAAAAATTTCAAAATGATATGTATTTGAAAATAATTTGGAGCACCGGTTTAGACTTTTGATTATCTACATTTTACATATATTTATTTGATTGTTCATGATAATAAATGTTTTTCTCGAATTGATCCTGGAAAAGGTACTATTTTTGATGTTTAACGAATTTCGCGCCAACTCGACCAGCAGTTGGCAGCACCATCTCAGAATCGAATGAAACTTGGTGGGCATAAAGATATGGTATTTCTAAGCCACTCTGCATTCTTAGTTTTTCAAAAATTGTCAAGAGTAACATTTGATGAGGGCCTAATTTTTTTTCATTGATTATTAAAAAATCGATGTAAATCTAAAATGCCAAGACCTACAAAAAAGTGTTGTATGGCAGACTGTCGTGAAATTCCCTGAAGTTTTTTGGAAAAATATTCAAAAAATGAAAAACTGATTTCTACATTGAAAAAAATTAGTTTTAAAAATTAAAATCGACATTACAAAAAAATCTCATCGATGAATTTTTTTCTGCAGATAGGTATTTCAATTATCTAACTTTTCTAGGAATAATGTTCCTGTGACATATTTAAGGAAAAAAAGTTTTTGTAACAAAAACTTTTTTCATGTCCATATTGAGTAAAAATTTATCAGCGTGTTTTATGCATACAGAGCCAACTATAGGTTCAGCAACCTATCATCAATCAACGACACATTTTGGACGTATGAAAATTTGTTTAGGAAGCAATTTTTAACATTAATGTGGACCAACATTTGAAAAGGGCGTATATTTTCCTAGATTTCTTATATCAATGTTACACACAAATGACCAGATTTACAAAATTGTGATGTTTGATGGAATATTGTAAATTTGTCTGAACTGCTAAATCTGAAACATAAAAAAGCGTTTCGTTCACGAGAAAATAAATCAATGAATGTAAAGATTAAAATTGGTTTAGCAAAAAAAAAACTCATTAATTTATAAATTTACTCGAACAATTTGGGTCTTCATCTGAGTTGGAATATTTTTTAGCCAGGATTTTATTATGAGCGACTGGTATAAAATGATGAAACTTTTGTGCGCCAGTTAAAGTTTTTGCTTTTTTGAATAGTTCATCAAACTCTTCTGCCATTGTTGAGTATTGCTCATTCGAGATGTAACAGAAATGTAATTTATAGAGATATTTTTGTCGGATTGTGTAACTGCTCATTCGTACAACTCCCGAGGAGTCTTAATAGTATTTCCATAATCTTTGGCAAGACTTGCTCTTAAGAAAATTATTTTGAGCTTAAGAAAATTATTTTGAGAGCCACCAATAGCTTCGCAAGGGCCTTTTCCGTGCGATGTTGTAAAAAAGTGCCATTCTGCTTCTAAGCCATGTTTTGAATTGAAATTACACATTTCGTAACGCAAAAATCCACCATTTTCAACCCTCTCCTCCAACCCTCCTTCAAACTTTTTATATCAATCATTTTATTATTGTGTGTGGATTGTCACACTTATGTAATTCATGGATGTTCGTTTAGGTAAGCAGAGTTTAGATTTAGTTAACAACTTCAGCAAAAACAAATTTTTAGTAGTGACAACGGCGACCCCTTCTGGCTTTCAGGGGAAATCTCCCAAATTATCTTTAAATTTTTAACATTCAGATAATTTTAAATTCTTAACATTTTTAACATTATTTTAGATGGTTATTAGAGTGGGGCGTCATGGTCATTTTTTCAAATCAATGGTTTTTCGAAGCCATTCTGGGTCCTGAACAACTGTGCAGAATTTGGGACCGATTGGTTGCTTCCTCGCTTTCCGCATCGCGTTTGAAGTTTGTATGGAAATTAGTATGGGGGAACGTATGTTTTTGCATTTCTACTACTAGAGGTTTCAGTTCATCGTAAACCAAGTGGCACATTGCGTTAAAGTATAACCCAAAGTATGCCGAAAAACTTTGCTGAAGAAGGCACGTTGCTGGAACGTCCACGAAAAAAGTTATAACGCTGCATAGATTGAGTGTTCAAACCATATGCAAAAAATCGTTTATTCTGCCAGCACTGCCGAACTACGTAGACCAATAATTTAACTGAGTGTTATTCCAAAATAATTGATCTTGTAGGGCTTTAGAGCTAATGGGAGCTATCCGGAATCATTTCACAAAGAAAAAAATCCGACAAGAAGGAAGATGGGTTTTGCCCTTCGATATGTATAGGTCGTCCGGTAGTGCTGGCAGAAACATTGATTTCTTGCATATGGTTTGAACAATCAATTATCGAAACGTAATAACATTTTTTGTAGACCTTCTAGCTACGTACCTTCTTCGGCAAAGTCTTTCGGCATCTTCCAGACTATATGCTAACGTATTGAGTCACGTGATTGATGATAAATTGAAGCCGCTAATAGCAAAAATGTAAAAAAGTACGTTTTCCCATACTAATCTCCATGTAAATTTAAAACGCGATGCGGCATGCGAGGTCGCAACCAATCGAGCCCATATTTTGCACAGTGGATTGGGGTCCCAAAACGATTCAGAAAAACCTTGATCTCACTTGATTGGACGAAGTTTGCGTTTTTCCATACAACTGCGCCCCACTCTAATGGTTATAATCGGCGAATTGAGGTGATGTCTGTGGTTTCGAGTGCACAAAATCTAACCCATTTTGCAGTACTTATCCTTATCCTTATTTGCTTCCAACTGGTTGCATTTATTGGGAAATCCTGTTTCCTATTGAAGCATATTGTTTTGTATTGATAATTTCATTTATCGGACAATGGACTCAAAAGAAATAAAGGCAAACATACTATTTTTTGTACAAAAAACTTAAATGGTCTAGGTATTTTATTGGCACCTATTCTAAACCATCAACTCGCAATGCATCAAGACTGAATCGGACTATAGTCTTAAAAGTTTTGGCAAAAATACTATTTTTCCATATTACACCAGAAAGTCGCCGATACCGCTAGGTGGATTAATCAATGTTTTCTCAAATAATATCTGACCACACCACTGCAAATAAAATTGAACACAAGTTTTTTGTTATTTAATTGCAAATATGATTTTTTTTTGTGATGATTCGATTATCCGAAGTGAAAATTTTGTGTTTTGCTTTGCGCGGCCGGTAATAAAGTTAATTAGTTCAGTGCGTGTTGGCTCTTGTTTCGGACAGCAGAACGATCGCACAATTTGCCGAAATATTGTGTTCTGCATTGCGCGGCCGTCAGTGCCAGTTTTGTCGTGTTTCTGCCCAGTAAGCAGATAGTTCGCGCGGCCGAGTGAGTAATCAATTGGTGCGTGATCGAACGTGTTTCAGGTAGGATTTAGAACATTCGTAAAATCCGAGTTTTTGGTTCTGATTTTAAAGTTCGGTGAATAAGTGTGCGGTTGAACGTGTTTTGTATATAATACGAAACATTTGTAAAATCCAGGTTACTTTGTCCTCCTTTGGACGGTTCGTAAGTAAATTGATGAATATATTTTAATATTTTTTCAGCATATAACGTTATTGACAAACGCTAGTCTATATTGTCGAATAGAGCTCCCTATTATTCACCTTACCCACTAACACAAATTTTCCTTCCCGAGACATCTATAAAGGTAGTATGGGTTCCCTGCATCTTCACTATGTAGTAGATGTTGAACTAACATTCCTTCCCTTCCTTCCGTGATTGTAAGGACGTGGCCAGGTATACAACTGCTACTGTATAGGAAAAGGTACTAATCCCAAGTTCCAATTTGCGACAATATACAGTAGATTGCTCAATTGAGCATTGTATAGCCACCCACGATTTGCACAATCACATATGCTATGCTATGCTATGCTATTCGATTATCCGAAGTGAAAATAGAATCGATACTCCGGATAATCGAGTCCGACCTGTATTACAATTAAATATCACTTCAATTTCGTTTCGGCAACATTTGCCCGTTTTCAAAGCAATTATTTGTTTTTTTGTAAACTTAATTGTTTTTAAGTTACTTCGATACAAAAAGTCAAAGAAAATATAAACCCTTTGTTTGTTTGTTTGTTTATTTTTATTGGACACGGAAACCTGTTAGTGTGACACTTTGTATCAGGCCAAGGATAAGTTTGCAGGAATGTTGGATAATACAATGGATCCAGGATATCCTTTTCAAATGTTGGTCCTCAAATATGTTAGATTATGCTAAATTGCTTCCTAAACAAATTTTTATACGTCCAAAATGTGTCGTTGGTTTATGATAGGCTACTGAACCTATATTTGACGCTGTAGGTATAAAACACGCTGATCAATTTGCACTCAATATGGACATGGAAAAAGTTTTTGTTAGAAAAACTTTTTTTTCCTTGAATATGTCACAGAAACATTATTGCCAGAAAAGTTAGATAATTGAAATACCTATCTGCAGAAAAAATTTCACCGATTTCTGAGATGAGGTTTTTTCGTAATATCGATTTTTATTTTTAAAACTAATTTTTTTCAGTGTAGAAATCGGTTTTTTATTTTTTGGATATTTTTCCAAATAGGCATATCCGTCATAGGTATGCTGTTAAGCATGTTAACAACAGCAATTAGACTATAATTTTATGAATATCCATGGCACTGCGCACAGGTCGTAGCCATATCACTCGATCTGATGCCGTCTGACATGCTCAGGCTACAATACTAACTATATACGCAACCCTTAAGGACAAACCTCACGGAATCCAAATTAAAAAGTACTCGCGTTTTCAGGGCACACCACTCAATACGCAAGAAACGCACAACTTTCATTTTTATTATTTCACGCATGCTGCGACACAGCAAAACTGAAATAATAAAAAATACAGTTGTGCATTGCTTCCGTATTGAATGGTGTGCCATTGTGAAAACGCGAGTACTTTTAAATTTGGATTCCGTGATGCTTGTCCTTAACTGGCGATCAATTGTCATCGATTGACCCGTGAAAGTGATTATTGAAACCAAATTTCTAGGCAATGGATATGTCATAAAAGAGTTACTAAATGTTGTGTAAAGCTTAATCAAATCATACATATATAAAATGGTTCAACCAAATCAGTTGTTATTGTACTTGGGTTGGACGCCCCTTAGTTACCCCTAATGTTACGTATCGTTATATATAGTATAATATAGTATAAATGAACATTTTATATTGATTTCAATAGGCGTTTTCCAGATCAATGTATTCGATTCAGTCGACAAAACACATCAACGCCATCATTCTCCAGCAATGCGTATGAAATAGACTGCACTTGGCCTTGTGCATTGTAATTTCCCAACCAAGCATCTGATTTGTCTCCCATAAATAAGTGTTGTTTTTACGATCAATAATTGCATCAAGCAAATCATGAAAATCCCTTTGCGGCTATCTACCCTGTCATTAGCGGGAGTGTCAGCTAGTCAACTGCGATGGCAACGATGAGATTATTCTGCTCCTCTGAGCTGACGATAGAACTGCAAACCACTGCCTCATGGTTATTCCTGCTCGTTACAATACATAGAGGGACTTGCCATAGCCAGATTATAATAAACTGTTTCGATGAAATGTGGTTATAAAATATGCAAACTAAATCGTAGACCTCATATACCAAAACACTGCTCACGATGTATGCTGCCGTTTGCACCCAGATGACGCTGGAACAAGCGAAGTGCGTATGCACCATCACAGTGCAGTCAGTACTATGTGCACACAAATATCTGATAGCCTGTGTTTACCTCTAGTCGCTATGTAATTGGCGATTGCCGGCAAAGTGCGAAGCTCCATCAAGTGGTGGCAATGATGACGGTTTCAGAATTGCAGCTGACCTTCGGAGCAATTTGTGCTCGAATAGAAAATTACTTCCTGGTAGGTGGCAGGGAAGGTGGTGTCATGACGCTCAACGGGACCTATTTTGAGTATTTTTATTTTTTTTATTTTTGTGTTTGTTTTAGATGTAGATTTAGATCTTTAATTATGTAATTGAAAGAAGCACTGGCAAGTGTTTATACAAAACTAAAATTCCCACAATTCGATGATATATTTAACCTTTCTGTGTAATGCAAGCACTTTTTGCCTTAGAGTTGTACCGAATTCAAAAACCGAATTTTTAATAGAAGCCTCGGAACCCCATAGTATTATATGTCTGTCAGTCCGTGTGTATGTGTTGTCGATAGGTCAAGACAGAACAGTGATCTGTGCTCAAAAAGATTGTAAGCACACAAGGTGAATTCTATTTCCAGGTTCTTCTAATTTCAGGCACTCCCCAATGGAGCTAAATACTTTGTCTAACAATTAAATTTATTACTTCCCTATGATTCTACATACAGCTTCTATTGTCTAATTCACTTTCACTTTCAATCACAAAGATTTTATTTTTGTTATTCTCCGATCCTTGGTTCTTCGGAACTTCGCTTGATGTTTATATCTTCGGTCGAGAAAAGGGGGAGAATCGCTCGATGACGAATACCCTTTTACTAGTGGTTACTCAATTTTGTCGGCTCCCTGAAGATTGGATCTCATAATCCTGAAGGGATCCATGATAAACAGACTTTCGTCATATGAACATGTGTGTATGTGTGTGTGTGTGCACATGAGAGCTAAGAAAAACATTACCCAACTTTTCATATAATAATCTGTATCCAATTTTCTCGCAACAATTTGCATTCGACAGGTGGCAAAACCTGATTGATCACTATTGCATTTGAAAGGCAGTATCACTACTCGGTGAATTAAGTTGGCTTTTTGTTAGCGCTGTACTAGTTTTGCAAGACAAACACATCGTCAATCTACGATATACCACGCGCCCCCATTGTTGTCAATATGGTTTTTTTTTTTTTTTTTTCTTTTTTTTTTTTTTTGCGGCCCGCCACTCACCCCCACACCAAAGAGCTCGAGATTTCTCTGAGCTCCCTGGTAATGGTCGCATCTAATTGCCATTAGCAAACATGTTGATATTTATAATAATAATAAAAAAAAACAAAACTTATGGTGGGAGGTGTGACGATACTAAAATTGGTTGTGCCATGACGCTGGTTGTTAAAATTGGTGGTTGAAATTGTTCACGACTTTTTAGATGACGATAGGTAGCTATATTTGCTAGCTGGCGGATGATGATGATGATGATGATGATGGTCCCGCCACATACAAAGGTTTGAGCTAGACGATTTATCTTTAAGATAATTAATTGAATTTAATTTTTCAACAATTTAATCAGATTTGCAAAACAAAACAAAAACGATCTGATTACCATCACAGATATAAATTTCTTAACTTTCCATTACTATCCAGCAAAAATATTAAATGTAAAAACTGTTTATTTCATCTACAGATTCTCATAAGTATCAGTAGTGATGCTTCGAGTGCATAAAAATGCAAAACTTGTGATACCTCTCGCACAGATTTCAAAAGTTCCACCAAGAATCGCGTTTCATGTAATTACAAGTAACGTTAGCCACTCAAAGCATCAATAATAATCTAATAAACTATGTCGTTGTCAAAAAATCAAAACTTGTGTTACCGCTCCGTCGATATCAAAAGTTTCGGTATCAACCGCGGAAACCAAACTCTACTAGATAGCCTATTACTAATCCGCAGAATCATTGAAACAGCTGAAAAAGCGCAAGTCTGTACACAAATTTAATTTAAAAATCATTCATATTTGCTTTACGCGCGCGAGACTCAAACTTTTGCAGACTACACAAGAAAAAGGTCAAATTACAATTACGTCAATAAATATAAAATCCATCATCATCATCGAGGCGAACAAAATAGTTTATTAGTGCCTCAATAATTGAAAAAACACAATTGTCCAAACAAAATATCCGTAGGTCAAACTTCGTCAAGATACAATAATTAATGATTTTTAAAAAGTCAACTAAGTAGCTGCTTAAAATACAGCTTTTACGTGTGAAACACAAAGTCTCTTGAATTGTGATAATGTCGTTGCACGTTTTGATATGTGTAGGCATCGAATTGAAATCATTGATACCTTTAAAAACAAAGAATTTTGAGAAGCTCCATGCAAAAAGTTAGGTGTTCTTACATCTTCCGCGTTTCTAGTGTTATATCTATGAATGTCACTTCCTCTTTCAATTCGATCACACAAATATCGAGGCAGCAAACCATTTACTACTTTAAAAATGAACACCATTGTTAAATACACAATTCTTTGCGTCACCGAGAGCCACTACAATGCAGCCAACAAAAAGTTGAGGAAGTGAATCTGTTACATCTTAAAATCAAACGCATAATCTTATTCTGCAAGCGCTGCAATCTCGATATTTGTGTTTGATTTGCTAAAAACAAAATGGAAGGGTAAAAGTCCAAGTGAGGAGAGATGACTGATTTGTACAACTGTATTATACTAGCTGTATTTAATTCGTTTTTCAGTCGACATAGGATTCCATACTTCTTGGCTATTTTCTTGATGACATTGTCCATATGTTGGTCAAATTTCAATTTATCATCAATAATCACGCCAAGATATTTAATTTCCCGTACGCGATCAAGAGTCTCGTCATCAATTTTCACAGAGACATTATCAATTGAACGATTTCATGAAATAACCATATACTTTGTTTTACTAATATTCAATTTTAACTGTTTGTACTTCAACCATCTACTTAAAGAATGCAAATCTTCATTCAAGTTTTCAATCGCTTCCTCCAGATTTTGAGCTGCAATGAATATTACAGTATCATCAGCAAACAAATTAATATCACAATAACGTAAGACCCGTCGCATGTCATTAATGTACATAATGAACAAAAGGGGCCCTAATACACTTCCCTGTGGTACACCAAGGTCGTTCTCCACGGGACACGACACATAATCATTGAAAGCAGTCCGTTGGGATCTGTCAGACAAATAGCTTTCAAACCATTTGTATGCAGAACCCGAAATTCCAAAGCGCTTAACAGTTTTCAACAATAAGGGCCGAGAAATTGTCTCAAAAGCGCGTTTGAGATCCAAAAACACAGCTAGAATAGTATCTTTACGCTCCATATTTTCTTTCCATTTAGATAATACCAAGTTCAATGCAGTTTCACAGGAATGACCTTCTCTGTAACCTGATTGTTCCGGTATTAACAAGTTGTTACTATTTAAATATGTAATTAGCTGGCCTTTAACTACAAGTTCTAAAATTTTCTCTAATGTGTGCAACATGTTGATGGGACGAAACTCTTCGGCAGTTTGTAACGATTCATTTATAAGGTCCAGCAAGTTGCGTCCAATGACATGAAAGCAATCTTGAATAACTCTAGCATTAACATTATCAACTCCAGCCGTTTTACCTAAAGAAAAGCAAATGTTTTAAAGTTCATCAAAAGTAATAGGGTGAAAACAATCAAATAGACAGTTAATCTTTATCGGCTGTTTTATTTCATCAGGCTCATCCACTAACTCGATAGATCGGTTAATGGATAAGACACTATTGACGAAATAATCGTTGAATTTAGATGCAATTTCTTGTTCTGACTGTTCTAATGTGCCATTAAAAGTTATAGACCGCGGCTTGCAACTACTAGGCTTTAATAATGATTTCAATATTCTCCATAACTCTTTGCTGTTGTTTTGATGCTGATAAATTTTCCTCTGAATATACTCGCATCGTGTACGTGTCAAAGATTGCGAATATTTGTTCCGCGCTACCTGATACCTATTCCAATGATTTTCATTATTAGTTCTTTGAAACTTTTTATACAATTTATCTCTTTTACGTTTCAGGCGCAAAAGATCTAAATTTTACCAGCTGTTAGAATTATGCAAAGTTACTAACTTCTGTTCTATTAATTGATTGGTACAGGATTTCAAAACGTTTGTGAGAACAGCTGATCTTTCATCTATATTACCGGAATTTTCTTGAAAATCCACGTTTCTTTCGACAAGACCCGAAATTGCTTGTTTAGAGTATTTTCTCCAGCACTTCATTTTAATTAAATTACTATCATTACTATTATTGTCGGTAACGTTAATGACTAGCGTTTCATGATCGGTTACTTTTAAATCATTACTCGTTTCGCTAGTTACAGAATCAAAATTTGTATACACATGATCAATCAAAGTTCTACTGTGCTGGGAAATACGCGTATAAGAATTTACTTTTTGTTTTAAATTGAAAAAATCCGCTAAACGTTTCAAATGATTCGAATTGGAATCGTCACACCAATTGATATTAAAATCACCAGCAATTACATTTAATTTACTAGGATCTATAAATGACTCAAACCAGTATTCCAAAATCTCAATAAAGCGCTGGTCACTTGCACTGGGAGAGTGATATAAAACACCATAATTACCCATCTTCATGCCACGTACAACTGCAATGCCTAAGAACCAGTTTCCATCACAAACTTCGTTTAATTGAAGCTTGAACTGAACTGATTCTTTGACATAAAGAACAACACCGCCAGTGTGTCTAGAATGTGATAAACAAGCAGCTACACTATAACCCGGAATGCTATACTGATCAAATGCTTCAATGTCGACTATATGAGTTTCAGATAGAAACACTAAAATGGACGTTTATCTTCTACAATCTTACGTAATGCAACGTGGTTTGTAGACAAACCCGCAATATTCAAATACAAAATATCGAATTTGCTCACATTTCTACTAGAACTTGGTTGCTATTCATTGAAACGTAAGCTGCTCTTTTTCCGTTCAACTAATCATCCTTTCAAAATTAAACTGACTTTTTAATTTGGTAAACCGTCAGTTGCTATCCAAATGAAGTAATTTTTCTTCCTTGCTTCAATAAAAACTCCAATGAAATATGCGAAATCACTACGTCATTAATCTTGTCACGGATTTCTTTCAGCAAATTTTCCAAAAAATGATTCTCGACTCTTTACCGCAAATGTGCAGCGAACTCTGCGTCTTGTCCTTTCTTTTTCGTACAGTAAACCCTTTGAGGGAGCGGCGTACATTCACCATCCAGCCAACTGGCATTGATTTGCAGCGTTTCAGAAACTCTTTCGTTATTAATATTAATGACGGAGTTATGAACAGATGACGTCCCACAAATGTCCAACGTCACTCCAAACGGAAGAAGATGCTGGTTACTGCCTTATACTGCCGCTCTCCCAAGTGACTGCTGAAAGTTGGTCCTTAGAACATATTTCTGGTTATAATTAAAACTTCAATCAATCAAACTTCAATACTGCTCAAGCCTCCATCCCTTTTAATGGGACCGAATTCGCATTTTCGCTGAAATTTGTACAAAAGTGAGGAAAAAATATCTCAACCAGTCACTCGTCATCGTCTCTGTCATCGTCGTCGTCGTCGTCGTCGTAGTCGTCGCTGGGCCACATGAAATGCCCTTTGCTGTCAGACAGAAAACTTTATTGCTGGAATGGTGTAAAAAATTAATGCTCGGAATGGTGGTGCAAGATACGAGAATGAAAAAAATGCAATCTTAACAACGAAAGGCAAAGCCCGTATATACACGCATCGAATACTTTCTAAAGTGCACGTCAATCAAAAGTTTTAATTTTAGCCAACGCACAGTTGCTGGAAACATATTAATCCAAAACTGCCTTTTTTCGAGGGAAACTATCTCATTTCGAGAGGTTTTGCAACAGAAATTTAGCAACAGTATAGGAAGTATGTTCTAGTCCACTTGAAGGGCAAATGATTGAACTATCCTCAATTGTGATTCTTTAACGAATCCAAGCTTCCCTTCCAATGCAGCTCGTAATTATAACCCCGAATAAATGTTGATTTTAATACAAAATAGTCACGTTTGAGGAATAAAATATCGTCGGAGTTGAACTTTGGTTTCCAACTCAAAATTACTACAATTTTTATACTTATTTCCAATCAATAAAAGTAATTCACTCACATGTGCTTAAATATGACCATTTCAAATGAAAATAATTATAATGTGCTGTAGCAGAGTGGTCGCGTAATAATTACTTCTAACTGCCATGGGTGTAAGCTATTAAAATGCATGCTTTTTTTACCTTGATTGAAAACTCAAGTTATTTTAGGCTAGAAGACAACATTTTAGCTCAGGCTGAGCAATTGGTCCTTAGATATAAATTGGCAGTTTGCCGTTGCGTTTCCCATGAAGTTTTTCATGATTTTTTTCCGGAGAAATTTAAAGAACTTTTACGGAATGTTATTTTGTGATTCTCCGGGAAAATATCTTTGTAAGAAAGTTATCTGGAAAAATCTTCTGAGGTTCTCAGATTTCTTTTTCAGTTAACCAATAAAGTTCTCCTGGGTTTCTACTCAAAATTTCTTTGAATTTTCTCTGGGTATTCAACTAAACTTCCGAAAGATATTTATCTGAACATCCATAGCAAAATCTTCTGAATTTACACAAAACCCCATCTACCTGGATACCTGGTAGCTTCAGCGTCATCACATCTCTGCATGGTGTATTGTAGAGCTTCATAATCGTCGGTATTGGGATGTCGGATGTTCCTCCAGTTTCTCCAAACGCTAAGGGTTCACATGTCCAATTTCACTGCGTGCAGTCTGTATTTGACTCTCTGTTGAATAATGTTTTCGCTAATATTTCAGATATTCGCACTAGTGACCACTCCACTAAAACATGCCGCAATACACTTCTGAATACACTTAACACAGCTCATAATTCATACGTCTTCGCTACTTACCATTTTCAAGATTTTTTTTCAGATTTTCTTTGTGAAATTCTTTGGAATTTCCCTAAGAAATTTTTCAGAATTTCCTCAGGAAAATTTTTGGTATGTCCTTGGAAAATTCTTTGAAATTTTTAAAAGAATTTCCTTAGGCTTTTCCGTCAATAGTGCAATACCGTCAGGAAAAGTTATTTTTTTCGGATTTTTTCGGGAAATTCTTTGGAATTTCCTCATGAAATTATTTGACAAAGGAATTTCTCAGGGAATTCCGAAGAGTTTCCCAAGGAAATTCTGAAGAATTTCTCAAGGTATTTATTTATTACCAGACTACGGCCGAAGTGGCCTGTGCTGCATATAAAAGTCTTCTCCATTCAGCTCGGTCCATGGCTGCACGTCGCCAAACACGCAGTCTGCGGAGGGTCCGCAAGTCGTCATCCACCTGATCGACCCACCTTGCCCACTGTGCACCTCGTCTTCTTGTTCCCGTCGGATCGTTGTCGAGAACCATTTTTTCGGATTACTGTCCGACATTCTGGCTAAGTACCCGATCCACGGCAGTCTTCCGATTTTCACGGCGTGAACGATGGATTATTCTCCCAATAGCTGTTGCAACTCGTGGTTCATTCGCCTCCTCCACTTACCGTGAGTCATCTGCACTCCACCGTAGATGGTACGCAGCACTTTCCTTTCGAAAACTTCCAGTGCGCGTTGGTCTTCCACGAGCATCGTCCAGGTCTCGTGTCCGTAGAGAACTACCGGTCTAATAAGGGTTTTGTAGATAATCAGTTTGGTACGGCGGCGATTTCTATTCGATCGGAGCGTTTTGCGGAGTCCAAAGTACGTACGATTTACTGCCATGATGCATCTCCGAATTTCACTGCTGGTATCGTTATCGGAGGTCACCAGTGAGCCCAAGTTCACGATTTCTTCAACCGCTTCGATTTCGTCACCACCAATACAAATTCGTGGTGGATGGCTTACGTTGTCCTCTCTTGAGCCTCTTCCTATCATGTACTTTGTCTTCGACGTATTGAGGACTAGTCCAAACCGTTTAGCATCGCTTTTAAGTCTGATGTAGGCTTCCTCCATCTTTTCAAAGTTACGTCCCATAATATCTATGTCGTCGGCGAAACCACATAACTGGACGGACTTCGTGAAAATCGTACCACTCGGGTCGATCCCTGCCCTTCGTATTACCCCTTCCAAAGCGATGTTGAGTAGCAGACACGAAAGACGAAGGGAATCGAGAATCCCCCTGAAACTCGAACTACGCACATCACCCGATCCATCGTCGCCTTGATCAACCGTATCATTTTATTTAGAAGTCCGTTTTCGTGCATTAGCTGCCTTAGCTGGTCCCGATTGAATGTATCATGCGCGGCTTTGAAGTCGATAAATTGTGTGTATGTATTCGCAGCATTTCTGCAATACCTGACGTATGGTGAACACCTGATCTGTAGTAGAGCGTTCACCCATAAATCCTGCCTGATAACCAAGTTTCCAATCATGATCCCTATTGTGCTTATTGGGCTTATTGGGCCTGCGCAAACCTCCTGTCTCATCGGAGAGCCATCGTGTCTGGTCTGTTCAGCGTCCCACCTAACACCAGGACTTGGGCTTGTGCGCTTTGAGCGGCACACGGTCGCTTAGGCGAAGCCTACTTGCGGTTACATACAGCTTTTTATAGAGGTTTAACAGAGCCCACAGTCAAACCCCACCACATCCTAGGCAGGCACCACAACTCGCAGATGGCTTGGGGAGGGATCGTCAAGCCCTTGAAAATAGTCCCTGCTGCCCGCAGGAACTCAAGGTAGTTCCAAAGAATTTTCCAAGGAAATAACGGAGAATTTCCCAAAAAGTTCCGAACAATTTTCCAAAGAAATTTTGATGAATATCCCAAGAAAATCTCGAAGAATTTTCCAACGAAAATACGAAGAATGTTCCAAGGAAATTACGAAGAATCTCCCAAGATAGGGTAAGGGAGGTATTTTGGACCACTTTAGGAGATGGCCGAACAATTTTTATATTAAAATAAAAATTAGATCTTATAATAATGCTTGATCAATTCCCTATGCAACTAAAAAGTGGTGAATGCTTGGTAGGATTTGAAGGGAAAAATGTTGTAAACCGCTCTGAAAAAACCAAACTACCAAAAATTTTGAAGATATGTTGGATTTAATTTTGGACCACCTGTTTTTATTTTGGACCTCTCCAACATTCTCGGCGTTTTCATCCTTAATGTCCTCGTTAGGCAATACATTTTTATAAGCACTCAAAAGCTTAGAACAATATCTACTAGCTAAGGGTATTGAAACTAATATCAATTTCAGTACCACTCGGTACAGCATCATCAAAGCAAAACAAACTTGCTACCCTTGGCCGTGATGTATGCACCTGGTCACTCCTACCCTGCCATATTTTTTATGCAGTTTGCCAGATCTGTCCCATATGCGTCATTGACAGTAATGCGTTGACCGATTCTTCCTTGATCCTTGCACATTTTTTTTTCCAAACGACATATAATCGTAGAACGCGGAACTCTGTGGCATTGTCAAGCAGTCAAGCAGCATGAGAATTTCCTCGGGAAATTCTTGGGAATTTCCTCGGGAAATTCTTGGGAATTTCCTCGGGAAATTCTTGGGAATTTCCTCGGGAAATTCTTGGGAATTTCCTCGACAGATTCTTGGGAATTTCCTCGGCAAATTCTTGGGAATTTCCTCGGCAAATTCTTGGGAATTTCCTCGGGAAACTCTTGGGAATTTCTTCGGGAAACTCTTGGGAATGTCCTCGGGAAACTCTTGGGAAATTCCTCGGAAATTTTTTTGGAGTTTCCACGGGAAATTCTTGGGAATTTCCTCGGGAAATTCTTGGTAATCTCCTCGGGAAATTCTTGGGAATTTCCTCGGGAGAATCTTGGGAATTTCCTCGACAGATTCTTGGGAATTTCCTCGGCAAATTCTTGGGAATTTCCTCGGAAAATTCTTGGGAATTTCCTCGGGAAATTCTTGGGAATTTCCTCGGGAAATTCTTGTGAATTTCCTCGGGAAATTCTTGAGAATTTCCTCGGGAAATTCTTGAGAATTTCCTCGGGAAATTCTTGAGAATTTCCTCGGGAAATTCTTGGGAATTTCCTCGGGAAATTCTTGGGAATTTCCTCGGGAAATTCTTGGGAATTTCCTCGGGAAATTCTTGGGAATTTCCTCGGGAAATTCTTGGGAATTTCCTCGGGAAGTTCTTGTGAATTTCCTCGGGAAATTCTTGTGAATTTCCTCGGGAAATTCTTGGGAATTTCCTCGGGAATTTCTTGGGAGTTTCCTCGGGAAATTCTTAGGAATCTCCTCGGGAAATTCTTCGGAATTTCCTCGGTAAATTCTTGAGAATTTCCAAGGGAAATACTCATGAATTTCCTCGGGATATTTTCGGTTATTTCCTCGGAAAAATCTTGAGAATTTCCTCGGAAAATTCTCTGGAATTTCCTCGGGAGATTCTTCGGAATTTCCTCGGGAGATTCTTCGGAATTTCCTCGGGAAATTCTTCGGAATTTCCTCGGGAAATTCTTCGGAATTTGCTAGGGAAATTCTTCGGAATTTCCTTAGGAAATTCTTCGGAATTTCCTTAGGAAATTCTTCGGAATTTCCTTGGGAAATTCTCCGGAATTTCCTTGGGAAATTCTTCGGAATTTCCTTGTGAAATTCTTCGGAATTTCTTTGAGAAATTCTTCGGAATTTCTTTGAGAAATTCTTCGGAATTTTCTTGGGAGATTCTTCGGAATTTCCTTGGGAAGTTCTTTAGAATTTCCTTGGGAAATTCTTCGGAATTTCCTTTGGAAATTCTTCGGAATTTCCTTGGGAAATTCTTCGGAATATCCTTGGGAAATTCATTGGAATTTCCTCAGGAAATTATTCGGAATTTCCTTGAAATTCTTCCGGAATTTCCTCGGGAAGTTCTTCGAAATTTCCTTGGGAAAATCTTCGGAATTTCCTCGAGAAATTCTTCGAAATTTCCTTGGGAAATTCTTTGTAATTTCGTTGGGAAATTCTTCGGAATTTCCTTGGGAAATTCTTCGGAATTTTTTCTGGGAAATTCTTCTGATTTTCCTCGGGAAATTCGTCGGAATTTCCTCGGGAAATTCTCCGGAATTTCTTTGGGAAATTTTTAGGAATTTCTTTGGGAAATTTTTCGGAATTTCATGAGGAAATTCTTCGAATTTCCTTGGGAAATTCTTCGGAATTTCCTTGAGGAAATTCTTCGGAATTTCATGGGAAATTCTTCGAATTTCCTGAAATTCTTCGGAATTTCCTTGGGAAATTCTTCGAATTTCCTTGGGAAATTCTTCGGAATTTCTTGGGAAATTCTTCGAATTTCCTTGGAAATTCTTCGAATTTCCTTGGGAAATTCTCTCGAATTTCCGAAGGGAAATTCTTCGGAATTTCCTTAGGGAAATTCTTCGGAATTTCCTAAGGGAAATCCTTCGGAATTTCCTAAGGGAAATTCTTCGGAATTTCCTTAGGGAAATTCTTCGGAATTTCCTTAGAGAAATTTTTCGGAATTTCTGACGGGAAATTCTTCGGAATTTCTGACGGGAAATTCTTCGGAATTTCCGCAGGGAAATTCTTCGGAATTTCCGCAGGGAAATTCTTCGGAATTTCCGCAGGGAAATTCTTCGGAATTTCCTTGGGAAATTCTTCGAATTTCCTTGGGAAATTCTTCCGGAATTTCCTTGGGAAATTCTTCGGAATTTCCTTGGGAAATTCTTCGAATTTCCTTGGGAAATTCTTCGGAATTTCTGGGAAATTCTTCGAATTTCCTTGGGAAATTCTTCGGAATTTCCTTGGGAAATTCTTGAATTTCCTTGGGAAATTCTTGAATTTCCTTGGGAAATTCTTCGAATTTCCTTGAGGAAATTCTTCGGAATTTCCTTGGGAAATTCTTCGGAATTTCCTTGGGAAATTCTTCGAATTTCCTTGGGAAATTCTTCGGAATTTCCTTGGGAAATTCTTCGGAATTTCTTGGGAAATTCTTGGAATTCTCGGGGAAATTCTTCGGAATTTCCTTGGGAAGTTCTTCGGAATTTTCTTGGGAAATTCTTCGGAATTTCCTTGGGAAATTCTTCGGAATATATTTGGGAAATTCTTCGGAATTTCCTGGGGAAATTCTTCGAAATATATTTGGGAAATTCTTCGGAATTTCCTGGGGAAATCCTTCGGCATTTCCTCGGGAAATTCTTCAGAATTTCATCGGGAAATTATTCGGAATTTCCTCGGGAAATTCTTCGGAAATTCCTCGGGAAATTCTTCGGAATTTCCTTGGGAAATTCTTCGGAATTTCCTCGGGAAATTCTTCGGAATTTCCTCAGGAA
Source organism: Armigeres subalbatus (assembly GCF_024139115.2). Lineage (NCBI taxonomy): Eukaryota > Metazoa > Arthropoda > Insecta > Diptera > Culicidae > Armigeres > Armigeres subalbatus. Next base: position 172,748,691 of record NC_085140.1, read on the forward strand.
ATTCTTCGGAATTTCCTTTGGGAAGTTTTTCGGAATTTTCTTGGGAAATTCTTCGGAATATACTTGGGAAATTCTTCGGAATATACTTGGGAAATTCTTCGGAATATATTTGGGAAATTCTTCGGAATATATTTGGGAAATTCTTCGGAATTTCCTGGGGTAATTCTTCGGAATTTCCTGAGGAAATTCTTCCGAATTTCCTGAGGAAATTCTTCCGAATTTCCTGAGGAAATTCTTCGGAATTTCCTCGCGAAATTCTTCTGAATTTCCTCGGGAAATTCTTCTGAATTTCCTCGGGAAATTCTTCGGAATTTACTCGGGAAATTCTTCGGATTTTCCTTGGGAAATTCTTCGGAATTTCCTTGGGAAATTCTTCGGAATTTCTTCCGGAAATTCTTCGGGAAATTCTCGGGAAATTCTTCGGAAATTCCTCTGGAAATATTTTGGAATTTCCTCGGGAAATTCTTCGGAATTTCCTCGAGAAATTCCTCGGAATTTTCTTGGGAAATTTTTCGGAATTTCTTCGGGAAATTCTTCGGGATTCCTTCGGGAAACTCTTCGGAATTTACTCGGGAAACTCTTCGGAATTTCTACGGGAAATTTTCCGGTACTTCCTCGGGAAATTCTTCGGAATTTCTCCTAGAAATTTTTCGGCTTTTTCTCTGAAATTTTTTCGGAATTTCCTCGGGAAATTCTTCGGAATTTCCTCAGGAAATTCTTCGGAATTTCCTCGGGAAATTCTTCGGAATTTCCTCGGGAAATTCTTCGGAATTTCCTCGGGAAATTCTTCGGAATTTCCTCGGGAAATTCTTCGGAATTTCCTCGGGAAATTCTTCGGAATTTCCTCGGGAAATTCTTCGGAATTTCCTCGGGAAATTCTTTGGAATTTCCTCGGGAAATTCTTCGGAATTTCCTCGGGAAATTCTTCGGAATTTCCTCGGGAAATTCTTTGGAATTTCCTCGGGAAATTCTTTGGAATTTCCTCGGGAAATTCTTCGGAATTTCCTCGGGAAATTCTTCGGAATTTCCTCGGGAAATTCTTCGGAATTTCCTCGGGAAATTCTTCGGAATTTCCTCGGGAAATTCTTCGGAATTTCCTTGGGAAATTCTTCGGAATTTCCTTAGGAAATTCTTCGGAATTTCCTTAGGAAATTCTTCGGAATTTCCTTAGGAAATTCTTCGGAATTTCCTTAGGAAATTCTTCGGAATTTCCTTGGGAAATTCTTCGGAATTTCCTTGGGAAATTCTTCGGAATATAATTGGGAAATTCTTCGGAATTTCCTGGGGAAATTCTTCGGAATTTCCTGGGGAAATTCTTCGGAATTTCCTGGGGAAATTCTTCGGAATTTCCTGGGGAAATTCTTCGGAATTTCCTGGGGAAATTCTTCGGAATTTCCTGGGGAAATTCTTCGGAATTTCCTGGGGAAATTCTTCGGAATTTCCGGGGGAAATTCTTCGGAATTTCCTTGAAATTCTTGGAATTTCCTTGAAATTCTTCGGAATTTCCTTGGGAAATTCTTGAATTCCTCGGAAATTCTTCGGAGTCTCCTCGGGAAATTCTTCGGCATTTCCTCGGGAAATTCTTCGAATTTCCTCGGAAATTCTTCGGAATTTCCTCGGAAATTCTTCGGAATTTCCTCGGGAAATTCTTCGAATTTCCTCAGGAAATTCTTCGAATTTCCTCGAATCTTCGGAAATTCCTCCGGAAATTCTTCGAATTTCCTCGGAAATTCTTTTTCAGAATTTCCTCGAGAAATTCTTCGGAATTTCCTCGGGAAATTCTTCGGAATTTCCTCGGGAAATTCTTCGGAATTTCCTCGGGAAATTCTTCGGAATTTCCTCGGGAAATTCTTCGGAATTTCCTCGGGAAATTCTTCGGAATTTCCTCGGGAAATTCTTCGGAATTTCCTAGGGAATATCTCCGGAAAAATTCTTCGGAATTTTTTCGGGAAATTCTTAGAAATTTTCTCGGGAAATTCTTCGGAATTTCCTCGGGAAATTCTTGGAAATTTCATCGGGAAATTCTTGGGAATTTCATCGGCAAATTCTTCGAATTTCCTCGAAATTCTTCGGAATTTCCCGAAGAAATTCTTCGGAATTCCTCGGGAAATTCTTCGGAATTTCCCGAAGAAATTCTTCGGAATTTCCTCAGGAAATCCTTCGGAACTTCCTCGGAAAATTCTTCGAATTTCCTCGGGAAATTCTTCGGAATTTCCTCGGGAAATTCTTCGGAATTTCCTCGGGAAATTCTTCGGAATTTCCTCGGGAAATTCTTCGGAATTTCTTCGGGAAATTCTTCGGAATTTCCTTGGGAAATTCTTCGGAATTTCCTCGGGAAATTCTTCGAATTTCCTCGGGAAATTCTTCAAATTTCCTCGGGAAATTCTTCGAATTTCCTCGGGAAATTCTTCGGAATTTCCTCGGGAAATTCTTCGGAATTTCCTCGGGAAATTCTTCGGAATTTCCTCGGGAAATTCTTCGGAATTTCCTCGGGAAATTCTTCGGAATTTCCTCGGGAAATTCTTCAGAATTTCCTCGGGAAATTCTTCGGAATTTCCTCGGGAAATTCTTCGGAATTTCCTCGGGAAATTCTACGGAATTTCCTCGGGAAATTCTACGGAATTTCCTCGGGAAATTCTACGGAATTTCCTCGGGAAATTCTACGGAATTTCCTCGGGAAATTCTTCGGAATTTCCTCGGGAAATTCTTCGGAATTTCCTCGGGAAATTCTTCGGAATTTCCTCGGGAAATTCTTCGGAATTTCCTCGGGAAATTCTTCGGAATTTCCTCGGGAAATTCTTCGGAATTTCCTCAGGGAAATTCTTCGGAATTTCCTCAGGGAAATTCTTCGGAATTTCCTCAGGGAAATTCTTCGGAATTTCCTCAGGGAAATTCTTCGGAATTTCCTAAGGGAAATTCTTCGGAATTTCCTCGGAAATTCTTCGGAATTTCCTCAGGAAATTCTTCGGAATTTCCTCGGAAATTCTTCGGAATTTCCTCGGGAAATTCTTCGGAATTTCCTCGGGAAATTCTTCGGAATTTCCTCGGGAAATTCTTCGGAATTTCCTCGGGAAATTCTTCGGAATTTCCTCGGGAAATTCTTCGGAATTTCCTCGGGAAATTCTTCGGAATTTCTTCGGGAAATTCTTCGGAATTTCCTCGGGAAATTCTTCGGAATTTCCTCGGGAAATTCTTCGGAATTTCCTCGGGAAATTCTTCGGAATTTCCTTGGGAAATTCTTCGGAATTTCCTTGGGAAATTCTTCGGAATTTCCTCGGAAAATTCTTCGGAATTTCCTCGGGAAATTCTTCGGAATTTCCTCGGGAAATTCTTCGGAATTTCCTCGGGAAATTCTTCGGAATTTCCTCGCGAAATTCTTCGGAATTTCCTCGGGAAATTCTTCGGAATTTCCTCGGGAAATTCTTCGGAATTTCCTCGGGAAATTCTTCGGAATTTCCTCGGGAAATTCTTCGGAATTTCCTCGGGAAATTCTTCGGAATTTCCTCGGGAAATTCTTCGGAATTTCCTCGAAAAATTCTTCGGAATTTCCTCGGGAAATTCTTCGGAATTTCCTCGGGAAATTCTTCGGAATTTCCTCGGGAAATTCTTCGGAATTTCCTCGGGAAATTCTTCGGAATTTCCTCGGGAAATTCTTCGGAATTTCCTCTGGAAATTCTTCGGAATTTCCTCTGGAAATTCTTCGGAATTTCCTCTGGAAATTCTTCGGAATTTCCTCTGGAAATTCTTCGGAATTTCCTCAGGGAAATTCTTCGGAATTTCCTCGAAATTCTTCGGAATTTCCTCAGGAAATTCTTCGAATTCCTCAGGAAATTCTTCGAAAATTCCTCAGGAAATTATTCGGATTTTCCTCAGGAAATTCTTCGGAATTTTCTTAGGAAATTCTTCGGAATTTCCTCGAAATTCTTCGAATTTCCTCAGGAACTTCTCCGGAATTTCCTCTGGAAATTCTTCGGAATTTCCTCGGGAAATTCTTCGGAATTTCCTCGGGAAATTTTCTCAGGAAATTCTTCGGAATTTCATTGGGAAATTCTTTGGAATTTCCTTGGGAAATTCTTCGAAATTTCCTTTGGATATTCTTCGGAATTTCCTTGGGAAATTCTTCGGAATTTTCTTGGGAACTTCTTTGGAATTTCCTTGGGAGTTCTTCTGAATTTCCTTGGGAAATTATCCGGAATTTTCTTGGGAAATTCTTCGGAATTTCCTTGGGAAATTCTTCGGAAATTCTTGTGAAATTCTTCGGAATTTCCTTGGGAAATTCTTCGGAATTTCCTTGGGAAATTCTTCGGAATTTCCTCGGAAAATTCTTAGGAATTTCCTCGGAAAATTCTTCAGAATTTCCTCGGAAAAATTATCGGAATTTCTTTGCGAAATTTTTTGGAATTTCTTTGAAAAATTCTTTGGAGTTGAACCGGGAAATTTTTTGGAATTTTTTCAGGAAATTCCTAGGAATTACCTCGGAAAATTCTAAATTTTCTAAGGAAGTTAGCCGGACTCTATTCGGGAAACTCTCCGCAATTACTTAGGGAAATTTTCCGGAGTTTCCTTGAGAATTTCTTCGGAATTTCTCAACCACTATGCTCAGCGGTAGAGACTCGAGTATGTTTCCCATTCGTCCTAGACCGGGGCGAGAATCGAACTTCATTTTGACCATCTCTACTGGCTAACTGGAGACGAAACAATTTAATACCAGAGCTTCACCAGATTTTCTTGATTTTACTCCTTCAATAAAACTCATAATTTTCAGAGAAACCAACCGAAAAACCAACCAACAAACCATCAAAAAAAAACCGAAGACCATCATCTTTCTCCAGCGTATCCAGAATTATCGGCAGTTGATTTCTTGGATCTTGGAAAAGTTCTCTAAATTGTTCAAAGTCAATGATCAATCTCCTCATGGTGCTGAAATTTAATATCGGTTTATGTTGTGCTTACTGGTCCATTTATATACATATTATATTTATTTCATGATACTTGAATAACATAATGCATTAATTATCATGCACAAATAACTACAAATTTGACCTAACTCAGTCAAGTTCATGAAAAATGAACCATCACCAAGCCATTCTTAACGAGGCAATCCATCGACAGCGACTAATACCCAAATCACGTCGAACATGTTCCGCCTACGTTCGCTAAACGATCGCAGCCCGCGGAGCTCCACAAAGGTGTCGAAAATACCGGTAGCTCTCCATTTGTGGTTGGCAAATTAAAGAGGGAAAAGAAACATCGTCTGATGCGTCTGAGTGTTGTCCTCAGAGAGACACGAGACGTCCAGTAAGCCAAAATCGCATCAAACGTCCTAGAGCCAATGCCAACGTCACATACCGACCGTCCGGTAAAGTTCAAATCTTGAAAAATGGCTTAAGGCGCATTTTTACGAGCACTCCACCGACAATCATTGTCAGTGGGTAGGAGACGAAAGACGGTGACGACAACGGCGAGACTTATAAAAAAAAGCAGAATGAAGCGGTCACGACTAGCGTCTCCTTTCGAATTGGGGACTTTTTTCGGCTGTTGGTTCCACTTCGACTCTGTGTTCCAGACATTGCTAATTAAATGCAATTAATTTTTCTTGCTAATTGCATATGGACAGATTGCAGAATTGCAGCACCTCGACTCGATGCAATGACTTCGCGATTTTTTTTTTCGAATTTTGTGAATATTACACATATTTATGATTATAATGAAGTCATTTAATATTTAACATTTTTATTTCTTAATTTTCCATTCCATGAGATGACATCCAATTGTGCGTGTGTTTATGTGTTTATGCATGCATGTGCGCATTTGTTATGCCACTCGGGTCTAATCGTACTAAAGTTATTTGTTAAATTATATTTTTATGATGCACCATTACGGCTAGGTGGATTAATTAGTAGGTGTCAAGGATTTTTTTTCCCTATATTCATCCAACGTTAACTATTATTGCAGCATCAAACACCATCATCTTTAATCCTAACCATGTAAGGGACATGAAGCGCCCATCCCATTGATCACATCAGCCAAACGATGATTATAATTATAAACACATCGGATGAGGGCAAACAAACGGCAATCACGGGTCGGCATCAATATAATACTGACTGAACTGTTGCTATGGGGGAGAGGCTGTTACCAAACCGGCAATGTAAACGAGTGAATGAGTAGTCGTCTATGAATCAATTAGAAGCGTCGCGTCGCCGGCGCTGCTGTCTGCAGCCGCCACTAATGTGATGAAACAGGTTTCCACCGACCGACTCTCTGAAATGAATGACTGTCTGTCTGGGCCAAAGTCGTCGTCATCGTTGTCATCGTTGTTATCGCCGCCGTCTGGTGGTTTTGCTATTGCTATTATTTGAAGGACGAGGCACTGCCAACACGTGCCCAAATGCCATAATTTAGTCGCGTCGTCACGCGTTGACCAGTCAACCGGCACACCATCGACTTCATCGGCTCGTCAGTAGTGGCAGAACGTCTGAAGTGCATTCCTGTGCTGTGTACCCTTAGCTTATTAGGGCCGCTGCTACTGGGCTCCAACTTTCGTATCCTCACCCACCGTGTCTCGCTAATTTGGACTAATCGAGCGTTACTGTTTTGGATTCATAATGAGGTGCTAGCGCCGGTCGATATGCTGTGGAGAAATGTTGGACATTTGAAGCCATCCATAATACACGTTTTTATGCTTTTAACCTAATCTTAATCTTATTCTTCAAAGGACCAAATGACCCAAAATTTGGTCACGTAATTAACAGATCCTCAATTTGTAATAAAAAAAAACAGCCTTATGCTTCCGTCACTTTTACGCACAGTATATTCGTTCAGAATTCTGCAGCTGATGGCGTGTAAGAGTTCGCAACGAAATCGTTCATTCATGCGATACTGGCTGCCTAAAACATAAATCAATATGCACAGAAATCTGCGGCAGTCGCCTGACCTAAACATGCAGACCGTACCGAATAGATCTCTTCAACTTAGCTTCGTTGAAGACCAATACCGGCAAAACCTCGCTTCTAATGCCAGCGACTTGCCGAAACTGCTCACCAGAAGGTGTCTGTGTCTACTATAATATTTACTCTGTCTTCATCATTTCTCATTTCATCACCCATTTAGTCGTAATAATTCCGCACCACCTGCCACTGCTCCGCTTCGCCCTCTTCGACCAACATTTTGTCATTTCCCGTGTTGGGAAAAGTCTGATCCACCCACCTGCTTGCCGCTAGCGCTGCTACTGATGCCGTGGCCGTCCCAATGCCCCGTTAGAACGAGGTAGATCCTGTCGGGCTCACCCTTTCGTAAAAAAGTTAGCAGCAGCAGCAGCAGCATAGCTAGACTTTGGCAGTTGCGAAAGAGACCGTTTTTGGTCGAGTCTCGTCTGTCTAGTCGTCATCGTTCACACTGGGGCGAAGCATAACGGCCGTTGAATAAATTTGTTGACATTTTGAATTTCGATTCTGGAGGTTTAATGTTACCGCAAACTATCATATGCTGGGCTAAGCTTTATTTCGGTCTTTTTTGTTGTGATATAAATAGGCACAGACAAACAGACGTAACACTAGAAAAATTACCATCGACCATGACTTCAACGATCCATTTGAATTTGATTGATTGCGCAATTCACAATTAGAGGCGCTAGTGTCGTAATCCTTCGGGTTTGACATTTCACTCCAGCGCCTTCTGGTGACGATGTCATACGAAACATCGTTTCGTGTAACATGCTCGCAAGATGGTGGTAGAGTAGTTGAGCGATGGATTTTTCAGAAAAATGTTCAAGCTGTTACGTCTGTTTGTCTGTGTAAATAGTATCCCAAGCCTAGAAGACAAATTAGTACCACACATAAACAGACGTATTACTTTATGAAACTCCTTCACACATGCCTACGGTCATTTTAATCAAGCAAAAAGTTTCGAAAGTACCCGACTATATTGCACTGAATCTATTATTTGAATCGCGCTTTGTCGATCTATAATCTCTAAATAGTCAAAAATACACAAAAACGTTTGCATTCAACAATTTTGTGTGCAACTTGAACCCATGAGCCTACAGTACGCTAGACTGGTGCTTTAACCAACTAAGCTACGAAGGACCTCCGTCGGCTTTCGCAACCTAGCGGCTACTGAACGAGCTCGAGATTCCCAAATTGGACGCACAGTCAAATCACTCGCAATCCATTTCTCAAGCCAACATTTCCACATGTGTATAGTACATTTTCGAATTAGAGGAGAGTGAGTATTTAAAATGTCTGGCGGCTATACACATTCTTCATCAGCAACTGTACTGATCTATTTGCCAGTCGGTCGTCAAGCTCATACCCGACCGCATTGGACCATACCCGGTTAAAGCACCAGTCTAACGTACTGTAGGGTCATGGGTTCGAGTCCCAACGAAGGGAAAGTGGTTACCTCCAATACATTTTCCAAATCAATATCTTCCACATAATGTACATATTCACATAAGGTACACTGGGGGAAGTGGAAAAAGGGGGTAAGTGTAAAAATCGACTAGAAAAATTGAAATTGTACGTACTTTACAGCTTTTACCACATCATAACATTATGCAAGAATAGCATTGATGTCCACACTAATACTATGTTCAAATTTGTATAATTCATACACTAACACGGTTAACGCTTGAACTGTAATTTTAGGTTTCATGAAAAGTTGATTTTTGCATTCATAAAATCAATTCTTTTTTGCACCAATTGTTCTTTTTTCAAGTGAATTTATATCACAGGTGACCATTATAAAACAATTAAACTAATCCCATTCAATTGGTAGTGGTTTGTACCAAGAAAGCAAATAATTCAAAGATTTTACACTTACCCCAGGTATCAAACACTGCGGGGGAAGTGGATAATGTTCTAATTACGCAATTTTTTTCTGCCCTCCAGGGTTTACTTCGATAGCTGTGAATCTTAATATGTTCCTTCTTTGTTATCATTGTAATTCCAGTGGTGATTGGACTCATATAAATGAGAAAATGTCTGATTAATCAACCTATCGGTATTGATGCCTTTCACATGTTTAACATATGAAAAAATGTATAAGAAAATTGAAAATAGCACTGATAGGTAAATATATTGAAGAATTAACATTAATTTTCATTCATAACAAGTTTCGCTGTTGAATGCAATTTTGTTTGCGAACAAATTGGTTAAGGACAAGTGCTTAAGAATAGCTGATAATTTCGTACGTGCTTTTCGCATACACATACATACAAATACACACATACAGACATCATCTCAATTCGTTAAACTAAGTTGCTTAGTTTATAACCCTGTAAGTCAAATTTTTCCTTTAAAAAGTTCATGTTTGGGATGAACATATAGATTTTACGTACACTTAGTGTTCGAGAAGGCAAAACCAGCCCTCACCTAGCTATTACGAGAATTCCTTGAGAATCTATTCCGTTAAGGTAATGAAATTAATCCACAAAAGATACTCAGAGCAATTATCGTATTGATTTTAGTTATATGTAACTACTCATCACTTTTGAAGGTCAAGGTAACATGGGTTTTCCACTTACCCCATCCCACTAGGGTAAGTGGAAAAACAACTCCTAATTTTAAAATCTATTTCCATAAATTTCAAACGACCAAAATGGTATGAATTACCGCACAGTTGGTGCAAAATTAACTGTTTTTGATAGCCCATTTTGATTGAACGCATTTGAATCATTTAAACTGGTTTTACACAAATTCAAACATGCACTATCGATTTTTCCTTTTCCACTTCCCCAGTGTACCTTATGAGTTTTCACAACATTGTAAATTAATCCCCAGAAATAGCCAATAAACTTTGATTGAACTGAATTTTGTGTGAATTTTTTGTGGGGTGAAATCAAATATTATTGAATCCGAAAGCCAGAAACAAAAAAAAAACAATGCAAGTAAAAAGCAAACCCAGCGTAAATAAGACAGTATCCATAAATAAGTTGAAGGCTGGTAATATGCTCAAATCGAGTGCTCTGGTAATGGACACTCAATTCTCAGCCACTGGCAATACATGACAAAATAAAGAGGATACCTAACAAACTACGGGCTGAGAATAAACAAACAAAATAAACAACAAATAAGGAGAAATACAAGAACAAGAAAAAATATCTTAGAAATGCCTCTAGTGGATCAAACATTTTTTAAAGAAGCATTGTTCTAACTATTATAATTAATAAATAAGTGTGACTATACAATCAATTAGGTTGGACAACATTCCCACTTCCATCATATGAGGCACGCTGCAAGCTTATAAACATTCAATCTTTGAAAGAGCGTCGTGAAACTGCAATGGTTTCATTTATTAACGATATAGTTTCGCAGCGTATTGATTCAACAAACATTTTATCGAAATTAAATTTCTACATACCATCTCGACAACTGCGTCATCGACATACATTTTTAATTAATCACTGCCGTACAAATTATGCAAAATTCGGGCCTCTCAATCAGAGGATGGCTATCTATAATCAACACTGCGAAACTATTGACTTTACAATGTCTCGGCAGAACCTAAAAAATATTTTGTCACAATTGAAACCTACACATCTAAATTTACATTAAATCGCAAAATTAAACACTACTACACCAAACTATTTTTTATTTTTATACACTATAATACCGTATTTATAGCATTAAGAAAATAAAGAAAAACATGTATATTGTATATGTACTAGTCTACGTCGGTTGACGAAATAAAAAAAAAAAGAAAAATATAAATTGGGAACAAAAATATCTAATTGTTCGATGACGGTTTACGAAACAGGAAAGAAAAATATTCTGGAGGTTAGATTAATAAATTTGGTGTTTTAAATTTGATTTTATTTTAGTTTTGAAAGAAGAACAGTGTTGCGACGGATTTTTTCTGGCTCGAAAGAAACAGTTTTGACAGCAGTATCCATTTCACACAGCTCCAAAGCTGAAATTTATTATGGAATTATGAATTATTATCGAACTTATTATTTATATGAAATAACTTACAAATTCGTTTCACTTCAATCCACGAGCCACAGTCTCCGTCACCTAAACTATTCTAATTAAATCCTTTTGCCTCTGTATGGAAGTATGTACATTAATTTAATAACCTGTGTTGCCAGTTTCACAAAATACCAAACTTCACTCAACACTCCCACCCGTGAAACTAGCAAAACGGGTCTATTGCGCATTTCTAAACTTCACTTGAAATCTATTCCCTTATCAGTTCCGCCTGGATCAAAAGTTTTTGTTCTCCCAAAACGATCTACAATTTCCTTCAATACGCCAAATAAATTGCTTTGCTTTGAATCGTACGTCAAATCGTTCTCAGCTCCTGCGTAAACGAATTCTTTGTTGCCCTTATTCTGTGCGGCGGTGGACAAACTGATGTACTCATCCGAGCTTGTTCGATGGTCAGGAGGACGGCGCTCGGTTATCGTTGCTGCATCTCTACGGCTTTGCAGCGCTTGACTCACCGGTTTAATTTCAATTTTTTTTTGCAATACGTACGTTTGTGTTTGATGAGTAGCAGTTTGGAGGGAATATGGGGCACCAAAACAAAATTTTTTATCGAATTCATGGAGTGATTTTGTTTTGTCACTGAAAGAAATTCGCTGTTTTTCTTCGTTCGTTTAGTGGAAAGTCTTCACTTGCCATAAGACGAGTTTGTATAATCCCATTTAATTCCACCACTTAATTGTACCTTGACAGATACGTATTTCGACCTCGAATGTTTTGAATTTTTTGGAACTTGTGAAAACTTTTGAGATCAGATTTGCGGAGAAAATTGTCAGATTGCTAGGCAATGTTTATTACACTGAGTTTTATTTTCACGCGGTTATTATTACGCGGTATCGCATGAATTCAAAACACAACGTATAAAGATCAAGTTACAAAAAATCAATCCGGTGTTAAATTTCGATGAAAACATGAAAAACAAAGTCCCAAAAATGTTATAAGAGAAAAAATCGATTTCTTCCAAAAAAATTTTTTTTTTAAATAACATCAGATCTTGACGTTTCATGCATTTTTAAGTTATTTGACATCAAAAACAAAAATTCGATTTTTAACTTTTCCTTTGGTCCCCCCTTGGAAAAATTTTCATGGATAAAAATTTCAAAACTTTGATGAATTTTAGGCACCCCTAAATCATGTCAAGATTGTCTGTTCACACAACCGTAATAATGATAACACATTATGAGGAACCTCTGTATGTAAACGACCAGTTGGAAACAAATATGGTAAATTACAAATTACTTTTAGTGTTCGATTTTGTGGCGTTTGAAGTTTCTTTAACTTAGATTTACATGCTCTACCCCACGCAATTATTAAATAACTTAAATGTGAATGGATATGAGCAGAATAAAACATAAGTTAAGCTTCACGTGGAAGGAATCTTTTAAGTCGCTTCAAAATACTACACATACCGTCGTTCCGGGTGGGTATACCCTGTTGGGCATAAGTACGTTAGGCATAATAGACGTTAGGCATAACGGACGATAGGCATAATGTACGTTTGGCAAAATGACCCAAAGAACAGCCTATGACATAAAGAAGGCATAATTATGCCAAACGTCCATTATCCCTAACGTACATTATGCCTATCGTCCGTTATGCATAACGTCCATTATGACTAACGTACTTATGCCTAACGTTGCGGACCCGTTCGGGGTGACATTGGGCTTCAATGTTTCCGCTCCTAATATCTTAGAAACTGTTACGAATTTTGATGAAAACTTCGAGCGGTTCAAAATTATATTAAAATTCACGATTCACGTCTAGGAAATCACAAAAGAAATTCCAAGAACATCTTGAGTACCCTTAGGTTCTGTCCAATTTAAACTTAGAAAGGACAGTTCGCAAATTTGAAAATCAATCGATCATAAGAATGGCTGGTGCTATCCAGCAAGACCAGTGAAAATTTCGAAAAGTTTACCCTTTGAAATACAAAGAACTATCATTGAAATTCCGACAATATTACCGTTGAAATCTATTCTAATTGTAACGAGTTCCATATAAAAGTGATTTAGGTCATTTTAGGTTGGGATGCCAAATATGTCCTTAATCTAATCGGTCCTTAAACATGACTGTTTTGTGCGTCATAATTATTTCCGGGGGTGTATAGCAGGATTCATTTGCCCGGCAGAAGGTAAGAAAGGATATGATTCCTTCTTTCAATTCGGGCATTTGCTCGGTTTAAGGCGAAGGGAAATATGATCCCTGCTTTGATGGAAGCTTGTGCTTGGAAGAAGGCAAGAGATGATATAATTCCTTCTTTTTATTCGGGCATTCTATCGGTGTAAGGTAAGGGCAGATATGATCTTTTCTTTCAAAGGATACATTTGCCCGGTGGTATTCAAAATGGTTCATTTGTCGGCTGAAGGTAGGAGAGGATATGCTTTTTTCCTTCAATTGAGGCATTTGATCGGTTCAAGGCAAGACGAGATGTGAATCCTCTGTTATAAGAATGCATTTTCTAGGCATGCATTCTCCCTCTTTTTTATTCTCTACTTTAAAACATGCATATATTAGTTCTATCGAGACACTCCGGTCGATGAAACTAGTTGAGCACACATTTTGCTTTTTTACAAAAACAAGAGAGCATATACGCGATTTGGTCAAAAGATCATTCAAGATTCCCTTTGTTTGGGTCCACTCCCATTGCCAAATTTGTGGCAATGAGAAGGCGGATACGTCAGTAAAGGTGGGCGCACAGGAAGGTGAAGTTTATGATAGACAAATATCTTACAACGAGTTTTTCCTAATAGTCCGTCAGAGTACTCTTCCAAATTGGCAAATGAATTGGTCAAACAATGAGCGTGGACGGTGGGTTTTCTCCAAAGTTCCAAGGTAAACAACCCTACAGGGAAGTACAGTGACCTGCATAATAAAAAGCTCACTTGCCGTTTTTCATACAAAATAATCAACTTTGGAGATCTAGATCTCGATTGCGTATGAACCAATTTTGCTGAAAAATTGATTGAGCTCAGATATAACTTGAATTTTACCACACCTAAGTTTCAACCATATTGATTCATAGGGTAAAACATTATCGCGGTAATACCAGAACGTTTTTTTGTGGAAATAAATTGATTTTATAATATCTGAAAACTACAACTCTTAGTGTACAAGTATATCCCGCAAACTTTTTTGTATTGTCAAAATACGCGTTTTTGCTGAATAAGTCATCAGTTTACAACCTATAGAATTCAAGACATTTAAAAAAAAAATTCCAAAAAAATCATTTTGGTATTACCGCAATAATTTTTCACCCTATGAATCAATTTTGGCGAAACTCAGGTGTGGTAAAATTCATGTTATATCTGAGCTCTGGTCAAATTTTCAGCAAAATTGATTCACACGCAATCGAGATCTAGATCTCCAAAGTTGACCATTTTGTATGAAAAACGGCGAGTGGGCTTTTTATTATGCTGGTCACTGTAAGAGGTGTTCTGGAAGATCACGATGTTGATTATTTGCAGGCCATCTATACCTTTCTTTGCTCTGCTGATATCAAAGTCTAATGCCCGTGTTTTTCTCTTCCTCAGTTTTTTATTCTCTTGTTCGATTCTGTTTTTCTATTTCGGGTACAACACAGCCCTGGCCATCCGGAAGATGCTCCTTGCTGAACAAAAATCAAGCACGACGCCACGCACAACCGTTTCCAAGGTCAAACGTCCGGATGAGCAGCTGGAGTAACCTAAAACCAAATCCCTACATCGTCTGTCCTGGCTTTAGTAATTTATAACTCTCTCTCTCTCTCTCTCTCTCTCTCTCTCTCTCTCTCTCTCTCTCTCTCTCTCTCTCTCTCTCTCTCTCTCTCTCTCTCTCTCTCTCTCTCTCTCTCTCTCTCTCTCTCTCTCTCTCTCTCTCTCTCTCTCTCTCTCTCTCTCTCTCTCTCTCTCTCTCTCTCTCTCTCTCTCTCTCTCTCTCTCTCTCTCTCTCTCTCTCTCTCTCTCTCTCTCTCTCTCTCTCTCTCTCTCTCTCTCTCTCTCTCTCTCTCTCTCTCTCTCTCTCTCTCTCTCTCTCTCTCTCTCTCTCTCTCTCTCTCTCTCTCTCTCTCTCTCTCTCTCTCTCTCTCTCTCTCTCTCTCTCTCTCTCTCTCTCTCTCTCTCTCTCTCTCTCTCTCTCTCTCTCTCTCTCTCTCTCTCTCTCTCTCTCTCTCTCTCTCTCTCTCTCTCTCTCTCTCTCTCTCTCTCTCTCTCTCTCTCTCTCTCTCTCTCTCTCTCTCTCTCTCTCTCTCTCTCTCTCTCTCTCTAAAAACCACAAATTTCGCAATTCCGTCATATATTATTTAACTGCAAATTGACAACTGCCAAATTGTGACAGTCTATCTCATACGCAAAACGAAGTACAAGTAATGAACTTTAAATTTTGATCTGGACTGTAGAGTTGTTTACGAATGTAAGGAATGTTTCATCAAAAACCATTTCCATCTATGCAAAGCAGAAATCAATCTCCCATCCAGAGCATAAAATATTCATCTTCATGAAGCAACTTCAGTCCGAGTTTTGACAAACATCGCATGATTATTCAAAACATAGAATGAAATAGTCAAACGACTGCTCCACTCACTGAGTGTGCTTACTACGTGCAGAAAAAAAACTTAATTAGCATTGTTTATGTTGATGTTTGAAAGGGCCTCGCGGATGCAAATCGGATTCAGTTCTGTGTGATAAATTACTTTACTCAATAAAAACGTGTTCAGATTTCAGATAATTTATCGATTTGTAGAATGTGCATAAATGACAATGTGCAATGACATAAATGTGCAATGACATAAATGTGCAATGACTAATATTCAACTGAATATTGACAGTCCAGAGCCGAAAATGAATGTGCCTGGAAGTGAGCCGACAAGTGAAGAAAGGGGGTCTTCACCAAAAAAATCGATTATTTTACACTCTGCTCCCATCACCAAGGAGTTGATGAATCAATGCACCATGCGTCTCCATATGCTTGTAAACATAGGGGAAGGGGGAGCAAAATGCCCTAGCTAAGCAAACACTGATTTATTGTCTTATTTGTAATGCTATTCATGGGTATTTTTACATTATGCAACAGTTAAACAAGATAGCTAGTTGATGCCATTCAAAAATTGTCAAAAATCTCAATCATATTGATAATATTTACATTTAAAAAAATTGGTGATATTCTGTTGCCGGAAAACTCATGAGGCAAAACGCCTTTTAGCTGGCAACTACTAGGGAACAAAGTACCATGCGTCGGCGAATCAGCATTCTGGTATGGATAGTGCGTGGAGACGCAAGTACATTGTAGGTTAGCGCCACTAGGGCGTTTTGCCTCGCCAAAATGTTAGATGTTTCTTCAAAATGTGGAAATTTTCGGTTTTTCCGACTTTCCCATACACTATTTTGAAACTTTTTTCGCCTAACCTACATAATTTTAGATCTAGTTTTGTTACGGCCATCTTAATGACGGTAAATATGACGAAAACCACAAAAGGCGTTTTGCATCGGAGGGGGGGGGGCGTTTTGGGGCCTCTTCCTCTACACGTCGAACATTTTCAAACTTGATGGCATAAAAAGCAATAAATCTACAAAAGCAATGAAATTACGAACTTGTGTCTTCGAGAAAGTTCTTCAGGAGAACTTTTGTTACAACTCTCGCGATGACATATACCTTGCATGTTGTGATGTGGGAAAAAACAAATTTTTCATCTCACTTTTAAGAGGATTGATCATAAGGCTGAATACCTCCAAAGAACTCTACTCTGAACTACATAATAAAGGTAGGGGAAGAGGCCTCAAAACGCCCCCCCGATGCAAAACGCCTTTTGTGGTTTCCCTCATATTTACCGTCATTACTATGTCCGTAACAAAACTAGATCTAAGATTATGTAGGATGGGCGAAGAAAGTTTCAAAATAGTGCATGGGAAGGTCGGAAAAACCAAAAATTTCCACATTTTGAAGAAACATCTAACATTTTGGCGAGGCAAAACGCCCTAGTGGCAATAACCTACAAAGTACTTGCGTCTCCACGGACTATCCGTACTAGAATGCTGATTCGCCGACGCGTGGTACTTTGTTCCCTAGGAGCTGCCAGCTAAAAGGCGTTTTGCCTCATGAGTTTTCCGGCAACAAAATATCACCACTTTTTTGAAATGTGAATATTATCAATATGATTGAGATTTTTGACAATTTTTGAATGGCATCAACTAGCTATCTTGTTTAACTGATGCATAATGTAAAAATACCCATGAATAGCGTTACAAATAAGACAATAGAGCAGTGTTTGCTTAGCTAGGGCATATTGCCCCCCCTTCCCCTACGTTGAAATAAACGCGCTAAAAACACGATTTCAGCCACCGTGTGCCGGCCTTTCGGCCTGACGCCGGCAACGCCGCCACGGCCGACCAAATTACGACTAACGAGACCACGGGATTGATTATTCCACAGCTTGAGCGACTTCTATACAAAAAACCAAAACCAGCTTAATTTCTTCTTCAGAAGCTAATGGTTTCCCAAATGAAAACTCGTTCCTGCCCCAGTGTGCATTGTGGTCGACTTCACCGTCGGTCGTATGCATACACCAGCCAGCCAGACATTCGCTCCGCACACAAATAGCGAGTGTGCTTTCCATTCGTCGTCGATCGCCCCCCGTTCTGCTTGTCTTCGTTTGAGAAATGCACCCAGCTTTTCCCCGTACCTACCATCGTATGCCGCACCGCTCTACGGGGTTCGCTCTTTAAACACTAACTCGACGCAAAATCGGCGTGTGACTCATGTCTGGGACGTTTTTTTTACATTTCCTCGCTTACTCAAGTCTCCGGTTTGTTGACGAGAGATCGTTAGGGTTGAAGCCTGATGGACAGATGTCCCATGGTGGTGCGTATTTTGCGTAGGGAGCTTGAATTGGACTGCATATTATGCGTTTATGAGACGGCGAGAGGACCAGCCATGTGTATACGGAGTGTGCCAAGCAAATATGCGAAAAAATATTCAATTGATGTTTTCAACACTTCTCGATCTTGCTTAGCCATGTTACCTATATTTTGTTTGGCGGGGTTTTGGTCACCATGAAATTCTATTTTTTATATTTTTTTGCGGTGAAAAAAGACACACACAATTTCCGTTTTTTTTAACTAACGTTTCGGCTTACTTCATTCAGTCATCATCAGATATTGAAAAACCCAACTTAATTCACCGAGAGTGATACTGCCTTTCTCGCATTTAGCCAAGACACCAACCTTATATGGTGCTAATACGGTTCGATGTACCATTTCCTGCATAACTTTTAAACGCAACGTTCGATCGTTATCAAATTCAATAGTGATCAACTAGGCTTTGCCACCTGTCGAATAAAACTTGTTGCGAGGAAATTGGTTGAGGATTACTACATGAAAAGTTTTTTCTGAAATGTATTTCTTAGATTCTTAGACCTATGCACGCAAACCACGCAAACAATTATAGAAACCTCGGAGACCCATAGTATATAATACTATGGGTCTCCGAGGTTTCTATAAAAAGTTCGTTTTCAGAGTGGAATGATAGCCTTTCGGAACAACTTTGTTGTACGAGAAAGGCAAAAAACGTTTACTTACCACCTGTGTGATCTAATAACTAACTCCAGTTATATTGAGAAAAAAAGGATGAATATAGACTGTTTCAAAAATTATAAGTACACTAACAAGTAGTCGACAAATTAAACAGCATTTAATGCTCTATGAAAATTCCAATGCATTTTATAGATAACATCCATTTGATAAACGTGATGAAATTTTTCAAATATTTTGCGTCAAATTTGAAAAAATATTCAACTTGTATTTTCGGCCAGAAAATTCTGTTTGAAAAAATTGACCATTTTGAAAAGCTTTTGCTGAAAATTCATCTCGGAATGAACGCATAGCTGTAAAGTTAGTTGAATTTGCAAAGCAGGTGTATAAAAATGTTACTCAAATCGTCGAGAAGAGGTTGCAATTTATGTTGCGATAATCAGAAAACCCAGAAAAAGCGCAAACCTTAACAAGATCTACGCATTCTAGTCGTCAAACAATTGTCAATAAAAGTGCCACTGATAATCATCGACTTTAACTAAAAATGCAAGATAACTTAAAATGTAATCTATCAATCAAGTTGAATTGCTGTGTGGAATCTGTTGCTGCTGCTGCGCTCGGTGTTTCCAGCTTTCTTTCATCGTTTATTGCATCGTTACCGGCTGATCTTCAAAAGATGATTTACGTTGGAGCTATAGGTACATCTAAAACCCGCTGTTGATAATACACCGTCAAAAACCGAATCTACCAAAGTCAACAACGATAAGCAGCGGGACTGGACATTCTAGCGTTTATGACTCCGGATGATAGTTGTGGACTGCTCCAAATGCAAGTGTGATGGTTTCATTGGTTTTGAAAAACTGAAAATAATATTGAATTCCGAAGCTTAATTCCGGCAAGCTATTGTTCTGGAAGGAACTGCCCTTATGCTGGACACCGGGGATACAAACATAATTGGTGAGCACGTTCCGATTTCTACTTATTATTTTAAATGATATTCACATCAAAATTTACTAACTATTGTTGTTAGTTGTTAGCTCTCTCCATCTTCTCAAAGTTATGTGCCATAGTGTTATTATCGTTAGCTAAGCCAATTGAACAGACTTGGAGAAAGCCTTGAGAAGAGTGAATATTTAATCTTCATATTACGCGTTAAGATACAATACTTCATGTTCGGAGATTTAACATTTTTGATCCCATACTCGCAAAATGGTAAGATACAACAACTATTTAATAATATATGTATAATGAATTCTACTAAATGCGCGCTGGATTCAAAATATATTATATATCTATATTTAGAATCCGGAAGTTTGATTATGATACCTTTATCCATTTGATTACTGTTAGTGATAGTGACCTCAGAGTGGACATGAAATACCAGACACTCTGAAATGGGTCACTGGAGCTGCAGTAGAGCTAGCACTTTCTAACTCCCGGATTAAATCTGACTGTTTTAACAGACAGCTTCTATAACATCACTGCCAGACAGTGGGGGTTAGTTTGTACACACACACACACACACACACACACACACACACACACACACACACACACACACACACACACACACACACACACACACACACACACACACACACACACACACACACACACACACACACACACACACACACCTCCTGGACCCTGGTCAAGAACAAGAGGAAACCGAAGACGTCAAGGGCCGAAAAGAAGGCCCAGGCGAATGAGGGTAGCAAGAAGTCTAGGGTATGAGCCAATCGCTCCAGGGGCGATGCCCTAGTCATCAAGACGAACGAGGCTAAGTACTCGGACGTCTTGAAGGCGATGAGGAGTGACGTCAAGCTCGGTGAATTTGGCGCCGACGTACGTCGAATAAGACGTACCCGGACGGGCGAGATGATCCTCAAGCTGAAGCGGGGCAAAAGGGCGCCGCCTACAAGAAGTTGGCGGAGGAAGTCCTAGGCGAGACGGTCAAGGTGAGGGCACTCACGACGGAGGTGAATCTAAGGGTTAAAGACCTGGACGAGATCACCGAAGTCGAAGAGCTCGTCACGGTACTGCGGCGACAGTGTGAAGTGGAGGCGTCCACCGCAGCCGTTCGGCTACGGAAAGGTCCGGCATGGACACAGGTAGCATTGGTTCGGCTACCAGCAGCGGACGCCTCCAAGGTAGTCAAGTTAGGGAGCGTCAAGGTGGGGTGATCGGTATGCCCTGTGGGCATATATGAGCAACCCGAAGTTTGCTTCAAGTGCCTGGAACCGGGGCACAAGCAATGGGACTGCAAAGGCCCTGACAGAAGCAAGCTCTGCCGACGCTGCGGATTGGAGGCATATAAGGCACAATGCTGCACGAACCCTCCCAATTATTTGATTTGTTCCAGCAAAGCTGCGAACAGCAAGCACCCCATGGGGGTTCGAAGTGAACGGCGTTTAAGCGTGTTGCAAAATCACAGTGCAGGTAACGCAGCTAAACCTGAACCACTGTGATGCAGCCCAGCAACTGCTGAGTCAGACAGTTGCTGAATGGTGAACGGATATCGCCATCATAGTGGATCCTTACCGGGTACCCGCCAGAAACGGTAATTGGGTCACCGATGGGTCTAAAATGGCGGCGATATGGACAACGGGGAAATACCCAGTTCAAGAGTTGGTGTCTTCGACACACGAGGGCTTCGTCATTGCCAAAATCAACGGGGTCTTCTTCTGCAGCTGCTATGCGCCTCCTCGATGGTCGATCGAGCAGTTCGGTCGAATGCTAGATTGTTTGACGGCTAACTTGATGGGGCGTAGGCCGGTGGTGATAGCGGGGGACTTCAACGCTTGGGCCGTGGAATGGGGAAGCCGATCCACGAATCAACGGGGCAGATCCTGCTGGAATCACTGGCCATGTTGGATGTGGATTTGGCCAATGTCGGTACCAAAAGTACCTACAGCTGGAACGGGGCCGAGTCGATTATCGACGTTACGTTCTGGAGCCCTGGCCAAACGAGTAGTTCGAACTGGAGGGTAGATGATGGCTACACTCACAGCGACCACCTGGCGGTTCGCTACAGTATCGACTATACGACCAGCATTCAGCGGACGGAAGTAGGGGCGAGGCCTAGCCCTCGTATGTGGAAGACATCATACTTCAACGACGAGGTGTTTAAGGAAGCGCTCCGCCGCGAGCACAATACTCTCGGTCTGAGCGGCGAGCAGCTGGTAACAGTACTCTCGCGTGCATGCGATGCCACCATGCCTAGGAAAGTCCACCCTAGGAATGGGAGACCACCGGCTTACTGGTGGACTCAAGCAATTGCGAACCTGCGCCGCGCCTGCTTACGGGCAAGGAGGCGGATGCAGCGAGCACGCACAGAAGAGGAGCGTGTTGAACGACGGGTGGCGTTCGTGGCTGCTAGAGCCGCTCTGAAGACTGGAGATTAGATCAAGCAAAAAGCCTGCTTCGAGGGCCTGTGTCAAAGTGCCAACGCGAATCCATGGGGTGACGCCTATAGGGTCGTAATGGCCAAGACACGTGGGGCGATGGCCCCTACAGAGCGGTCTCCAGAGATGCTGGAGAGGATCATCGCGGGCTCTTCCCACGTCACGACCCAAGCCCTGGCCTCCCTTCGTGGAGCTGCCAGGAGCCAGGGTGGCCGACGAGGGAAGAGTAACTGTGACGGAACTTGCGGGATTGCACAGTCCCTTAGGGTAGGTAAGGCGCCAGGACCGGATGGTATTCCGAACCTGGCCATTAAAGCGGCCATTGCCGAGGCTCCTGAGATGTTCAGATCTGTCATGCAGAGATGCCTGGACGAGGGAGTCTTCCCTGAAGCATGGAAAAGGCAGAGCTTGGTCCCATTGCCAAAGGCGGAAAACCACTGGGGATCCGTCGGCATATAGACCAATATGCCTGCTTGATATGGCGGGGAAGGTGCTCGAGAAGATCATCCTCAACAGGTTGTTGATACGCACGGAGGGTGCGGATGGTCTATCGAGTAACCAGTTTGGCTTCCGAAAGGGTAAGTCGACCGTAGACGCTATCTTGTCGGTTACCAAATCCGCGGAGATAGCTATCCAGCGTAAGAGGAGGGGAGTTCGCTATTGTGCAGTAGTGACTCTCGACGAATGCTTTCAATAGTGCCAGTTGGGCATCTATTGCAGATGCGCTCCTGCGTCTTGGAATTCCCGAGTACCTGTACAAGATTCTCGGAAGCTACTTCCAGAATCGAGTACTGGTATACGACACGGAGGCGGGTCGGAAGTGTGTTGACATAACCTCAGGGGTTCCGCAAGGTTCCATACTGGGTCCGGTGTTATGGAACGTCATGTACGACGGTGTCTTGAGGTTGAAGTTCCCGGTGGGCGTGGTAATCGTTGGCTTCGCTGACGATATTACGCTGGAGGTCTACGGCGAATCGATCGAAGAGGTGGAGTTGACTGCAGCCCACTCGATCGCAATTGTGGAGGAGTGGATGAGTTCCAGGAAGTTAGAACTGGCTCACCACAAGACTGAGGTGGTTGTTGTTAACAACCGAAAGTCGGAGCAGCAAGCGGTGATAAGGGCAGGCAACTGCACGATCACCTCTGAACGCTCAATCAAACTCTTGGGGTAATAATCGACGACAAACTCACCTTTGGTAGCCACGTCAATTACGCCTGCAAGCGTGCCTCCACAACTATAGTGGCATTGTCCCGGATGATGTCCAATAGCTCTGCGGTTTGTGCCAGCAAGCGCAAGCTTCTGGCTAGTGTCGCGCAGTCCATACTGAGGTATGGGAGGCCAGCTTGGGGCACGGCCCTGCGTATTAACTGCTACAGAACGAAGTTAGAAAGTACGTATAGGCTCATGTGCCTAAGAGTTGCGAGCGCGTACCGTACCGTGTCGCACGATGCACTCTGCGTCATCACCGGTATGATGCCTATTGACATCATACATACATTGACAAGACATAGAGTGCTTTGAAATGCGCGGCACGAGAGGCATCCGCAGGACTGTCAGGTTGGCCTCAATGGTCAAATGGCAGCGTGCGTGGGACAGTTCCACTAAGGGTAGATGGACACATAGGTTGATACCGGAGATAGGTACGTGGGTCAAGAGGCGCCATGGGGAAATCACTTTCCACCTGACCCAGGTCCTTACAGGCCATGGTTGCTTCCAGACAGTACCTACACCGGTTCGGACACTCGGCCTCGCCCGAGTGTCCGGTGTGCGTTGGTATAGAGGAAACGGCGGAACACGTGTTGTTCGTGTGCCCGCGTTTTCGCACATTGCGTGACCACATGCTTGCCACATGTGGTCTGGACACTACCCCGGACAACCTAGTTCGGAGGATGTGTAAAGATGAAGTTGGCTGGAACGCCGTTTTATCGGCTATCGTCCAAATCGTCTCGGAGCTACACAGAAGGTGGCGCGTGGACTCGAGGGATGGCTAGTTCAGGCGCAAATAAGAGGTGGTCCAAGGGTTCGGAGTCGGCTTCATGGGTCATACCGGTGCCCTGTGGTCGAACTCGATCCTTTTATCGAACAAGTGGCCGCGTGAAAAACAACATGGTATCGTCGCTTTCGCGGCGTCGGTCAACCGGGCGGGTTCCGAGCCCGAGGACGGAAAGGGGTCCTCGTCAAGGCTGGGGCAGGCGTATGCACCGCGTCGGCAAGTCCCTCTGTGTGCTGGCGAATAGGCCCTATCGCAGAAAGGTCAATTTGGGGTGCACGCGGCATCATCATTCTTGATACCAGTCGTGCAGAGGGAAGCAGGCGCGAAGTCGACCCTTTCCACCTTCCGAGGACATAGGGCGTGGTAAGGCCACCTGGAAAGCCGGTAATGCGCTGGCACGATACCATGGTGTTCTTCTAAAAAAGCGAGTCACGATGTTCGATGCTGCAAGGACACGCAGCTAACCTCGAGGGTGCGTTATGCACTGGCCCCCCTTTGAAGCATTACTTTCTGGTTGTACCGAAGGGACGATGGGCTTGGCGGCAATGGAAACGGTTTAGCTGGTCGGGGATGCAGTCCTGCCTCCCCCCTAACCCAGCACTTCCTGGTCAACCCAGGATGTCTGTTGAGCAGATTCCCCCTCCATTGTTTAGGAAGAAAAAAAACACACACACACACACACACACACACACACACACACACACACACACACACACACACACACACACACACACACACACACACACACACACACACACACACACACACACACACACACACACACACACACACACACACACACACACACACTGATAATCATCGACTTTAACATCGTTTCGAAGTTCAGCTGTCCGATAACTGCAAAACCTATGTAACTATTGAATTACAGTTAAAAGCATTGTAGTCAGGGACGGGAATGGTTGACATTTCTTTTTACCATTCATTCTTCAATGCAACAAAACCACGGCAGCCGCAGCAGCAGCAACGCCAAGCAGACGACAGTCAGCATATGCTTTTTACTATTTTCTCTCCCCACAATGAATGTTTTCGTACAATAACTTCACAACACGTAACCGTTTTTGGTGGGAAAAATTCATTTCATTACTCCTTGCTCATTTTAGAGATAAGAATGAATAATGCAGTACCTATGGATAGCACTCCTTCTAGGCTTCTAGGCCTTCCAGGCGCCACAGGTAATCAAACTCGACAAACAGTTTGCTTCATCGGCAAAAAAAAATGTTCCGATGTCGCGTACATTTTTTTGGCAAACTGTTTCGGCTTGTTTGGTGCATGGAATTTAACTGGATAAAATGTAAATATGTATTTGCATAATCAGAGTATTTTAATGTGCATTCCCCAACATTGATTGCAGTTACCGTGGGGGACCGAAATCCGTACAGCACCGTAATCCGTCCACTTCGTGAGATATCAATAAAATAAAGGGGGTTTGAGGGAATTAATGTATGAATCATTTATCTTATCTTGATCTTATGCTTGTCTAGTCATCGAAATGGAAAGTAGGCTTTGAAATTAAAATAACATAATTAAATAACAAAACGGCACCCGCAAACGCGAAGTTTCAAAAGCCATTTTGTCGCGTGTCGGATACAATTGTACCGAAAGTGACTGTGTTTTAATTGCAAATTGCACTTAATAGAGCAGGTTTTTTTTTAAATACCTTAGAGTCTCCCACGGAAATTCTTAAGAACTTATGGTTTTATCATTGGCCATGCCAAACTAGCCGTCTTAATTATTTTAGACTGAGAAAGCCAATGTTAAAACACCTATTCTACCAGCCGTTGCCTATTCTACCAGCCACACTCTCCTACAATTATGAAGAATTTTCTGTACAAATTTCGAAGAATACTGAACAGAAACTCAACAGGAACTTTCCGTGAATTTACGAAGATTTTCCTGTAGTAGTCAAGATCAATTTTTCGTGAAAGCTCTGTAGTTTCTCATGTAAATTGAGATGAATTTTCTTCTGCAATTCCAAACAGTTTTGATTGGTACTTCCAAAGAGCTTCTCTTGGTAATTCCAAAGATTTCTCAAAGCTTCAAAAACTTATAGAATTTTCTGGAGAAGTTCATAAGACCTTTTATGTGAAATTTAAAAGATTCTTGAAAAGTCTTGAAAATGTGACGAAAAAATGTAAAAAAAGAATCTTTAAAAAAAATCTTGAAGAAACGTAAGCGGGTCGACTGTCTACTTTAAGAAGCTTTATGTGTACTACATGCCGCTCAAATAGTGAAGATGTGAAATGCCATTGGGTGTTGTGTGTCCTGTCCGTTGTCCCATGCTAGGTGTTAAGTGTTCAGTCTGTACGACCTCTGGTCGAAGACAGTGAATCTGTCTTTTCTGTCCTTTAATTGTGACTAAATCTGGTCATATATAAGATAATGTGATCTATGTGGAGCATGTGTGCTGCTCATTATGTGATTCTAGTATTAAAATTTTGGCTTTCTCAGTATTGAATACTTGAGCTTGATGCTTAGGTTTTCTATATCAGACTGTTTTTGCCGTTGGATTTAATTTTGGCACAATAATTTTCTCCATTGGCGCTAGTTTCAACGCTATTTATTCCATCTGCATAATGAATCTAGTCTATATGATAAACATTAATTGGTCTGTGTTCGTATCCGCATAACTTGAAAACGGCTGGATGGATTTACTCCATATCTTCGGCAAATCTGATCGTTGTAATCTCCGAAAATCAAGAAAAACTAAAATAAAGATTTATATGTGAATTTCGCATGGACAATTCGCAACATGCACTCTTGCCTACTATGCAGGACAACATCTGCCGGGACAACTAGTGTTTTATAAAACCTGTGATAATAAAATTATTTTTAGTTTTTAGTGGAATGTCTTTACTTTTCATAAGACAGGTTTTTGCAATTCCATTTAATTATACCATTTGTTTGTACCTTTTATAGAAACTTGTTTCGCAACTACGATACACTGAGGACGGCCTTACTGTTGAGGTCGAAGTACGTATCTGTCAGAGGTACAATCAAGTGGTGGAATTAAATGTTATTGTACAAACTCGTCTTAATGTAATCTCTTAGCCTAACCTGTAATTATTATCAAGGTTTTGAATTAAATCTATTTAAAATGTAAAAAATGTTTTTTGAAGCTAACTCAAAAGCATCAGATTTTTTTTCTTCTTCTTTTTATTATTGGCATTACATCCCCACACTGGGACAGAGCCGCCTCGCAGCTTAGTGTTCATTAAGCACTTCCACAGTTATTAACTGCGAGGTTTCTAAGCTAAGTTACCATTTTTGCATTCGTATATCATGAGGCTAACACGATGACACTTTTATGCCCAGGGAAGTCGAGACAATTTCCAATCTGAAAACTGTCTAGACCGGCACCGGGAATCGAACCCACTCACCCTCAGCATGGTCTTGCTTCGTAGCCGCGCGTCTTACCGCACGGCTAAGGAGAGCTTCAGATTATTATTCTTTTTGAATATTTTATATTAATTTGTTAGACTATTTATAGTTTAAGCAATCAGTTTTTCAAATTGCTCATTTTAACACCGATTATAATACGAAAACTATTAAAACGCTTACCTAATTTCTCACAAAGTTTATTATGTTCTATATCTGGGAAATGCGTTTACATAATAGGGTTCAGCCCTGCTCTCATATTCATATTTCTGCATTTTCGCTCACGATGTCGATGCAATTCGGTGTGTCTGACTGCTGTCGTAAAGCTGTGCTCAAGTAGTTACGCTCATAGGGCAGCCATTGGAAGTCCACTACTCAAATGATACCGCATTGACAACCATCGCTACGATAGACTACAGCAACGACGCCGCCGGTGGGATCACAATGATGAAGAGACGATGATGTTGGGTTCAAGTTCAAGCAGTTTCTGTTCACCGGATTAGGGGCGGAGGCGGCGGCGGTTGCAATTTTGTTAAACCACTCCAATATCGCCCATACCCACTACACCGTCATGTCTGGGTTATTTTTTTCGGTTCACACTGCTTGGCAAGGAAAACGGGTGTCCGGTTTTTTGTCCAAATTTTGACAATGGGAGATAAATGTAAATTTTCGTAGGCGTCAGAAGTTTTTGGCGTCATTCATGAGGATGATGCGTAAACATAGAAACGAGATACCTAGACGTGTTTGACATCAACTCTGCTGGACGATTTGAATATTGAATTTCCGCGGTATTAGGTTGTCTCCAAGTCATTTACACTGGGGTTGCTAAGTACGTGGTTTTTTTGGCGATTTCTAGCCTTTGAATTTATCAAAACACTGAGTTGACCCTACAAATAAAATCCACAGAAAATAAAGAAAAGTCAGATGGTCATAGAAAAGAGGTGGAATTTCAGGTAGACCGAGAAAAGGATAAAATTTATCCGCGTAAAAGTGACCTTAGTGTTTTTTTATATGAACTCATATGAATACCTTTTCTGACACGCTCAGTTGCACTCTCGCGCAGAGAGCAATTTCCAGAAGCTCAGCATCCTAGCTGAAACGTCTTAGTTCGTTCACACTTCATGGTTAGGCCATCATCATCAGCTTGTATCACACTCAATCGAATTATATGAGCAGTTTGAACTAATCAGTAATCTAACTTATCATTCGAATCAACTCAACATATACCACTGTCTTGTCCTACACTACCTAAGTACAGAATCATTTCGTATTCTTCTTTTTAAATACATTAACGATACTCAAGCAAAGGTTTTTCAGGCACAAACACTTTTTAAAAATATTTTAGGCCGTTACTAATCTATATATATATATAAAACTCAATGTTTGTATGTTTGTATGTACATATGTTCCAGCATAACTCTGAACCCATTTGGAAATTTGGAACACACATTCTTCATCCTAAGGAGACGACGATAGGGGGGCTAAAAATGCCCTTTGGAAAAGAGGGAGGGTGGGGGGGGGAGGGGTATTGCTTAGTTATCGATCAACCCGGTGCAACTTTTGAACCCCTCGGCCGATTTCAACCAAATTCGGAACACACATTATTCATTCTAGGGAGACGACGATAGGGGGGGTTAGAGATACCCTTTGGAAAAGACGGAGGGTGTGGGAGGAGGGGTATTGCTTAGTTATCGATCAACTCAGTGTAACTTCTGAACACCTTGGCCGATTTCAACCAAATTTGGAACACACATTCTTCATGTTAAGGAGACGACGATAGGGGGTTAAAGATACCATTTGTAAAAGAGGGAGGGTGTGCGGGGAGCGGCATTACTTAGTTATCGATCAACTTAGTGTAACTTTTGAACCCCTCGGCCGATTTCAACCAAATTCGGAACACACATTATTCATTCTAAGGAGACGACGATAGGGGGGGGTTAGAGATGCCCTTTGGAAAAGACGGAGGGTATGGGAGGAGGGGTATTGTTTAGTTTTCGATCAACTCGGTGTAACTTTTGAGCCCCTCGGCCGATTTCAACCAAATTTGAAGCACTTATTCTTCATCCTAAGGAGGCGACGATAGGGGGGTTAGAGATGCCCTTTGGAAAATACGGTGGGTGTGGGGGGAGGGGTACTGCTTAGTTATCGATCAACTCAGTGTAACATCTGAACACCTTGGCCGATTTCAACCAAATTTGGAACACACATTCTTCATGTTAAGGAGACTATGATTTTGGGGGGTTAGAGATACTCTTTGTAAAAAAGGGAGGGTGTGGGGGGAGGGATATTGCTTAGTTTTCGATCACCTCAGTGTAACTTCTGAACCCCTTGGTCGATTTCAACCAGATTTGAAACACACATTTTTTATCTTGAGGAGACGACGAAAGAAGGGTTAAGCATGCTCTTTTTTAAAAGGGGGAAGGTGTGGGAGGGGGGTATTGCTAAGTTATCGATCAACTAAGTGTAACTTCTAAACCCCTTGGCCGATTTCAATCAATTTGGAACACACATTCTTCATGTTAAGGAGACGACGATAGTGTGGTGAGGGATGTTCTTTGGAAAAGAGGGAGGGGTTTTGTTTAGCAATCGATCAACTCAATGTAAGTCTTGTACTCTATGACCGCTTTGAATCAAATTTGTATCAAATATTGTCTGTCTTAAGGAAAAGATTTTAGTGGATGTGGGTAGGTCATTTTAAGGGTGTGAGAGGGTGAGAGAGAGGTGTTGTTTTGCTATCGATCAACTCAGCATAACTCCTGAACCCATTTACTGATGTCAAGAAAGTTTGGAGCCCATATTTTCTGGCTAAGGAAGACTATAGCAGACTGGGTAGGAGTAGCATAGCTAAATGAGATAGAGGGTATATTTATTAAACGAACAGTTTAGTATACTTTTTTATTGCATGGATCAATTTAAACCAAATTTGTAAACACGTATTCTCTATCGAAAGGAAACTATTATAGCGAGGCTGGGAGAGTTTTTTTTTTTAATACGGGAGATTATTGAGGTTGGGTATTGTTTAGAAAACGACTTAATTACGATTAATTACTTAATTACAATGCTCCGAAAACAAATTTCCTGAATTCCTAATAAATAGCAAATCCTCGACAATAACATTTTCCCGGCAAAAAAAATGTTCAAAAAAAATTACTTTAACTAGAATAATATTACCCTGAAAATGACATATCCCTGAATGAAGCAGGCCATCATAACACTATCGACATGAAGAGCATTTGGGGTAATTATGAACAGCGTCAGAAAAATCTTTCATAGAAAGCATGAATTTCCTGGGTATAAAGCAATGATATTGTTACCCTTTATCGAAATCATGGTTTACCCAGTGAAAAGCAATGATTAATGTGTTTCCTTCTGGATGATGGATGTGATTGCTTCTTTAAAACTAGGCATTTTCCCGGAATAAGGCAATGGTGGATGTTTTTCATTCTTTAAAAATGGACGTTTGCCCGGAATAAAGCTATTCAAACCTACGATCTCTTCTTCAAAATCAGCCAATGTTTCCATAAGCCTTTTTTTAATCAAATTATGAAGTATTAATAAGTAAACACAATTGCCCTGTTAACCAATTGGTTTTATCATTTTCCGATTGTGAAAAAAACTGCGAATCAAACTGGCAATTCCGAGCAAGGCCGGGTACATAAAGCTAGTATTCTATATAATAAAAATGAGTTGAGATTTTCTTCCTGATCTCGCGAACGGGTTGACCGATTTGCAAGATTTATTCCTTAATCGTCTTGGGATCCGCAAGGCTTGTATATACAAAAAGTTGGTAAATTAAGTGGGGGAAGGTAAAAAATCGTTGGAATATAATTTTGGGCCAGTGGTTGAGGCAACAAAACAATAGCACGAAAATTGTTCTAGAGTGCGGTGTTACTAGTACTAGTTTCGCTAGTATTTAATAAAAATTAGTCAATGGGGGGGAGGGTTATAATAAAAAATAATTATTAAAATAAAAAAAAACTTGAATTTGTTAAACTGCCGTAATCTGAAAAAGTGGCGTATTGAAGTAATTCGTACGACGAAGGTATAACGAACACGAACAAAGTTTTATTACAAATTACAGTTATACGTCTACACTTCAAGAAAGCCTGTTATGGAATGATCAACAAAGTGAAAAACGGATGGTTGCTAACGATCGC
Organism: Armigeres subalbatus; assembly: GCF_024139115.2. Taxonomy (NCBI): domain Eukaryota; kingdom Metazoa; phylum Arthropoda; class Insecta; order Diptera; family Culicidae; genus Armigeres; species Armigeres subalbatus. The sequence continues at coordinate 172,780,126 of NC_085140.1, forward strand.
TTCCAGATCATTGGTATCTTCGATTACACCCCCTCTCGATCGTTCAATCCCACGGCATACAAAAAACAAGGCAGGCTCATCACGTATGTAAACATTCAGTTTGAATGTAAACATGTGACGTCACTGCTATCTTCGCACAAGCTGGACCGAGACGGTCGCAGCATGCTTACTTTTGTACTCCAACATGTGGCGATAAAATATGCGACACATTCGAAGTGTCATTTTTCTAACGAGCCTACCTTGTTTTCTGTATACCGTGCTCCAGAGTATTCGGAACTGTTCACCATCCAGAGCCTTTGTACAGATGTCTGCTAGTTGATCTTTGGTTCCAATTGCCAGTACTTCAAGTTTTCCTTCAGCGACTTGATCTCGTACAAAATGGTAACGGATGTCGATATGCTTTGCATGTTTCGATTCATAGTTTTTCGCCATACCGATACATCCATTGTTATCTTCAAATATACTCACAGGTTCAATATTACGAACTCCCAAGTCAGTAAGGATTCCCGTCAACCAAATTGCTTCGGCAGCTGCACTCAATGATATATACTCAGCTTCACTTGAAGAGAGCGCCACGCTTGCTTGCTTTTTGCTTGACCAGGACACTGCGTTTCCAAAAACTTTGAAAATAAAGCCGCTCACTGACTTACGGTCTGCTTGGTCACCTGCCCAATCTGCGTCTGCGAATCCGGTAAGAGGTTTTTCATTTTCTTGTCGTTTGAATTCAATCGACATGTTCTGAGTACCCTTTAACCTACCCTACTACTCTTTTTAGCGCTGTCCAATGTTCTTGACCAGGTTGTTGTTGAAACCTTCCAAGGTACCCAACAGAATAGCAAATGTCCGGTCTAGTGCACATCATGTAGTACATTAAACTTCCCAGTAATTCCCGATAAGGCTGTTCAATCACCTCTGTTGTGTTTATATTGAGTTGTAACCCCTTCTCCATTGGATTCCTACTGGAATTGCACTTTTCCATCCCGAACTTCCGTAATATTTTCTCCACAGTACTCTTTTGAAATAACGACATTTTACCTGTATCGTGCTCATAATGAACTTTAATTCCAAGGAAGAAATTCAATACGCCACAATCTGTCATTTTAAATTTTTGAACCAATTGTTTCTTCAATGTTTCTATTATTTGTGGAGTGATACCAGCAATCAATAAGTCGTCGACGTACAGTACTAGATATATAGTTTCTTCATCACACTTTCCAATTCGAACATACAGACAGTAATCATATTTTGATCTCTTGAATCCAAGTTTCAACATTACTTTGTTAAACTTCTCATTCCAGCAGCGTGGTGATTGCTTGACGTCCGTAGTTGACATGCTTCTCCATGTTTTGCTCCAACACCTTTTGGAACAGCCATATAAATCGTTTCTTTCAACTCTCCATGTAGAAAGGCGGTTTTCACATCCATTTGATGAAAGTGAAATTTCTGCTGAACTCCAACCGGCAATACTGTCCGTATCGTCGAAAGTTTTGCTACTGGGGCATATGTGCCTTGAAAATCTGTTCCCAGTTTTTGAAGGTAACCTTTAACAACGAGCCTTGCTTTGTATTGCCATTTTCGTCTTGCTTGATACAGAATACCCATTTGGACTGCAGTAGTCTTGTTGTAGTAGGACAACGCACTAATTCCCACACGCCATTGTCATTCATGGATTTCAGTTCATCTTTTATAGCATCCGTCCAGCAATCACGATCATCGCGGCTCATAATTTCATCATAGGTAGTCGGTGGATCTAAGGAACAACATATTTTACCAGCAGATGTTGCTCTTAAACCAGTGAAAAAATTCAGAAACTTACCTGGGATCCTGGGCTCCCGTTCGCTGTGCCTCGTGGTTGACTCTACATAGTTCTCACGTCATGGGCGTAGCCAGGATTTCGAGAAGGGGGGGGGGGGCAACATTTTTTGGTCTTCTAAATCGTAGTTTTATAGTAGTTTTATAATAATGATTAAAACAATAATGGATTTAAAAATTCGTGATTTTTTACTCATCAGATATTTTTAAATAAAGTGAGAAAAATATTAACGAACTTAGTATTCAGAAAGCATATAAAATCGGCTATAAAAATTATTATAAAAATCCTGCATTCTTCCATAAGTTTAAGAAAACTAGAACCATACATCTGAATTTCTAAACAAATCCTCTCTGAAATAATATTTATTAGAAAATAGGCAGGAAAATCAATGTGCAAGCTTTCTCCAGGAATTCCTTCGACAATTGCTCCTGGCATTCTATCCGAAATTCTATCAGGGATTCTTTAGGAATGCCTCCAGCAACTTCTTCGGCAGTGTCTTCAGCAATTCCACCATACATTTTTCCGGGCTCCGAAAATTCCACCATTATTTACTCCAAGAAAATCTTCACGAACTTTTTTATAAGTTCTGCAGAATACCCTGCAATAATTCAAATAATTTCGTGCTGTTTCCCATAATTTTTAAGAATAAGAATATTCCGTGGAAATTCCGCAGAAATGCCAGTAAACATTCCTGAAAATTTCACGAAAAATCTTCGAATTTCTTGTGTAAATTTCATAAAATTTTCCGTGAATTGTTTCGAATAATTTCTTGTGAAAATTTCAAAGAATTTCTCCAGGAATTCCACCGGAAATTTATACAGAAATTATACCGAAAATGAAATCAGCAATGGAATTTTCGGAGGAATTCCTAGATTAATTCGCAATGAAATCCTGAAAGAATTCCGGTAGAAACTTCAAGATTTCCACTGGGAGATCCTCCAGGAGTTTCTCCGAAAATTCCTCCTGGAATTCTTTAAGGAGTTTCACCGGCATTTCCACCAAGAATTTATCTAAGATTTCCTTCGAGAATTATTCCGGCAGTTCTATCGACAGTTCCTCTGAAAATTCTTCCGGGAATTTCGGCAGAATTGGAATTTATTTAGGCTTCTTCAGGAATTTATATAGCTTTCCACCAGAAGCTCCTCCGGGAATTTCTCTGCGAGCTCCTCAGGGAATTCTCCGGGAGGTCCTCTGATGATGATGATGGTCCAGCTACAAACCCCAACAAAGGTTTCAGCTAAACGAGATTTGTCTATAAGATGAATTCTCTTGTTTCCGAGAATGCTTCTGGTAGTTTCCCCGGGGTTCCACCAGAAGCTATTCCAGGAAATTATTCAGGCTTTTTTTAGGGAATCATTTAGGCTTTCTTCAGAAATTAAGCTGGAAATTCCTCCCGAAGTTCTTCCGATAGTTTCTCTGGGAGCTCATCCGGGAGGTCCTCTAGGAATTCTTCTAGGAGTTTCTCCTGAAATTCCTCTGGGAGTTCTTATGGGAGATCTTAAGTGATCTCCTCCGGCAGTTCCTTCGGGAATTCCTCCGGGAGATCCACCAGCAGTTTCTA